>NW_022436959.1:3869240-4205598 GCF_009761245.1 Sapajus apella
CACACACACACACACACACACACACACACACACACACACACACACACACACGCAGAGCTGAAAATGTCTCTTACCGTAGCCCAAAGAAATGGAAGAGCAGCTTCAGGTTTTTATACCTCCTTTCCATGGGCCAAGCTATCCCTACTAGAAATAGCCTTCCTGAGGTCACCCACAGCCAAAAAGGCCAGCAGTGCCACCAGAGTGGCCAACTGACGACACAGCGTCTAAAAATAAGGTGCTTGGCCTATGCGGACAGCATTAGCAGCCACGAAAATTATCTGGTCAAATACTGTATATGTGACCAAGAATACAAGTGTTGTTTTGGAAAGGCTTGTTTTTATAAGTTAAAATGCGATGATTACTATCTTCCTTATTTGTATTCTGCCATTCTCTTTGAAGTGGCTCTGGGTACCATCACTCATCTGCAGAGCCTCACTCAGAGTCCTGTTATGTCTATTCCCTTGAAGCAGGGCATTTGGGGGACATACTGTGGTCAGTGAAGATGCCACGGTCCCACCCTCTCATTTTCTCTGGCTGAGTTACCTGCCTGAAACCTTAAAATTGCCCATCAGTTTACAGATCTTTGAACTTCTCATTTGGCAGATGGAGTTTAGTACCACCCATTATCTAACATTAAAAAGAAAGAAAGAAAGAAAGCTCATTACACTACACGACATGTACATACAATAAGGCCTTTGTCCTTAAAAGAAAAACATAATTTTCAACAGAGTCAGCTCCCAGAAGCCAAGGGAACTAACATCCAAAACCTAATATAAACATGAAGGTTTGTGTCAAGATTTCAGAGTTAGCCTCATTGAAAGGGGCTGGAAAGGCCTGGGGAATGCCAGCTCCAGCAATCAGGAGACATTTTTCATTGTGACTTTTTGAAAGTGGAAGCCAGATCGTCTCAGAACCTCCCTTGTCTATACCTCTTGCCTTGTCAGGGACATTTCTGCTTTTGATAGAAGTATATTTCTATAAAAGGGAATGTTCCTTTTATCACAAATAAAAGCAGATCTAAATATCTATATGATTCTATATTTTCAAATGCGATAACGTTACTTTCAAAGGAAAGGCAGTGTTTATGTAATGATTATTTAGGATGTCTTTTATAGAGGAGGTTGACCTTCTGTGACAAACTTTCTGGGAGAATCGTGTTTTGGAACTTGAAGTTCCATTCTGGGGGGAGCTATCCCAAGTGTTAACAGCCCCAACTATAAACAGGAAACTCCAGCCTAACTCCCACTCAAGTCCCAAGGTTGTGGACCTCTCGCTGAAGCTATGGAGCTGACGGAGATGACCATGACAAGGTTCTTACACTTTAAGACACCATCCCTTAAGAAATGAATTGGCCCAACTCATTACACTACAAGGCAGAACATGCTATTACCGAGAAGCAGCAGCAGGCTCTTAGAGGAGTTGGCAGGACTTCTAGTCCCAAGCACAGAAAGTTGTATGAATGTGCGGGGCCCACACGTCCAAATCCAGTCACAGCAGCTCATCTGGGCTTACCCTTTCTAGAAAGAGGTCCCATCCCACAGGTATGCACTAGTGCCTGTGGCTGGCTGGAAAGCAGGATGCTCGTCACATCACACTCTTTAAAATGGAGAGGACTCAGAAGCTTCAGGCTCAGCAGGGCCACTGGTCATTAGTTTTACATTTTTGCCTCCTACCTGCCACTTCCTGATTTGATGGTAAGGACTGCAGAGGACAACTGTGCCTCACTAAGAAAATATCACTGTGACTTATTGTTTGTAAATTGGCACAAGATAAGCAGGTGAAGCTTTGAAAAGAAAAAAATAGAGGAGTAACCCATCTTATAAGACCCAAACACTACAAGGGTTTTCCACCTTTAACAGCAAAGCAGTTGTCTCTTCTGACCTTCCATTGTCTACCCTGAAAAAAATTCAGAATAGGCCGGGTGGGAGGTGGTTCACACCTGTAATCCCAGCACTTTGGGAGGCTGAGGTGGGTGGATCACGAGGTTAGGAGTTTGAGACCAGCCTGGCCAATATGGTGAAACCCCATCTCTACTTAAAAAAAAAAAAAAATTATCTGGGAGTAGTAGCACACACCTGTAGTCCCAGCTACTTGGGAGGCTGAGGCAGTAGACTCACTTGAACCCAGGAGGCGGAGGTTGCAGTGAACCAAGATCATGCCATTGCACTCTAGCCTGGGCAACAGAAAGAGACTCCATCAAAAAAAAAAATTAAGAATAAGCACATTTCATAGATGTTGACAATAAATTGCCATAAATACAGTCTGTAATTTGAAGTATGGCAAAGGCAGTCATTCCATGACACTCCAGTGGTGGAAGTAGCTATCATTTCTAAAATGTTGACCATGGCCCAGACCATGTTGTGAGAATTTTCTGTGTTGTAACTTACAATTCTGACAAGAGCCTCATGATAAAGATAGAGATGTTGAGATATAGAAATGTTAGGCAATTTATTTAAAGCCATGCAACTCTTAAAGGGTAGAGATGAAAACCACTAAGCTGTCATTCCCAAAGAGTATATTCGCTGAATTATGTGCTGAAAAGTGGTTTATGGCATAGATTTCACTTTCATCTATTTAAGTTCTTGCCCTTAATAACCGTTTCATTTACACTGTTTACAAACAGTTTTCACAGGCATCTTGGCCTTTAACTCATACCCTTCACCTCAGTTAATGCCCACAGCCAACCACTTAAGTCTGCTGAAGGGCACACACCACTGGGACTTGTCCAGGACTTCACAACGAAGTCTCAGAGAGGGTAAGGTGTCTGCTCAGTGGTGCACAGCTACCAGGCAACCCAGGTGAGAATCAAACCCATACATTCACACACAGTGGCCCCCATACCACAGCTGCACTTCATTGACAAAATGGGATTTAAACATTTCATGAAAAAAGAAAATATCTTACCTGAAGACCTAGAATTTAAGACATTAAATTATATCATAATATTTTTAAAGCACCATTAGCAATTTAATAGAGCAAACTTGAAAGTTTATAATACTAAGTTTTTATATTAGTCAGACTCTTTTATATTGTTGCTTTTATTCCTAATAAAAAAGGCCTCAATGTGGCCTGGCCCACTTTACATTTAACTATAGAAACATTCCAATGACATTTGCAAAAAGTATATTACGGTTATCCGTGAAATTAGTTTTGTTTGGGTACCTTTTAAAATTTCATGTGGTATTTATTCACTTTTGCTAACATCTTTTAAAGTCAAAGTTTGGAAAAATTTGTGATTTTTGCATTAAATTTTCAAAATCTCTATAGCAATTTGGATTCCTGCCAACTGGGGTTCCACTGAATCTCATCTACGATCAATTCAATCCCGTGTGCAAATATGCAGGGTCTGGGTGGTGGAGGAGGGACCATTGTTCATTGTTTCAAATAGTCCAAGAAGATGAGAAAGTTCCTTCTTTGATATTCTGCTAGAATCTTCCAATTCTTTGCAATGTTTAATGCCACGAGTCTTTCTCTTCTTCAAACATCTCTGCCTTGGCCTGTGCCTTCCTGGTTCTCCTCTTGCCTCTATAACTAACTGTTCCATCTCTTTCACAGGTTTCTCCTTTTCTATTCTTCTTTTAGATATAACCCTCCTTCTAGTTAATATTGTAGACCCATTTCTTAAAAATCTCAATTTAAACTCCTTCCCAAGGCAAATAATTTATTCCCAAAGTTTTGAACTTTATTTCTATGCAGACAGGTAACAAATTGCTAACCTCTAATCCTGATTTCTCTCTACTGAACCCAAGATCCACATTTTTAAGAGCCTACATGGCTTTTCTACCTTGAAGGCCTATCGAGCCCAACACATTACATCTAAACTGATTACTACCCACCCACCCACGTGACCCCTTCTCTTCTTACAGTGTCTATGATATTGGCTAAAGTTCTCAAAATTCCCTCCAATTTTTCCCATCTCTCACCTCTGACATCTATTTTCTTGCCAAGTGCTATAAACATGGGCTTCAAAACACCTCTGCAAGACTAGTGGTTCTTGATGTCATGGCATGCTGGTGGACTTTTTAAAGGTGAGCCACCCAATCCTGGTTAATGTATAAAAACTGTGCTAAAACTGCATATATACTATCATGAACATATCTACCAGACCCAATAATTTACCAAATGGATTATGCAGCAGCGTAAGGCAGAGTGTCACTGTGAGTAAAAGGAGAGAGGTGGTTCTCTCAAATAGAATTTTGAGAGCGCACTCTGGGAGGAGAACTACTCTATTCAAGTAGCAGAGCCCTGCTCTAGAAGCACCAAGCGACAAGCAAAGTGGCTGTGCTAGCAATCGCTCCACTGTAGTGACTGCTGCATTTTAGCAACTGTGTCTTGCTGGGCATGGTTTGGAGTCTTTCCACTGAAATATTGTTTTTTCCCAATACCTTTGGGATTCATCTAAATACACTATGACTGGAAAGCAGTCAAAGAAATTCAAAAGACTGAGCAACGTTGGTTTATCCCAACACCTTCTTTCCATTCTCACTGCTCACCCTTGCTCTAGGCTGCTTGCTCTCACCTGACCACACAATATCCCTGTAGTCTGTTGTCCAAACTCCAGCCTCTGCACACTCTATATATCCCGTACAAAAGCACCTAGAGACCTTTAGATAAAATGCATTTTATTGTGACATGTGTTCACATAAAAATAGTAAATGACTCCTCCCAGCTGCATGAGTGGAACTGACATCCTTATTATTACATTCAAAGTGCTCCCCGTGCTGGTTCCCACGGAGCTTTCAAACTCCCGCTCCATCACGGCTTTGGGCACGCTGGACTCTGCCATTTCCACAGTCCCAAGCACACACTCTCTTTGTATCTTTTCTCTAACAAGACTTTGCCTGGATCATCTCTCCTCCCCCATCATGGTCCCAGATACTCTAGTCAGAATTCATCTGCAGCCCCTTGGTACTTGGGTTTGAATGTATTACAGCGCTTTTCCGTCGCTCCTATAAAACTTTCTAAAACTTTGTATTTATGCATGTGTTCGTCTCTCCCATTAGGCTGTGGGCAAGAATCTGTCCTGTCGGTCTTTGTCTCCTCAAAGATCCCCAGCCAGCACAATGCTTCAAACACAGACAGGGCTAAAAATAATAAAATAAAATGGAAGAGGGGATGAGGTGTGGAAAGAAGGAAGAAAGAATAATATTATTAAATTTATAACCTGCTATCCCTAGTGCTTTGAGTGGTGTTTTATAGAATTAGAACTGAGAATCAACAGGTCTTAAAATATATATCCAGCTCATTTGCTGATCTTAACTAAGTTCAACAAGCACACTTGACCTCCCAGTGCCATGAAAGGTGGTGTTACTCATATTCTTTTATGACACAAAGGACTCAATATATCATCATTTATACAGAAGGGCCATAGAAGAGGGTGTGAAAAACTGATATCCTTTATTTATTCAATCAATGTATATTAACTGGTTTTATTTTTCCATCACTTTGCCTTGCCTGACTTTTCCCATTATCTCCTATTCTACTGCCCTCCCCAATTTGTGTTCTAGTCTGGGGAAGGGCTCTTTCCTCTACATTATTTCCTACACTTAAAACACAGTTTACTGTCAATGCCCACAGTCAAGACCAGTGCCTTGAAAGAAAATAAATGGTGTTTGAAATAGGATGGGGAAGGGGAGCAGTGAGTAAGTAAGCAGCAAAAACACAGTCAGGTCTGGAAAGGGGTCGAGAGACTTCCACAAGGCAGGCCAGGAAAATCCCCATGATGCCAGGCCACTAGGCAGTTTTTCCAGAATTACAGCACTCCCGGGTCCCAACCCAATCCCTCTGCCAATAAAAGTACAAGTGAAGGTGACCCCACAGGCATAGAGATGTAAATACTCTGCAAAAAAGCAGGCCCCTCTTCCACAGAAAGTTTTTTTTTTTTTTTTTTTTTTTTTTTTTTTAATGTTTAATGAAGAGCGAGGGGAAAACTCACACCAGGGCCCAAAGATCACTGGACCAATAAGGAAGCGGCCTAGACCAGCCCATTCCAAGCCTGGAGGGACAGAAAAACTAAGGAAACATTCCTGACAAACCTTTTCATGCATAACAATGGGCGGATTTGCCATCATTATCCCTATGTCTCCTCTGTCTCTATCAGAGTCCCTTTTATCATTTTCTTTTGAAACTTTGCATCCTACTCCATGTGAGGAAATAAGAATTTTTTAAAATAATGCTATCATCAACAACAGCAATGAAAAATCATTCTGGAGAGTTTATGCCAAGCTCCAATCCAAACCTTACCTGCGACATCTCATTTAATTCACATAGCAACTCTGTGAACTAGATGCTGACATCCATCCCACACTCTAGATGAAGAAACTAAGGTTTGGGAAGGTGAGGTAATTGTCTCAACTTCACCACTGGTTTGATTTGAACCCAAGACTGTCTGATGTCTGGGCCAAAGTTCTTTTCCAAAATGTTATGTTGCCAGCCAAAACCCATATCTTCCTTTGAAGGGCTCTCCAAATTCTAGACGGTTTGCATTAGAAGATCAAAACCACTCTAACTGCTTCATAGAGAGCCTATGTTAGCTCTGTGCAGGTTGTAAGGACTCCCTGAAGCTCCTGAAGGTATCTGTAGAAGTTTTTAAGTAGTAAACGTTTTCAGCAGAAGGAAACCGTGTTAGCAGAGAAGGAACTGACTTCACATCCCAGTCCTGTCTCTCAGTAACTGGGTGAGCTCACGAGATTTGCTCTGCTTCTCTGAGTCTGAATAAAGCGTGGATAAGACTAAATTTCAGAACTGGTCTTTGTGAATTTGCCAACACAATCCTATACATTAACTGTTACTTTTCCCCGAAATTGTTCTGTTGAAAGGTAATTGGTCAAATGACCTTCTAAACAGAGTAAAAATAAATTAATCTGATTTCTTCCTTAGTGAGCATCCAAAGTCTAGAAATGAGATGAAACAACTTGGAAAAGGTATGGCAATCTATGTATTTGTGCATATACTGAGTGGCAGTACCTCTCTGAACACCTCTGGTTTGCTTTATAGCTTCTCTCCCTCTCTCTCTCATACATGCTCACACAAGTGAATTGAATCCTCAGGCAACGTTATCTCCCGCATCCTCAAACATGTGCCTAACACTTGTTTAGATAATAGAAATCTATTCTCCAGCCAGTTAATTTGAGCAATGAAGAACATGAGGATTTTATGGAGATAAGGCACCGGAGAGAATCTAAGATGCTGGGAGCTCCTTTTAAGCGATATTGAATTTTTGTGATTAAAAAAGTAGAAGACAGCAGACAAGGTCTCTCTGTCTTCACTATTTGGTTGGCTCCAAGACAGGTGGAGCCCTGATTCTTGTAACATTGAATTTCACATTGCTTTTTATGAGCAAAGGGTCCGTTTCTACATTGCACCTCTGGATTTAAAAGAGGAAATTTCAACCTCAGAATAATGTTTTTTGCTGAATAAAATGTATGCCAAACTAAGCTCTGACTTCGGGTTTTCTGAGTCCCAGTCTCCAAAGTTTTCTCAGGTTTCCAGTACTGGGCCCAGCTCACTGGCTCCCGCCATGTCCTCCTAGTCTGCAGTTAGGTGGAAAAGGCTGAGAAGTAGGAGCACCACCTCTCATGTGCACTCGGTGGACCTGGGGACATCCCAAAGATCAGAGAATGGCTTCAGCTTCATTTTATCTAGGTATGGCTGGCTCCTCTATCAGCTGTCCTCCAGGACAGGCACCAATGTGTTTTCCTAAGCATAATGGGAAAAATAATTCTAGCAAGAAAACAGGGAAAATATCATACGAAAACAGTAATAAGTGTTGGCCTCCCTTCCTCAGCTCCATAAAAGACCATTTTGTAAGGTGGGGGAAAGTTATGCTTTGCTTTCTGACTAAACAATAAAGTACATGCAGTTTAACCTAAACTGCCTACCCAGTTCCCTCAATTTTAGGACCATGATCCAACTTCTCACCTTCCCCCTTAAATAGATGAACTGAAGCTTTTTGGGCCACACACTTTAAAACGAGATTCCATCACCAGCTAACAAACCAGTTATTCTTGGATCGGGACTGGTTCTGGCAAGATGCTCGGGTCTATGCCGAGGTTGATAAATGAGAATAAAATTATTCAGCTCTGCTGACCGTGGCCACTGCTCCCACTGTCATCCTCTAAACCTACACAGAAATGAGCTCACTCCAACCTTTGAAACATTTCACAGCTTAAAAGTTTAAATCAGGCAAGTTGATTTTTGTGGGGTTTTTCAAGCTTTTACTCTGTAATTATATACAGGACTGTGTGCCACCTATTTCCTCCCAACTGTAACATTTTACGTCTTTTTTAAGCATACGTTGACATTAGCTCTTTCTTTCTTTCTTTCTTTCTTTCTTTCTTTCTTTCTTTCTTTCTTTCTTTCTTTCTTTCTTTCTTTTAGTACATGTTATGAAATAAGATATGAGCTTATACTCAGCCTTAGGTACCTTTCTGCCAAAAGGCTGGACCAACACAAACTAAATATGACTATTTTCTTTATCCAAAGTACAGTTGAGACTATTACATACCCTCTTAATGTACATACATAAAACCAGCTCACCACTAACGCTCCCTGCAGGTCAACTGAAATCATAATGAAATTTTCCTTTCATTTAATGCGATTAACAAATGTCAACGAACCAAACTCCTGAAAGACTCAAAAGAAAAAATAACCCAAGGAACGCCGAAAGGTAATATAATTTGGACGTTCTTTATATTTTCTCCTTACTTTCTCACGTCTTTAAATCAACAAATAGGTTGTTTCTTACGGTTATAGATAGGCATGTGCTCTAGAGGCAGAAAAAAACGAGACAGTTGCAGCTCCACTATTTACTCAAATGCAACCTTCACAAGCTACTTAGCCCTCTAAGCCTCAGTTTTCTCATCTGGAAAATAAAAATAAAAGCCCTCAAAGGATTTTTGCGAAGATGAAATGAAATAATGCAGGCTTAGATAAGGCCCTACAAGTAAAAATAAAATAAAATAAAAATAGTAAACATGAATGTTTACCATTGCTAATATTATCAATCTGCTAAATAGGTCTACCTTCCAGCCTAGGTAAAAAAAATGCCAAGTAGCTTCCTGCCTGTGTAGAGTGCTTTGAAATCCATGAACTGCAGGGGGTTTGTGGAAATGTACAAGAGTGTTATACAAAGAAATAAGTGGTTATCTATCTATTCTTACTCAATTTTACCAAGTCATTACAAATGTTTGGGAAGCAGTAATGACTGTGACAACTTAGGTCCCCTAATTCTAAACCCCTGCAAAGGTCATGATAACATATCACTGAGCCTTTCAGCCAATGAAAGAGCTCTATAACGGGTGAAGCCAATAGCCAAAGTCCTGATATTACATATTTAGAAAGGATTTCGGACAGCACTCACCCAAAACAGATACCTACAATTGTTACTTAAATGTTAAAGACATAAATGAACCTACTGCCCTTCTAAACTTAATCGATGCTTTTCTGGAATAAATATCATTCCCACTTGAATTCCAACTGATGCATCCTTTCAGATTTACTCTTTACCTTCAGAACTGCAGGATTCGAACATCTATCTTATCACTAAGTCTCCACTTTCCTAGAAAGGTACTATTTTTAGCTGGAGTAGGAGTACTCAAAAGACGGAATGCTGTGGGGAGAATTTCTGATCCTGTTATTTGGGAACAACTACATACGTAAACTTTATAAGTAGTAACATTGCTGAACAGAAAAAAATCATTTTTATATGTGAAGCTCTCAGAACATTTACATATTACTTGGTCAGGATAATGTCCTCTGAAATCTTAATAGATTAAGAGAAAAAAATTCACTCACATTCTACAGATAAGAAAAATTTAAAAAGGAAGATTAAACACACAGACACTGCATTTGTGAATCTACAACTGAGTCAGAATTTAAACCCAAAGCTTCTTTTCAACAAAGTATTTAGTAAAAGATCATTAATGAACGTGGTAGCCCATAAGGCACAATCATAATACACGCTCTCACAGCTCTGTTTTATTAGGCAGCAATATTTATTGTGTCAGCAAACGCAGTGCATTTTTACTCGTTTCTGCTGATTTCATTAGTATTCCGAAATTTAGTCTTCCGAACCTGATACAGCCATTTACCTTCACCCATTTATCACTTCAAAACATTGACTCAACCCTTGTCATGAAAAAGTTTAGGTAATGTGAACTCAGATGGCTTGGATTTTGCCTAAACAGAGATGAATCCCTTCTCCAGTTCCACACAGCGTGCTGATCTAGTAACAAGTAGTCTTCTATCATTTTGGGGCTTTGCATGTGACTGCCCTTAATGTATTTCCAACAGGGTTTTGTAATGTGTTGTTTCTAACCAAATTTTGCCAAAAGTGATTGGTATGTAAAACACTCTTAAGCAAAAATGTTTCTCTTGTAGGTCCATATTTCATTTCAGGTATTCTTATTCACATTACTTAATCTCCCCCAAGTGGTTACTTATTAGACTTATCATTAGCTATTATACTAAAATAAAGGGACACAAATTAGTTTTTTAGTCTGCTAACCACTGATAGTGTTAACTAAGTAGCTGACAGCCGAGGGTCATTCTCTATGAAGGATGGAATTGTCCTTTCTGACTCATGCTTTCAAATTGGAAATGAAGACTGTACTTGAGAGTTTAGGGTATAACAGGCAAAGAAACCCAAGAAATAAATCCAGAATTACATCCTATCCTCATGTTTGTTTTTTGTGACTCTTTCCCTTTGTTGCATACCTTATTCCTGAACTTCATACTTAAATCTTATCTCATCATTTTCCTGCTGAGCATAGATGACAGAACTAACGCAGAAAGTTTGGTGGTTTCGAGGATGTGGTTGTAATAATCATTACTGGAAACAGACAGTACAAACCGTAATTTTCACGGAGATGTCATACAATGCCTATCTGAAATTTACTTCTAAGGATGTAAATTTATAAGGATGATGTCAAAAATAAGAATTTCCAGTTGGATGACATGGAAATTGCCAAAGTCCATAAAACTCAGAAATTAACTGGACTCAACTCACAAACTATGTACAGTTATGTGCAGTTTTGTGATGACTAAAGACAATTTGTAAGATCTGGTTATATTATCACATTTAGTGGATTCACCTTATCAGAGAGAGCAATTGAGTTCATATTGCCTGATCTCCACACTTACCAAGCAGACACACATTATGCAAGGGTTGTCCGTGATAAATGGAATCTGGAGGACTTCGCCTTCATTTTCACATTTTGCAACAGAACCTGAAATTCAGGGGAAAAAATGTTTCATTTAAAGTTAGCTTAGTACCATGATTTCAACATTTAAATTTTTGCACGAATCCTTTTTGAAACTTCTACCCGAACTTCAGAAATTCTTAATATGGTTTAAATTATTAAATTCACCAAAGAAAATCCCCTGCCCCCAAAATACAATTTCAATAATTTTATTTAAACAGGTTAAAAAAAGAAAAGACTATGATATACAGATACATTATCTGTTTTCAGATGGTTTAAGCACAATTCCAAGTGTTTCACTGGATTTTTAATAACACTCCTCCTTTATGAAGACACACAGCCCCATATGAAAAAATAAAATAAAAAAACTTAAATTGGCCATTAGGGCAGATTTTAAATTGACCAAAAGTCAGAACTGTGTCAATGAACAGGCCTTCCTACGGATCTGTCTTGCATTGTCTTAGTTTGAAATCACTTTGTGAAACGCAATCCTCTTTTCCCCTCTCTTAGAAATTGACTCGATATTTTCTTTTCTGCACCAGGTGTCAGTAAAGTATGTCCTTCAGAATAGCAGCTGAGGTCTTCACCTGCCTGAAAATATATAATAATTATGTCCGGCTATTAGCGCCCTTTTTAAATGTTTCTTTAAATTCATGGTCTTAAGAGCCAGTGCTTTAAAAACCACTCCTAGCATGGTAGATGTATGGTACCCCATAGATGAGAAAGGAGGATGTGCGGAAAACGGCACAATTTTTTTCCCTGAGCTCTACAGAGGGAGAGAAAAATTAAAAGTTGAGGAAAACATTCAAAATAAATAAAATAATTTTTCAAATTCACATGGAAGAATGTCTATTATTACTACATTGAAAGCAACAGCCTCTCAGCCTGCAACCTCTTCACCTACTCCCAGTCTTCCCAGCCCTTCCGGGGCTTCACTTCATCCCCCATCGACCAAGCGCAGGGCAAGCGCCAAGGTAAGCCCTCCCCACCCTCCCATCCCCGGGGTAAGCCAGCACCATCTCTCCGAGGTACCAAACCAGCGTCCCAGAGGGCCGGTCCCCCCGCCCCCTCCCCTACCTGTCAAGAAGGAGGAAGCCAGAGACATGGGGACCCCGGAGCAATTGAGCAGCAGCAAGACGCAGCAGGTAATCCCAGGCGAGCGCCGGCAGGGACGCTCAGCCAGAGCGCCGACGCCGGAGAACCAGAGCATCGTCACCTGGAGGGAATCCCGGGCGACTGCAGGTCTCGCGCAGCAGCCTCTGCTCCGCTGCCGCCGCTCGCAGTCAAAAAGGGCTCTCAGCCGGCGTGTCGGGAGACAGTCCGAGAAGGAGGGAGGCGGGCGCCCGGGAGCTGGGGGGCGGAGGGGACGGGGGGGTGTGAGGGAGGGCGGCGGGATAGGCGAGGGGTGGGGGGCTCCCGGGGAGGAGGGGTCCTGCGGCCAGACTCCTCCGTTGCGGCTTTTTTTCTTTTTTTTTTTTTTTGAGGGAGTTGCTTGCAGTGGCTTAGCAGTCAGCCCCTCCACGCCGGAGAGGGGCCAGGGAGGAGGGGGTGTTGCGGCAGCCGGAGATAGACGGAGAGGAGCCGCGGGGCTGCAGGCTGCGCACTGCCCCTCAGCTGCCGCCCGGGCTGCAGCTACGGCCCCCGGGGCTGTCGCTGTCGCTGCGGCAGGGTCCTCCACTCCCGCACTCCCCACCTCCTGCCGGCCCCGCCGGGTCTCGGCGCTCCCGGCGCGCGCTGGCTCAGCCGCTAGAGACTGGGGCGCACCGGGCGCCTGCCGGAACCCGCTGGGGGCGCCCGGGCGCGGGAGGGACTGCGCGATCGCTACAGCGGGAACCCTCAGGGCTGGGCGTCCGGTTCCCCAGCCCCACCAGGGAGGCCACAGCCCGGGGCGCAGACCAGAGCCGTGAAGGCGCGTCTCCACCGCCCGGCGAGCGCGGCGCCTCCTCCTTTTCTGGGAAGCCCGGGGGATGCGGCAGCACTAGCGCTCAGGCCCGGGTGCCCCAACCCTGTGGGGGAGCCGCAAACGGGACGCCGGGGCGCCTCGCCACCCTGCTCGCTCCTGGGTGCCCCAGCTTTGGGAGGGAGCGACACACCCGGGGCAGTAGGGCTCCCTCAACTTTTCACGCCCTGCTTTGCTTCCCTCTGGCGGGGTCGCGACAGCGAACTCAAGGGGCTGAGCGGACAGCCAGGCGAGTGGCCTTAGAGATCCGTGTTGGTGTTTATCTGTCTGCGCGTCCTGACACTTGGGACGACCGAAGTTGAAAGGACACAAAAGGTCGATTAAAAAACGTACACAGGCAAACGCCTTTCGCCTTTAAAAGAACAGTCGCTCCGAGACTCCTCCCTTCCAATCTCCGGCGGGCCGGGACGGGGAGGTGGTGTTTGACTAAGCGTTCATTCACCCGCAAAAGAGGCAGAGACCCCCGCCCCTCCGTTAATCTCTGGCTGGGGCCGCCGCGCGGCGGCCTTTGCAGCTCCGAGCTCTGTCTCCCCCTCAGCCCGGCTGCGCCCTCTCGCCTCTGCGGCACTGGGCCCCTGGGAGTCCGCTCCTATGATCCCCCTGCTGAATCGCCGCCTCCTGCCCACACAGTGGCACCCTCTGCCCAAAAGGCGTGCAATCGCAGATAGTTTTTGTAACCAAAGTACGAAGGCGCGGGGTGGGAGTGAGGAACGCTTGGCAAGTGTTGAGACCTGACGATCTGCTAGCTGTCCTTGAGCTCACAGTGGACCACCGACTTCCTCAGTCCAAAATTGAAATCGGGTCCTCGCGGAACGGACCTAAGGGTCTCCAGGCAAAGTGGGTTGTTTCCATTGTGGAAACTATAGCTTTGAAAATAAATGAGTCTGTTTGCTGACAGGTTTAATCTGATTCACCGTAACCCTCGCCTGCCTTGCTGACTGTTTATTTTATTCGTTTTTTTCCGAGTGATTTGAAGGCTAAACTTAATTGGTGCAGCATTCATCGAGACACACGGAGGAGCTGATCCGAGCACGTTGCTCTGACGTGGGAAAAATAAGAGAAGGGAAAGCTGTCATTAGCTTAGCATGCTCCATATCCCTCTCAAAATAGATTATTCTTGTAAATTTTAAATTAAAAGAGAAGAAGGGTGTTGTGTGTTTCCTTTCTCCCTCCCCCCTACCCAAATAAAACCGTGGCCAGTCAGCTTCTCGGAAACCAGAGTGTTTAATGTATTTACTAATCATTAAGATAATATACAAAAAGAAAAAATCTCTAAATCCAGCCTTACTTTCCAGGGACTCATTACAAAATAAAATAAATAAAATTAGAATTAAAAATCAAATAAATAAAAACCTTTATTGCTGCAGATAAGTACAATCAGTTGAAACCACTAACTCCTCTAGCTAAAAAGATTGTCCCTGGATGAGGCTTTTAGATAAAGTTGTTTATCATAATTTAATTATGGGAAGCTGAATAATAAGGAAACTGGGAGACCTTTTGTTGCCTTAGCTGTAGATTTGGATAAATGTACGCTATGAATTTGCAAGACATTTGAAAAGTGTGCCTGAATTACTTTGATATGCCTTCCTTCCCTGGCACCAGCGATACATTCTCAGAATTCGCATGACAAATTTCTTTATGATACAATCTAGCTCTGTGTGGCATTTCCATAATGTGCAGCATGGTGCATTACAGTACACTGGAACTCTCCCTGTAGGTGCAAATCCCAAAACCACCTTAAAAACTTTTTCGTCTGCCTGAAAGTTTGCGAATGGGAAAGATGCACAGAAGCCTTTGGCAAATCTGTATCCTCTTCCTGTTTGTTATAATCCTCTGCCACCAGTGATTTCCCTTGCTGCCTTCTTGGCAAATGGGCCCTACTTCCGAAAGAGCAGCCTTCTCTCCCAGGCCTTATCAGGATGTTTTCCCCTGTATCTACTGCTGCCACCACCCCTTCAATTGACAGTCTATCAGCTGCCAACTGGTCTCTGTCTACACAAAACAGAGATATTCTGGGGTCAAAAAGAAAAGAGAATGCCTGCACTGAAAAGCACATAGATCTGCCTTCATAGTTTAACTAAATGGTGGAACTATCCAAATCCCAAAATGACCTTGGCTGAAATCAAAATGAGGGAAAAAAATGTGTGCTTATGACATCTTTCAAGGGGAAGGAGGTGATGGGGCACAAAGACCAATATTTAACTCTGGGCCTGTCCCAGTCTGAGTTAGACAAAACTCTGTCTCATCTCTTTCTCTGGAAAATAAACCATGAAACCTAATCAGATTAGAAGGGGCCAGGCCTTCAGTAAGAGCAACTTTCTTCATCTCTTCTCAAAGCTATGATGCTAAATTCTTACTGAGAAATCCAACTGAATGTACAACTTAGTCACATGGATTCAAGTCTGAAAAATACTTCCAGAGAAATCACATCCATCCAGCTTTCTAAAAATTAAAATAAATAGACCTTTCCTAAAGGAAACAGAGTAAAGAGATTGTGATACCTACCATTAGGGCAGGGTGCAAGGTATTCCATAAACTTGAGAAAGTTACACCTTAAAAAGGGCACAAGACTAGGCATTTAGACTTGATAAAGATAAAGGATTATGCTACCAAGGATCTTATAGTCTAGTAAGGCAGATAAAATGTGTTTATAATGAATACGGTACAAGGTAGAAGTAAATGTAAGAAGAGAAGGTAATATGTCATGGAAGTTTCCAAGAGGAGATTAAGCTTCCTGGAGGAGGTGGCATTGGAAACTGAGTTTTGAATGAAGGGGGAGGCTCTAGTGAGGGAAGGGCAGTCTGCGCACTGCAGGGATTAGCAGCGGAGAAACTCAGGGTTTACAAAGAGAACCAGGAACAGGAATTCTGTTGGCCCCATCTGCCCAGTGAGCTGGAGCTGTTGGTAGGCTGGGACATAAGGAGAAATGTACAGGTGATACTTCAAGGATTCCCTCCCAGGTGACCTACAGAAAATCTACCATAGAGTAAGTGTCTAATTTTTCTTTGAGACAACCAGACTGCATTTCTTTCAAATGGAAATTTATTTCTGCAGGTGTATTCAGCAATCTGAACATGTGGTCGGTATAACACTAGAGAGCACCATTTCCACCTTCGTGTGTTTGAAGGTGATGGCGTGGATTCTACATACGCATCATTATTTCTCAACCTCTTTAGCAATGGCTATGTGATTGCTCTTGGGCTGAAAGCAGAAATGCTACTTTTAACTATTTATTTTGAGCACTGGAGATCTTAGAAATCAAATAAACCAATTCCCTGCTCTTTCACTTTAAAAGTAAGAAATCTAAAGGCTAAGGGGTGAATGACTTGCCCAGGGTCACACAACTAGTTAATGGCATAGTCCATTTAAACAGGGTTCATCTGGCTCACTGATCATGATGTTTTCCACTATAAATGTTTTGCCTTCTTGGATTATGAGTCATAAGAATTGTAGGAAAGGACCACTGAATATTTTAGATATGATGCAAATTAAAATTATGGAGTTGGTGAAATAAGTACTCAAATATTTATTGAACTAAACTGGTACCAAGAATACAAGTTGTAACACCATAAAAAGCAGACCGCAATTTAGCTCACTGGTTAAACTGAATTTATTCTGAGGTCACTCGGCTAATAAGTTGAAGAACTGCACTCTCTTCTAGGCTTTGCTACAGGTTAGCTTAGTTTCAGAGAGGGGTAGGCACCGTTGAGACTGGTGAGAAGGATTCTAGATTCTGCCTAGGATTTTAATGCCATTCCAAAAAATGAAAGACTCAGAAATGACATTTTTTGGAGGGGATAGGAGGCAATGGGGACAATGATAAAAGCGTTATACCCATGATATTGTAAAATTTATATAAATGATCATTATTAAAATTAAATTATTAAATCATTAGCCTGATCTTTTCTTAATCATTTTTCTTCATTCTTTGTAGCCTTAAGATTATTTTCATATAATTGTGCTCATTACAGTTTATCTAGTTCTAAAGCAGGGCATTTTGATGAGGATGATAGGAAACTGACATTTTTAAACATAGTTGCATCAAAATGACAAAATCACTATGTTTTTAAAGAAATTAATATCATAATTAATAAAGCCCCCTTCAAAAGCCCCCTTCACTCTTTCCCTGTCCCTGACCATCCCAATCCCTGCGTAAAGGACAATGGTATGCTGCACATAATGGAGTAACGTTTGCTGTTTCACACAGTACTCATTCATTTAAATGTCGGTTTCGAGTGTCACAATTCTCTAGTTATACAATTAAAATAAAATGAAGTTGCATAGTTAAAACAAAGATTTTGACAATTTCCATCACAACATCCAAAATACTTTTGTGTGCTGATTCATCTTTAGGGACATGCTGAATACATAGTCATTTTGATATTGGAAGTTATAAAAATCAGACATAAATTTGACTTCATTGCCAGGGAGGCACTGGTGTTGCCAATTCATACATAGATACTGATCTTTGAAAAAGAGTTCCCTTCTCCACATTTCATCCAGAAGTCACTCCCCAAAACAAGCTTATCTAATCACCAGCTTCACTGGCACCAAGGCTGCAGCCCCATCTATCAGAAGTGAGACACAGCCAAGGAGATCTCAGGACCAACCCAGGATACCAGAATATTAAGCTGATGCCTCACTGCTATTCTTCCCCAGGTTTCACTAGCTCTCCTACTTCAAGTTCTCTCCTTCAAGACTTTAAGTTGATCTCATTGGAGTAAACATCAACAGAGGAGAGAAAAATTACCATTACTGCAGAATTATTATTCAAGATTATCTATAGACTTAGAAACAGTTCAACTTTACTTATGTGGGGATGTATACTACCAGGTTGCTATTTAACATGTCTGGCTGCTCTGGCAGAAACACCCGGCTGTCTCCCAACATCTATTCTTTCCTTCTTTCTCAAGATAGAGCCCCCCAATTTGTGCAATGCATATGGCTCTCAGCAATAAAGAGCACTTTCCTTAGTCTTTCTTACAGGAAGAAGTGATCCCATGACTAACTTTTAGCCAATGGAATAGAAATAGAGAAGTGTCATTAAAGGTAGTACGTGCTCTTTCTTCTCTTCCTCCCATCTGATGGCTGGAATACAGACATGATAATGTAAGGAAGTCTCCAGCAAAATCTTGTCCCGTGCGGATACCTTGGGAAAAATGCCTCTGGGAAATGGCAGAGCAAGAAATGAGATTAGATTCTGACACCATGGAGTGCAATGGGAACCTGAGCTGATGCCTCTGGCTTTCCTGAATGTGAGGGGGAAAAGTAACACCTACCTTGTTTTAACGCTTGTTACTTTCTGTACATTTGTGTGTGTGTGTGTGTGTGTGGTGTGTGTGTGTGGGGGGGGTATGTGTGTGTGTCTGTGTGTGTGTGTGTGTGTGTGTGTTCTGTTACTTGCAGCTAAACCTGAAATCTTCTGAAATAGCACATACCAAAGACAAGTAATAAGTGCTCAGTAGATAGCTACATGTGTTAATTAATTGACATATTTTTGTATTTATTAATGTTTCAAGCACTTTTAGAGGCAAGAAAAGGATCTTACCAAGATATAAGTATCTTATGTAATTTACGTCTATCTTATAAAATTTAGGGGAACTTCCAATGTTCTTTATTTTTATAAAAACAACTTTTACATATCTGTACAACCATGTTCATAACGGCATTATTCACAGTAACCGAAATGTGGGAGCGACCCAAGTGTCTCCATCAAGGAATGAATGAGTAAACAATATGTGGCACATATATACTATGACTATTATTCAGCCTTAAAAAGAAAGAAAATTCTGACACATGCTACAACATGGATGAAACTTAAGGGCATTATGCTAAGTGAAATAAACCAATCACAAAAAGACAAATACTGTGTGATTCCACTTATATGAGGCACCTAGAGTAGCAAATTTAGAGACAAAAAGAAGAATGGTCATTGCCAGGAACTGGAGGGAGGGAGGAATGAGCACCTGTTTAATGGGCATAGAGTTTTAGTTCTGCAAAATGAAAAGAGTTATGGGGATTTGTTGCACAGCCGTGTGGAGGTATTTAACAGTACTAATTGTACACTCAAAAACAGTTAAGATGGTAAATATTATGTGATGTACATTTTATCATAATTAACTTTTTAAAAACATGTTGAAGTAAAAAAACCTTTATATTGGCCGGGCGCAGTGGCTCAAGCCTGTAATCCCAGCACTTTGGGAGGCCGAGGCGGGTGGATCACGAGGTCAAGAGATCGAGACCATCCTGGTCAACATGGTGAAACCCCGTCTCTACTAAAAATACAAAAAATTAGCTGGGCATGGTGGCACGTGCCTGTAATCCCAGCTACTCAGGAGGCTGAGGCAGGAGAATTGCCTGAACCCAAGAGACGGAGGTTGCGGTGAGCCGAGATTGCGCCATTGCACTCCAGCCTGGGTAACAAGAGCGAGACTCCGTCTCATAAAAAATAAATAAAAAAAAAAAAAAGAAACCTTTATATTTTCTTCTTTGCTACCAAATTAACATATTATTTGGCCAAAAAGTTGGAAATACAGATTAGCAAAAACAAAACATTCTCCTGTTTTATAATCTTATTATTGTGTGTGGCTTTGTGCTAAGCCGTTTACATACATCACCTCATCTCACCAACATGTCTATGAGGTAGGTACAATCATCAGCCCCACCAAACATACAAGCAAAATTAAACACAAAAGGTAAGAAATTGTCCAAGGTCACACAGTGGGGAATTGGTTGAGGTAGAATCAGAAACCAGGTAGGCTAATTCCAGGGCTCATGCTTTTATTGGTTAAGCTATGGTGAAAAGTTCTATCTTTGACAGTATCATTTTTAACAACTATATATTCTATGCTATGAAGGTACTGTAATCCTCTTCAGTAATCTCCCACCTAGGTCACTTTCAACTTTTTACTACTATAAAAGAGTCTTTAGTGAACGTTTTTCTAATATTTATATTTATTTCCTTAAGAATAAATTCACTAATTAGCAGATCAAAGGCACGTATTTTTTGTAATTCTTAATTAAAGATTGTTTTCTCTCTTGGACTTAATATTTTTAATGCTAAACTTATATAATGTAGCATAAAAAAAAGAGAGTTAACCATTAGGACCTCTAAGTTATTTCTCAGTTATCTTAATAGATGTTTGTAGATAAAAGAATGTACAATTAAAGTCAGTCTTATTAAAAATAAAACACATCCCATTGACTTTTCTAGGTTTCATTGATTGTGTATTATAAATATTTATTTAGAGAAATCCTAAAACAAACAACAGTGACTTATTTGACCAGTGTCAGCTTTGTGATATAATATCAAGTGTCTGGGGGCTGGAAGGTCATAATCAGTTCCTCCCGTGTTTTACCTCAATCTTTTCCTAAAAGCAGTCTCCTTCAACTTGAATTCTGAGTAGCTTTTCCTTCCCTGAGCCATGCTCTACAGTATCTCCCATTAGAAAAACATCACATTAATGAACAACTACAGAATACCTCAGGGGGCAGCAAAAATAATAAATTCAAATGCCCAAGATTTAACTTATCAAAACTATCTCATCAACCCTGGCTTACTTTATAGCAGCTTACCACCAGTTGGATTAGTGAATGGTCATTAAGGAATTAATAAAACTAATTTCACTAATGTGGGAAGCATTCAAAGAGAATTCTTTGGAACTAATCCAGTGACTTAATATCTAGTCCTGATTCTGCCACTTGACATTCTAATGATTTGAGGCCAGTTAATTAACTTTGTGAGCCTCAATTTTCCCATATACTAGGATGAAATAGTATCACCTCTGCTTGCTTCTCAGGGATGAATATGAAATTATTTTATACATTGCTATATTTTAGAAGGTAACAAAACTAGATACTTTTAGATATTAAAGAACCCTCAAAAAGCATCTAATCCAACTTCTTCATTTACACACAATCCTACTGAAGTTCAAATAAATTAAGAACTCGCCCAAAGCAGTGGTGTATATAATTTTTTTTCCAGAAGAACAAACACCTTCTTTGGGAAATATTCCTCAAAATTTTAGTGAGCTCTGCCAATCATTATATTCCCCATTCCCACACACACTTCCAGCAAACACAGACGTCATAAGGTCCATCCTGGGCCAATCACAGCCTCTCATCTCTCTGACCACATTTACTGTTCCAGGATTTGGAATGTGACCTCAGCTCTCCCCCTGGCTTTTCAAAATTTGAATTGAAGAGAAAGTATCTTTTCCTCTATGCCTGAAGTCTGCCACATGGGTGACCCTGAGTAAGTGTTGGTCAGCATAGATATTATTGACAATAAAAATATTGCAAAATCATACAGCCAACATCTAGGTACTATAGCACCTGTTTTAAGCAATGCCTTCACCTAAAGGACTAAAGTTATATGTAGACATTTTTCAGGCATGAGTGAGAACTGCAGAGGAAGAAAGAGTGCAGGAAAGGCTGGCCTTGCTGGATCCCTGAGATCACAGGGCATAGATGTCAGCAGCCTCTTTCTCCATGCTGGAGCACAGTTACTGTGCTAAGGATAATGGCCTTATCTTCACAGGCCATGTCAGTCTTTGCTAGGCAGACCTAATCATCAATTCTAGGCCATTCAATTCAATACGTTCACATTTATTGAAAACAACTGCATGCATAAAGGTACTTTATTCCCATTGCCATACTTTTGTTCACATTAAAGTTCCACAGATTCCACTTCTTTAATTTGAGACATTGTATTCTCTGAAACAATGGGGCAGCCATTTATGTTTATAAAATGGCCTTTAACCACTTAAATGTATATATTTTATGTGTGTAAATAGAAAGGAGTTGGGGAGAACCCTACACCTTTGCTGAATATTTTAATTGATGTAGGAAAAAAACAATTTCAAGAGAAGGATCTCATTTTATTGCATTTCTCATCCCCAGTGAGGTTTATGAAGGAAATAATGGCTGGGCATTAGCTACTGTAGTGCAAACAGATGCAATTAAATGAGCCCCAGACAAAACAAACAAGTAAATAGCAGCCGATTTGTGGGTCACTTTATTCTTCACTGCTGCCAATAGCTTTCATTCTTTGGGCATCATAATAAGTGTTTGTTCTGTATCATCTGTGAATGTGTTACTTTTTGCCCTTGAACATCTGGAGGCTGATAATTGAGCATCTGGAGACTGATGAGCATAAGTATTAATAAGTCCCCAAGATCTAGGTGATATGGGATTGCCAGCCATGGTTTTAGGATGGGCAGTAGGGTCTCCTCCTCTATTCTTCTGTGCAGTTAATTCCCTCGGGGCAAAAGAGTGGGCTTGAAAAACCTGAAAAAGTGGAAAGTTTAATTTTGACAACTTCTTGTTAGTATAGTCATTACTTTCCCTTATAGTTTGGAAAGTAATTCTCATGGTGGCTAAATTACCCTTTGATTAAAGGCAAAATTACTTCAGGTCACAGAGTTACTAAAGACAACACTTTGTAATCCAGCCTAAGTGAAAGAATATAATATTCTGGTAACTTTAATGTCCTAATAGGCTAAAAAAAAAAAGTTTTATTTTCACTTTTATTTTAAGTTCAAGGGTGCATGTGCAGGTTTGCTACATAGGTGAACTTATGTCATGGGGGTTTGCTGTACAGATTATTTCATCACCCAGGTATTAAGCTTAGTACTCATTAGTTATTTTTCCTGATCCCACCCTCCAACCTCCAATATGCCCCATTGTGTGTTGTTCCCATCTAGTCGTCCATGTGTTCTCATCATTTAGCTCCCACTTACAAGTGAAAACATGTGGCATTTGCTTTTCTGTCCCTCTGTTACTGTGCTAAGGATAATGGCCTCCAGCTCCATCCAGGTCCCTACAAAGGACATGATCTCATTCTTGTTTATGGCTACACAGTATTCCATGGTGTATACGTGCCACATTTTCTTTATCTAGTCTATCATTGATGGGCATTTAGGTTGATTCCATGTCTTTGCTATCAGGAATAGTGTTCTAATGAACGTATGCAGGTGGAATATATAGTTTACTGATTTTCAAAGATTAGAAAACAATAAAATAGAGTTAGTAATACATTCTAATTTAATTGCTTGCATAGTTAGTTAATATGCAAAGCAATTACAATTTATTTTGATGATTCACAAAAACTTTAAGATCTTCTAGCTCCTTGAAACTCAAAGTGTGGTTCCTGAACCAGCAGCATCTACATCACTGGGGAGAATGCAGAATCTCAGACCTCATTCCAGACTTGCTGAATCCAAATCTACATTTTAACCCAAGATTCCTGGGTTATTGGTGTGTACTTCAAAGCTTGAGAAGCACTGCCACTACCACTGGATGTCAATTCGTAGTACGAGTGTGCCCAGATGTCAATTAATTGCCAGGGGGTTTGAGTTAGTAAAAGCCAGAAAGGACACCTTGTTTGGTATTTTGATCTCCAACACTACTTTATTCATTGGCTTGAATAAATAAAAAATAATATACTAATGGACAAAGATTTGGGCCCTGGCATAGAAGAAGCTGACTCACTTATGTATGTGAATATTTCTGCTAAAACATCTTCATTAGAAGTGTCTCAGCGTTTAAAGCAATAGGCCAATGTAAGTGGCATTCACCATGTGCAAAGATCATATTTAGTCAACTCAATTATGTGTGCTTTTATACTTAGGAAAGATACAAAAATAATTTAAGTCAGGTCTGACATACACAGGCCTCAGAATTTGAGTGGCCCAGGCTCTAAACAATTGTGTATTGGATTCTTTAACTTCCCTTGCAGCGTGGATGACAATATTGATGATATCTATTATGTAGACTAAATGTAATAATGTATGCCAAACCATTAACTCATCACCCAGCACATGGTGACATGTCAATGTGCACTTTCTCTTCTGGCTGTGGAACTTTGTCTTATTTTCTTTCTTTATTCCTTCCTTATAGAAATAATGTTTAGAAATGTGTTCCAGAACTGTCGTCTCTAGGGGCAGATGCATTCAAAGCCTGTGAGAGAAAGGAGCTAATGGCATGGCTGATGAGGAGCCTATTACTCCTGCTCCTCCTGCCCAGCACCCAGACTTCCGGGAGACAAAGAGGGTGGCGCGCTCTGCCTCGCAGACCCTGTAGGTGGCAGCACTGGGACCTCTAAGCACAGAGCCGGTTGCAGCAACTCAGCCTGCGCCCCTGATAGTGGTTAAGCCGGGGTCATCTGCCTGAACGTGCAAATTTTGCTCCCACGCAGATAAAAACTGTGCTTCCCAATTCCTGGAAGGATATGCTTTCCCTTTCCTTTCCAGCTTAATTTCTCTGCATTTTTTAGCATTTGTATGGCTGGTCTCCCAGCTGTCGCCCAAACTGGAGTGCAGTGGTGCAATCTTAGCTCACTGCAGCCTGGAACTCCTGGGCTCAAGTAATCCTCCCACCTCAGCCTCCCAAAGCACTGGAATTACAAGCTTGAGCCTCAGTACTGGGCCACCAATTTCTTTAGATTCACGCCCAAGTATTGTAGAATGGACTTTTGATAGTTGCTGCTTCTTCCCACCCTAGAGTACTCCTACCCCTACCCCACTGCAGACTGGTAGGTCAAGGCACGTATACAAATAATTGCTGGCTAGCAGTAATAATTAGAAGCCTATATACAGTAAATGTCTTGCCCAGTTCTAAGCACTTTGGGTACCTTAACTCACTAACGGTTTAAAACCAGGCCATGAGCAGGTAGTATGTCAGTAACTTGCCCAAACTCAAACAGTAAGCCAGGCAACCTGATTCTTGAAGTGCCTCTCAAGGGAAGATTATGAAAGGGGATCGGGGGTAGGAAGCCATCATATAATGGCCTGTAAATTGAAGAGATCTCAAAGAGAAAATATATCTCCACCTTCCTGGAGAGTTCCTCAAATGCAGACAATAACCCTACCAGTCCACAAATAATCAAGCTAATGAGTTCTACAATGGTGTCACGTGGGCTTTCATCACGGCAGTAAAAAGGTAGAAGACTTTGGGTCTGGAAACAAAGTAGGGGGTCTCATTCAGAAATGCATGTAGAAAGAAAAAAGCGTCTATCGAGCCATGAGAAAAGCCACATCCGTTCAGATTAACATCAAGGCCTGATCTAGGTGTCAGCTCTGTCATCTACCTCATTTCACTGCCAGAGGAAGTGGCTTTCCTTTCTTCCCCCTAGGAGATCTAAAACGGGTATAGTGAAGGTAAATACATTTTTTTATGGGCTTTGCCAATCTAACAGATTTGATTCAGATTTTTATTTTTGTGCTTACTTTAGGGCATAACCAACAGTAAACCAGGTAGAGCTGTTTGCACGATGCCCAACACACAGTGAGAGCTCCACCTGGGTTCTTGTAGTAAGACTTCTGTTTCCCTTTCCAGCTTGTATATGGTCCCATCAGAGAAACTCCATTCTCCTGCCTCCTGTTAGATTAACCACTCTGAAGTAGAGCCACGTGGTGTAACTCCCTTGCTCACAAACCCTCTGTAGCTTCCATTGCCTAGAAAACAGCACTTAAACTCTTTAAGCTGATAGAATTGGCCTCACATCTCTCTCCCATTGCCTTCCCCCAGCCTATGCTTCAGCCAAGCTAAATCACCTGCAGCTGCCCCATGTCTGCCCCAGGACTTTCTGCTCTTAGGATTCACTTTTGCTGTTCCTCTGCCTAGTCTTGAGATGGCCAATGCTGTAACCAATAGCCGCACGTGACTGCATACATTAAAATTAAATTTTAAATTCTCTCCTCCACCACACTAGTCACATTTTAAGTGCTCAGTAGCTGCATTTTGGATAGTGCAGAGTTTTGCATATTTCCATCATGGCAGAAAATGTAGTGAGACTGTGCTGGCCTCTAGGAGACGTCTAAATTCTAACTACCCTGAGGGAACAGTCCAAATGTCACTAATGCCACAACACTACTTCTGTGTCTCTTGAGCTGTAAGTTACCGTTCCCAAAGCAACAGAGGCCCTCGCCAGCAATGACTCACTCACCTAACTGCCTACCACGAAGGCACCCACTGTCCCAGGCCACATGTCTCTCCGAGTTAAGCAGCCACACGTGATATGGGTAGATATAGAGGCTAGAAAGTCCAGGAATTAGGAAATTCAATTTTCTTGCTCTCACATTAGTTTGGAGCGCCCAAGGCACCATTTTAGGCACTTTACATACATTATCTCATTTGGCCCCCTCAACTCTATAGATATTCTTATCCATCCCTATGTTACACATAAGAAAACTGAAATACACTGTGGTGAAGTAACTTGCCCAAGAACACCCACCAAGAAATAATCAAATCAAATGCAGAAGCCAGATCTCTGTGACTCAAAGTTGGGGCTTGTTCCATAAGCAGGCAGCCTGCCACCAAGCCTGTTGCCTGATGTTGCCTTCGTGGCTTTGGAGCTAACAACATTTCTGGCAGGGCTTGGAAGTGGGAGTGTGGAGCTGAGGAGGGGTGGATATCCTGAACAAAGGATGAGAGTGTTGTGAGTAGAACTTCCTGAGCCTTTCATTCATGCAAACGTGTCACCTTGTTGTCATCTGACTTTTTAACTCTATAAGATCCCAGAAGAATACGTCATGGGTGTGTGTGTTTGTGTGTGAGGATGTGTAGTCTTAGTACAGGTATGTGGGGTACAGGGAAAAGTGTTAGGGGGCATGAAGCATATAATGAAAATATTAAACAAAGGTCTTTCAATATTTCTACATTGATGTCTCAAAACATTTTGCAGTATTAGGTAGAGTCATATGAATCTACCATATTTGTAAAAAAAAAAAAAGTTGAATATTAGCAATTTCCAATGATTCAATCCAATAGGTTTTAGTATGACAACATGATTATTTTGGGGTCTAGACCTGAATTTAACACAATTCAAGAATGTAGGCTTTAAAACCCCTGTCAGACATGTCTCAGGCGCAAAAGTGGGACCCTCTGCCTGCAACCCTCATCTGAACTTGGAAACAGGGCAACCAGGTGACCCTCTGAGCTCTCAACTCTATAGGGGCCATGCATAATCTAAGCAGAGATGTAAAATCCCCTCAAGAAGACAGAGAGGGGGAGACCTGAGGAGAGAACATTAACATATTTAAAGAAAGAATATGAAGATCAGAAGAGGAGGAGGGTCTTGGTAGATGCTAGAATTTTAAAAAAGGAGAATCACAGCCTGGGCCAGGCCAAAAGCTGGTGCCACGCTCTGGGCTGCAGGGAGAGCTCACCTGGCAGAGATAGACAAACCAGGCTGGGGGCTATTAAGGTAACTCAATTTAGCCTGATTCTGTAATCACAGATAACTCAGCTTCTCTTGTGGATTTTTCTTCAGGGAAAGGAATTCCTGCGCTTGGCTAGTCTTCCCTAAAAAATGCAGCAATTTTGTTAAGGTTGTACAGAAACAAGGCAATTCCTGCCCCCGTTTCCCACTCCTGGAGCAAGCTTTCTTCTTCCCCAGACAGTGGTAGAATCAGAATGGTCGTAATGAAAGTTGGTTCTACTTTTGTGAGGACCCAGTGTAGAACCCAAGAAACCAAACATGATTAGCTTAGTATAGAATTCTTAGGTCAATACCAGGCTCTAGTACTCTGTGACATTTTTCTTCCTATTAAACTGATGCCCACAGTTTATTGAACACATTTAAGCAATCACCACAAGTGAAGCTACCTTGAAATGTTAACAGTCTATATCAAAGACAAAAATGAAAGTGAAGAAAAGCTTACTCTTGTAACTATAAATGGTCACATATCTTCTCAAACAAATTGGTTAATTCTGACCTACCAAAAACAACTCACCTTAAGATTTAAGTGTAGGCCAGATGCAGTGGCTCAAGCCTGTAATCCCAGCACTTTGGGAGGCCGAGGCGGGTGGATCACGAGGTCAAGAGATCGAGACCATCCTGGTCAACATGGTGAAACCCCGTCTCTACTAAAAATACAAAAAATTAGCTGGGCATGGTGGTGCGTGCCTGTAATCCCAGCTATTCAGGAAGCTGAGGCAGGAGAATTGCCTGAACCCAGGAGGCGGAGGTTGCGGTGAGCCGAGATCGCGCCATTGCACTCCAGCCTGGGTAACAAGAGCGAGACTCCGTCTCAAAAAAAAAAAAAAAAAAATACAAAAATTAGCCAGGTGTGGTGGCACGCGCCGATGGTCCCAGCTACTCAGAAGGCTGAGGCGAAAGAATCTCTTGAACCTGGTGGGCAGAGGCTGTGGTGAGCCGAGATCGTGCCACCACACGCCAGCCTGGTGACAGAGCAAGACCCCATTTCAAAAAAAAACAAAGATTTAAGTGTAGATAGTTTTTAAAATAATGTATGAGATTTATTTTAGTTATCTTTACAAAAAGACTTTGAACTTTTGCAAGAACAATATCCGTGGGCTCAAATCCGTTTTCTTTGTGATAAATTGCCATTGAAATGTTGAACTAATGTTTCAACATTTTCATTTAACACTTTTAAAACCTTGGTGGCCAAATCATCTCATCTTCGGAATTTTCTAAAAATCTGGAAACCTCAGGGTTTAAATAATGTGTTTCTGTTACATATTTCTTACACTCAACTGTGATTTTTGCAATTACATTTTTAAAAATATTCATGGGAGAGCCTAGAAGCAGACTTAATCATCCAAACCATGTTCAGAGCCAAAGAACAGGTCATTTTTTAATTTAAGATGTTGAGACAGACCTGTTATGAAAATATGCAAAAGGCTTCTCTTTGTTTTTCAGGAAAATGTAAATAAAGGGGCCCAGTGGCTTATGTTTTTTATAATGCCTAACTCCAAAACATTCAAAATGCAAGAGAAAGTTTGAAGTCTGGTTAATATTCAAAAACAACCTCTGAACAGTATGGTCTTTCTTTGAAAGATGAAGAAAATAAATCCCAAGGAAGGGAGTTGACTTCCCCAGTAATTTCTTAGTGTAGTCTAGCAGGTATCACCATCATTAACTAAATTACCTGATGGCATCTGGTCCCAGGCTCTGCCTCCACCCTGGGCCATGCCTCAGCCTCCTCCTCCAAAGATTGCTGCTGATGCTGATGGTGAGACCATGGGCAAGTCAGTGGACCAGAAATGAAGCAGGAACTCCTGCTTCCCTCTGTTCCTCTCCTTGAATGTTTCTGGCCTCAGCACTTAGCGCTGTCTGCACAGTAAGATTGTGACATATTGTCCCAAGGGGCAGGGACAATAATTCAGATAACTTTTTAATCTTTCTGCACTAAAACTGAAGTTGTCTCACAATCCTATCCCAAACAAAAATGGGTTATCTTGAAGCCTGAATACTGGTGGACTTCAGACACGGTGAAGACCCTTAACTTCTCCAGCCTGATGGCAATGTAAAGAGATAATGTGGATAAAGTTCACTAAATAAGCAAATCTGCCAAAATTCGTTTTTATTGGATGCAAGTGTGTGTGTGTGTGTGTGTGTGTATGTGTGTGTGCGTGTGTGTGTGTGTGTGCAGTTGTAGAAAATGAGCAGACCAGTGTTTTGGTGTTGTGATCTGTGCAGTCACAGGGCCCCACCTTGGTTTACTGCTCTACCACTGCTGTGTTGATATTCTCAATAACTTTGAACAAAGGGCCACCCCGACATTTTCTTTTTGCACCAGGCCCTGCAAATGATATAGCCAGTCCTGAAAATGAGAGTCTCCCCTCGGTTCTTGGGGACCTTCTAAACCAACAAGTAGAAGACCCAGGCCTTATTATTCCTGCATCCTTCAACTTCAGTTGGATTTTTACTCAAGGCATTTATTACTAGCATGTTCTCAAACTGGAAAAGGGTAGCACAGTGGCAATGTTGTCAGACAAAACAGTTGATTGTACAGGAGTTATTTGCATTAAGATAAAATATTAGCAGGGCCAGGTACCCTGGCTCATGCCTAAATCCCAGCACTTTAGGAGGCCAAGAGGGGCAGATTGCTTGAGGTTAGGAGTTTCAGATAAGCCTGGGCTACATGGCTAAACCCAATCTCTATTGAAAATCCAAAAAATTAGCCAGGCATGGTTGTGCACACCTGTAGTCCCAGCTACTCAGGAGGCCGAGGCAGGAGAATCACCTGAGCCTGGGAAGTTGAGGCTGCAATGAGCTGTGATTGCGCCACTGCACTCCAGCCTGGGCAGTGGAAGTGAGAGGCTATCTCCCTCCCCTTCCGCCCAAAAAGATAAAACATTAGCAGACAGCTAAGAGAGTTATTTCTATGTTCTGTGGTCAATGCCACCTTATACTTGAGGCTCTACTATATGCCAGGTACCGTTTTAGGCGCTGGAAACACAACAATAAACAAAAGAGACAACAATCCTTGCTCTAATGGGGCTTATATTCTACTTGGGAGAAATACACAATAAGTTACGCCTTATAAATAAGTAAAGTGATCATCTGCAGAAAAATAGAGCAGAGAAGAAGTAGTGGAAACGATTTTAAATAGGATCATCGGGGAAGAACTCAATGAGAAGATGGCATTTGAGTCAAGCCTGGAAGGAAGTAAAGGCACAGTTGTACACTCTCTGGCTGAGAAACAGAAAATGCAGAGGTTCTAAGGTGGGTGTGTGCTATTTGAGGAAGAGCGAAAAGGGAGAGAGAAGAAGAGGAGAAAAAGATGAAGGCATGCATGTACTAAGAGCCTCATCTTGCACAGACTCGTAGGCCACAGTTAAAAACTTGCAAGCCAAGTTTTGTAATGAGAGTTTATAAGAGCTCTTAGAAGGGAAGTGATTGAAGGGCTTGGAGTCTGGGATTGATGACCTGGCAAGATTTAACAAGATTATTCTGGCGGCTGCCTGCAGAGGTACAAGGCAGCTGGGATGAAATCAGACCAGACAGAAGAGTACCAGGTGACTGGTTGGGGAGGCGGTTAAGAAATGGCTAGATTTGGGGTTTATTTGGAAGGTAGAGCCAAGCAAATTTGCTGAAAGATAACCACAAACAATAGCAACCATAACAAAAATAATAAAATCTTTGACCACGGTCCTTCAACTAGCCTAGCTTCTCGCAGGCTTGGCTATCAATGTTATTTCAGTCCATCTTCACAGTAACCCCGGGTAAGAATTATCATCTGCATATTTCAGATAAGGAAACTGGGGCTCAGGGCGTTCATGTAACTCGGTGAGAGCTGTTAGTAGAAAGATATTAATCTATGTAGATCCAAAACCTTATTGGCACATTATACAGGGAAGATGCTAGCTTTCAGCGTCAACTCAGAAAAAAAGAAGATAAAAGAGAGCAAGAAAAGCCTCATTTGGACTCTGAAATTTCTTCTCTGTTTAGCAGCTAAAAGGGTTGCTAATAATGAGCTAGCACTGGGGCACCGTAATGAACTTTGTGCTGGGAAAATGAAAGATTTCCTACCAGGCACTAATTTAGGAGAAATGAGCTCACCTAGCTCTTTGAAGAATTTTAACAACCACGGAATTGTGCCAGTAGGATAGAGCCTGAGGCAGATAGATACTGCAGTGGTTTCATACTCAGCCACTTTCACAAAAGGCCAGACTCCAGGAGCCAGTAACTGCTTCCGGGGGTTGTGGTGAATGGAGGCGTGAACTACTGTGAACTGCGCAAATGGCTCTAGAGTTGACTGGAAGCTTTCGCCCTGGGGGCTGAATGGGCGTTGGAAGTGCATCTGCCATCCCAAAGAGAAATGCAGGGGATGGGTGAGGAGCTGTCAGCGGGAAGTGAAGGATGGGCAAAGGGGCTGGGAGTGAGACCTGGGAACGCAGTTAGGAGGGACAGTTGTAAAGCAGCTGGCTCATTTTAGCCAGACTGAAAGTGTCCTCATCAAAGAATTCCTCTGGGATCAGCCCTCGTAGGCTGTGGAGGACTGTCACCACCACAGTTCCTTGAAAAGTAAAAGCTTGTCTTTCCCACCTTGTGGGACAAGGGAGAGAATATAGCTCCCCCCAGAAATAAATGAAGTGAGATGATGTTCTGATGACGATTGCTGCCACCCCAAACCTAGTGGCATCAAACTACCAATTTGTTATGTCCATGGGTTCCGTGTGCCGGAATCCTGATAGGGCACACTGGCATAGTTGTCTACGGGAGTAACCCTGACGTCTGGGACCTGGACTGAGAAGACACAAAGACAGGGCTGAGGGTGGTGATGGGGCCTGACAGCTGTGGACTGGCATCACCTGGAAAATCCTTCACTCATGTCAAGTGGTGTATGGTTGCTGTTGGTTGGGACCTCACTTGGGACTGCTGGCCAATGCACAACCTCTCCATGTGACTTGGGCTTCCTCAAGGTATGACAGCCCTGTAGTAGTCAGATTTCTCACATGAAGCTGCACTGCCTTTTCTGACCCAGCCTGAAAACCTTGCTGCCATTTCTGCTGCATTTTCTTGCCTATAAATAAGCAAGTCGCAAGCCCACTTCGACTCAAGGGAAGGGTTACGGGAAACCCCGTCTCACTGAGACAAGCGTCAAATAATTTGTGTTCATGCTGAAAACCACAACAGCAGAGCTTAAAATATCCTGGCATTTGGGAGTTGCACTTACTCTGCGATCTGGGAGAGAGTGGGAAGGTGCTAGGAACTGCAGCAGGTATCCAGGCTCCTTTTGCTCTCCTCCCCTCACTTAGTCTCTGAAACCCTGTGGATTCTGCCCCACCTAACTTGGTGCCTTTGAAAGTACATTATTTTACTAATGGTTCATTTGAGTCTACAATCCCATTCTCTTTTTCCCGTGCTCCTGTATGCCACAGCAGATGTGCGTTCCTCCCCGCCTTGCCACAGTGGTTAGAATTCCTGCTGCCGAGTGTAAGTCTCGACTCTTCAAATGGTAACCTCTGACTGTGGACAAGTAGAGTGACCTCTTTGAATCTCAGTTTTCCATCGAAATTTCCTATGGTAGTTTTATAAGGATTAAATGGGATGATGCCTGGCAGAGAAAAGCCGCTTAGGAAATGTAAGCTGCCCTGATTTGAAACTGTTCCAGCACCACTTTATCTCATTTTTGAAACCATCTTCCTACTCCTTACACTTTGTTCATAGTCTTGGTGTAAACAGATCATAGTCACACCCTGGCTCATATGCCTACTAGGTTGATGCAAAAGCAATTTTTTCAGTACTTTTAAAGGCAAAAACTGCGATTACTTTTGCACCAACCTAATAACTGTGGTGCCTCAGGCTGTTTCTTTGCCCCTCTTAGCCTCAGTTTTGTTATATGTGTACAGAAGATAGTAATGCGAGTCTTTCGGGAACGGGGTAGATTAAGTGAGATTATTCATACAGAGCAGTGCTACCACACCAGGCTCTTGTGAAGGCCAATTCCCTTCCTTGTCTTGTTTCAACCCCTACTTCCCTTCATACATCATGTCCTTCCCTGAAACGAGCAAAGTTCATTCTACTAAAGATTCAGAACTTTCTCCCCAGCTCCAGCTCATAAACCTCTCCCATCAATAATCCTTCCCAATTTCCCAGTCTCTCACCATGAAAATTCACTATCTTAGCCTTTTATGAGGGGAGGTTGCTTGGAGATAGTGTGGTCTACCTGATCCTTGTGAAGAAAGCCAGCAAGACAGCTTAGGTTAGGCAGGGGGCAGCCCCGCGTCAGTCACAGTCAGCTGCCTTGCCTGGAGGCCTGGGTAAATATGTCAGCCCCGGGCTGGCTCCAGTCCCCTGGTGGGGAAGCTGACACCCCCGTGCTAGAAGGAACATCCCCCTTACTGTGGGACAGGGACTCAATTTCCAGCCTTTGTGGAGAAGGAGCAAGAGAGGTAATTGTGTCAAAGCCTGGGGGTTTCTCACTCAGGACTAAACTGGCAGTAGCAGGCAGCAGCTGCCGGGGTGTAAGTCTTTCTTGCAAGGAAGAAAAAGCTTTCAAAAATTCTCCTTCTAAATAGGGTAGGCCTTAAGTGATCCCAGCCTTCTGTGTAGGGTCTTTGCCCAAAACTCGTCACAGCCGCAAACACGTTAAACATGTTCCCTGGCAGCCTAGCAGAAATCACTCCCCTTCAATGACTGTCAATTTTCCACCTTCCTTTTTTTTTTATTGGAAGAAGTTATTTATCAGTGAAAGGAATCTGAAGTATAGTTCCAGTGTTTACATTCCTGAGACCAAGCGAGGAGACACAGCTCCTGGGAAAAGGCTGGCCAGAAACTTGAATGTGCTTCCTCCCTCCTGTTTCTTCCTCCAACTTCTTTTAGAGAACAAGAGGTTGAAGGTGTCATCCTTTTTCTTACATTACCCCATGCCTGCATGGGTTTATCCACCTATCCCTTCAACAAGTACGTAATGAGCACGCATGATGTGCCTGGCCATGTGACCCATCTTGGGAACTTCAAGATAACTTAAGCAGGATCCAGCCTTCAAGAGTCTCCCGGTGTGTTTGATGGGGGGTGGTGGGATGGCCGTAAATGTCAATGGGTGTTAAAGTGCTGTGGCGGGCCAGAGAATGCAGCCATGTGGGAGGACCCACAGCTTCTGGTGATGAGTGAGAGACAAGTGAGTCTATGCTATGTGGAAAACAGCAGGAGACTATTTCTACAAGAAAGGGCAGCAGGGACAAGGCATGACACAACATGACCCTCTGAAGAACCACAGGTCCTTGGGGGCAAGAAGGGGCCAGCCGGAAGCTTAGCTGGACACCCCGGCTCTGCCGGAACATGCCATCTACAGGATCCGGGCTTTCCTCCAACCCTCCAAAGAGCTGCTCTTCCAAATTAGAGCAGCTGGCAGGTTACTTTCTGACAGCCACACCCAGGGACATGGACCTGGTGTTTCCTCAGTTTCCCCCATCTGCAAACCATAAAATGAATTCTTCTCCAAGTCCTTGCATGGCCTGGATGAGCTTCACAGAAAGTATGATGTGGCTTCCAACTTTCATCTGCTTTATTGGTTCATGAGTGAAAACCTTCATTTATTTTTATGGGACACATGGGCTTGGTGATTTTTTATTATTAAAAATGAAATTCTTAAGAAAAATTCAAAACTTTGGTTTCACAGCTTCCTACAATATTACATTTGGATTCTGTGTCTCTCAGGCAAAGCCAAAGAGCTGAATGACAATGAACCATGTGGGTTTCTTTTGAAATAAAAATGAATGTGGGCTATTTTCCCCACTCCTCCCCTCCCCATTCCCACAAAGAAAGACTTATGACCATTTCACTTCACTGTTTCCCAGGGAGTTGACACCCAAGTAATGAGCTGGCTGGTTGCTTGAATAAGTAAAGCTGCTTGTGTCAACCTGTGACCACCCAGGATGTCCATTTTGACAAATACCATCCAAGAGAAGGGAAGAGGAGACAGTGGCCCCGCTCTCTGACCCTTCCTGATTGTTTGTACTTTTTAGCCTCAGATCCCAGAGAACTAGGACCTTCTGCTTTTATACTGAGGCAGATCTGTGTCTGCCTTTACTCTGGCACTGGGATGAGGAATAGGAGTGGATGTGTGGATGCTATGGTGATGTCAGCCCAAAGTGCTGGGAGAAAGACTAGGCTTTGGAAAGAAATGAGCTTGATTGAGAGTTTGGATGACATGGGGCAGTGATTCTTCAAATGGGATTCATGAAGACCTTGCATCAAAACAACCTGTGTTGCTTGCTTAGAATGCAGATTCCTGGGACTCCACTTTAGTTCCTGAATGGAATCTTTGGCAGTGAAGTAGAGGAATCTACATTTTTCGCCAGGACCCTAGGGACCATTAGAGAATTAGTCTGAGTCAGACAGGAGGAAAAAGCCCAGATATTGTCACTCATTAGCTGAGTCACCTTGTCAAACCTCAACTGCCTTCACCCATATGATAGAGATAATTTGTATCAGTGGGACCATCTGTACCAGTAGGACATGGTTCGCTGCAATAAACGTTATTTCCAATAGTTAAAAATAATAAAAGCATTCATTCACTCACATAACCAGAAATCCCGAGAGAATAGTCTTATGGTAGGTAGATTCAGCATTCAAAGGCTTCAGGAGTCTGTGTCTGCAAGCATTATCTCCTTTTGTGCAATTCAGTTGTAGCCACTAAACAGTTCCATGTGTTCTGGTCCAGGACCTTGACTTCCTATTCCATTTGTACTGTGTGGACTGTGTTGTCATTTCGGTAAGATGGCTCAAATCTTTTGTGCATGGAAAATTAGGTAAACACAAGTAAATAAAAAATATGGGGAACTCAGATATGTTCATTCTACTCTAACTCCACAGGGCAACCTTGGTCTGTGTGAATGGGCAGCTGGCTGCCCTTGTTGTGAAGTTTCCCGGTTGGGGTTAACAAGAATGAAAATCAAAACAGACCAGGCTCAAAGCCTCACCCCACCCCATCTCTACTCAGGGAAGGGCTGAGAGCCAGGGGAGGAAGCAGGAGGAGATCAAGGTAATGGGTCTTGTGGATAAACCAGAAAAGGAACTGTGGGCAGCTCTCTTGGGGAGCCACAAGGCTGGCACTACAAGATAACCAGTCTAGACTGTCTTCCGAGGGCTGAGAAACAAACGCCCACCCAGTGCAGCCTGACCAAGTGGCCCGCCCCTTTGCCGTGGCTTCCCAGCTGCTGCCACCATGGAGTTGTCAGGAAATTTGTGATAAGTCTTTTTATTGATCGTCTCTATTGATTTTGTCTATGGTGAAAATATACTGCAGACACATTAAGTAGCTATTATAGGTAAATTGTCTTTTAATGAATTGTAACAACAGACAGGATTTTACAGTTAACTCTAACTGGGACTCAGACTTCTTCTCAGACACTGATGATCACAGAGGAACTAGACACTAGTACAGAAGCCAAGCTGACATTGGACCATGGAGATTCACCTGGATGCCACTGGGACATGCAAAAACCTACCCGAATGGACGAGTCAAATGAGTGTGGGTTCTCTTCTCATTAGGAGATAAGACAAATCATCACAAAGATCACACAGTGATGAATCCTATGACTGCATTTAAAAAACATACAAATTTTTCCATTTTCCCAAACTATAAATATTTGCCAATTAGTCTCCATATTTCAAAACTCCAGCAAAAAAGGTGGGGGGGAGGCATCACCTTAGGCTGAACTCCCTGTCTTGTCCCATACCTTAAAACCAGATTATTGTTTTTGAGAGACTAGAAGAAAGCAAGACTTTAGCACTTTGTCAAAGGGCTGCTTCTTTCTTCTTCATGCAGTTTTTTGTTTGTTTTATTTTCTAAAAAAAAAAAAAATGTGTGTGTGTGCATGTGTGTGTGTGTGTGTGTGTGTGTGTGCATTTTGGCAAAACTGTATTGAGAAGAATCCTTGGAAGCGTAAATCAAATCTACCAAATTATAGCCAGTAGCAAGATTTTTTTTACTTTGTTATCACATCCTCAAAAGAGGGCTTGAAATAGAAATGTCACTTCCTCGTGGTGCTAGCAAATACTCAGAGTACTCAATTACCAGAAGCGAGACTTTGGCTATTATTGTTTTACAATGTAATGGGCAAAAATCATCATAAAAATATGCTATCTCTGATGGGAAAATGCTCCCTTGCCAGGCTTTTGAAAATTGTGATTTCAACGGTTTGGCAGGAAAAAAAAACCCTGTATTTTGACAGAAATGAATTATGGCTACAGGCATTGAATACAAAGGCCAATGTCTCAATTGTATCTGAGTTTTTGTTTTAAGGGGAACAATCATTTAGGGCTGGTCACATGATAAAACTGCTCTTTTCTTACACAATCTACGGGAAATAGAGTAGCCCTTCCAATTCTCACTGGCCAACACCCCAGAATCCTCTTGGTACAAATCCAAAGGAGGGCTCCTCTCCAAATCAACAGAACCCAGGCTGCTGCTTAGATTATGTGGACTGAACACTGACCATAGGCCAGGCTCTGGGCTCACAGCTTTGGTCCTTCTGCTCTTCTGACTCTCAACAGAACCTCTGTCCCAAAGCTATTTTGCTTCTTGGTTATAAGATGGCTGCCTGCAGCAGTCAGCATTCATATGTGTCCTGATTCCACCCAACAGGACAAAAGCAAGAAAAGAACACTTTCTCCCAACATGGGATGCAAAGGATTCCTGTCTGCATGGTTGAGTCAATTCAATCGTGTCCCCTCCTAAAGAACTGCAGATGCCAGGGAAGGACAATAGGCTTCTTTGTTTCCATTGCTCAGAACATCCCTCTGGATGTGGAGACAATGTGGACACCTAGATGAACCTGGGACTCTGTTTAGCAATCAGGAATTGGACGTCAGGTGGGCAATCAAAAGGGACTGCTACATGGTCTTATTTAGTGCTTACTATGCAGTGTGCATGATTTTGGTTCATGAATAAATTGGGACTTACAGATATTAACAAATGTGCCCAAGTTTACACAGCTGGTATGATAAAGTCTGGGTCTGAACCCAAGCATACTGAATGGGGAAAGCTCACGCCCTTAACCTCATCACTTCACTGCTTTCTGTTAGTCAGCGTTCCAGGGCTGTGCTTCCAATATTTTTCTTTATACATGCTTATCGTCTATGCCACAAAAAATGACATTTTTCCGTTAATAATATAAATAGCAGAAGTATAAGCCAATGGGATGTAAGCAATTGATTCTGCTCTCCATTATTTCCTTCATGCATATGTTGATACACTTAATGTTTTAAGATAGCTATGTTAAAGAATAATTTTCAAAATAAGGTAAACCCATAATCTCATGCAGGTATAAGATGAGCGCATGTTAAATAAAATGAAGGAAACAGATAGATGTTATAACTAATTCAAAGAAGTCAAAGAATCATAAATTATATGGAGCAAAGGAATGTTGAAATGAAAGCAAAAATGGGACAAAACTGACTTTTTCAGAAAAAGAGAGCGCTGTTCTTCCACTGGACAGAATTCATTTACATGTGTATAGGCAAGAATTATTTGGAACTGAGATCAGTTGTCTACAATTTCACAGAGCTGTGAAATAGCTCCCATAGAATCAGAATCTGATAACCTGGAAGGGTGTGCTATAGACAATGCATAGTTTTCCACTGAACCACAATTTCTTCCCTATACCACAAACATTCACTTTCTCATGACTTTACAATTTGGGCTGGATTCAGCTGGGAAGGTCTGCTAGTTTCACCTGAGATCATTCCTGTGGCTATGATCATCAAAAGGCTTAACTGAGCCTGGACAGCCACCCCAGTTGGTACTGGTTCTAAAATTTGTACCCACAGGGTTTTAATTTACAGAAGAGATTGAGTGACAACATGGAGAGGTTAATGACCTTGAGAGAAGATTTTTATTACTTATATTTCTCCAGAGAAGGGGCACACCACATCAGGTAGGGCCATGTGGTGAAGAACCAGGTTCTGATTTAGAGGCAGAAACAAGAGTAGGGGGGAAGCCTAGCCCTGAACCTTTATTGAGATTTTTACAAAAAGGCAAGGCAAGACAGAGTCAAAGCTTAGAATTACCTCATTTGAATAATTCTGGGAGACTCTCTCATACCTGGCCCTGGGTTGATTTAGGACAGAGGAGATACTGACTTGGTGTGTGGGAATTAGATGAAACGGGCGAAGGGACAGCACTTGGCCGAGCAGCCTATATGTGAAAGGCTAACACCCCCAGGAATTTGCTAGCTCTGCAATGGGCAGTGTCTCTCCAGGTCTGAAAGACCTGCAAGAGATCCAAACACCATAACAATACAGAAAATAAAAAACATGATTAATACAGTGCTGCCATCAGCTGAGCCACCCCCATTCTCTTCCAGGTGGGCTTTCATTATCCAGTCCACTTCACTGGATGTCAATACGGCAGCTGAGATCCAAGAGGGAGGGCAGAAGCTGGCAAGACCTCTGGAGGCCAAGGCTCAGAAATGACACAATGTCACTTACACTGCATTCTATAGGTCAAAGCAAGATACAGGGACAGCCCAGGCTCAAGGGTTGGAGAGAGAATCCTCTTTTTCATAAGAGGAGCCACAAAGAATCAGTGACCATAGTTAATCTACCCATAGAAACGTATCGAATGACTCACCAAATTTTGTTGGAATTGCTTGTTGATATGGCCAACTCACACATTCACACACTAAATAAGATTCTTGTGGGAGGAGACTGTGCCTTATTTCTATTTGTACTCAAGGGCCCGAGCTACATTAAACACTAATTGCCCAAAGCTAGTGGATGGGAAGATCATTCAGATGGATGGAATTAAATAAGCAAAGATAAGGAAGCAAGCAAATACAACTGTTCAATTTCCCGAAGTTGTTCAATTTAGTGTATGATGGAGAGTAGAAAACAAAAGTTGTAAGAGCCTTGTATTCAAGACAAAGGACTTGGACTGAGTTCTTGGGAAATAGGATACCATGAAAGGCCTTTGAGTGAGAGAATGACTGGTACTCTTGTGCCTCTAACATTGCTTAAATTAACTGGTGGCTGGGCTGAGGAGCCAGTTTAATCATTTTGCCACAACAAATACAAATGCTAGGGGACACAGGGGCTCCTTTACCTTGCAAGGGATGCAGTCAGTTGTCTTACGTGTCAACTTCTTGTCTCATCAGCTCTGTTGCTGAATGGCCTGAGTCAACTTGATCATTCACAATTGTCCATTTCTTTTTGGTTGACTTCTTTAGCCTCTATGGAGAGCTGCAAGTCTCTCATATCCTCGGTAGCAGATCATATGTAACAATGAAATCAAGTCTCTGACCAAATCTGCCTCAGGAAGAAGCATTTATTAACATATAGGCACAAAACGGTCACAGAATCTGCTCATGTAAGTTCAGGGAGACATCGCTACATTCTTCAGACACCCTGAGAAATAGCCTGCTTGAGGGTTTTACTTGGGGCAAAGGCCGCCATGCTCTAATAGTAGACCTTAGCTAACATGAGTCCAATCGAGCCACATAATCCGTGTATATTATGGCCAAATCTAGGACTGAATGAGAGTCCCAGGCCTAGGATACCATTTGGGAGAGTGTAGGGCTCTGGGCTTTTCACATTCTTATGCCTCTCATACAAAAACAGAGGTACTCTGCTTTCCATTATTTCCAGTTGACTCACATAGTTTACACACCTCTCCTTTCACAGATGTGTGCATTTCTAATATTATTTATGTTATTTAAAAAATGCCCTGATATAAATGTTTAAATAGCTTTATTGAGGTATAATTCACGTACTATATAATTCCCCTATTGTTAGATCAACTAATGTAGATCAAACCGTGATCCCTGTAGTTCTCGTGTATTAGTTACCTATTGTTGTTGCATAAAAAATTACCCCTAAACCTAATGGCTTAAAACAACATTTATTATCTCAGTCTCTGTGGGCCTGAAATCCATACAATTTATTAGGGTCCTCTGCTTTGGGGTATCTCACAAGCTGCAATCAAGGTGTCATCTTGGTCCATGGTCATCTCATGGCTTGATGCTGAAGGATCAGCTTCCAAGTTCACTCAAGTGATTGTTAGGAGGATTCAGTTCTTCATGCGTTGTTGGATTGAAGGCCTCAGTTTCTCTCTGGCTGGAGGCTGCTTTTGTGGAGGCTTGCCGTGTATATCTCTCCAACATGGCAGCTTGTTTCATCAAAGCCCGCAGGCCTAGAAGGCGTGAGAGAGAGAGAGTGCTAGCAAGATGGAAGTCACGATATTTTATAACCTACTGTCTAGAACATCTCAACACTTTCGCTATATTCTATTTGTTCAATCAAATTGCTGGTCCATCCTGTTCTCAAAGGCAGAGGATTACTGCACAAGGGTGAAAACACTGGGAGGCTGCCTACCATAACTTATAATAACTTCCCATGGACTCTTGACTAGAGTCTCAAATGTTAACCAACCACCCTCTACTTTAGGTACAGAAGCAAATCAACACAAGTATTTAACACCTTGAAGTCTATGTTTAAATATTTTAAAGTCAATTACAGACAAAACAACAAGTAGTGCTACTCTATTTGCCCAAGACACCAAACCACATTTTTAAAACTTTCTATTAAAAATAATTTTATTTCTCAGTAGAGTTTCCTATGATACCTGATCTTTATGTTTATCTTACCAGTTTTACAGACCTTATTTCCATGTATGGCTTGTAGAGAGGCAGAACAGGTTAAGCTAAAAAAGAATAAATAGGCCAAGTCTTGAAAAGTTGAGTTTTTTTTCTGATTACAAAATCTTTAAATCCACAATAAGGAACAACACAAAGTCACTGAGGTTGCCAAAATTATAGCTGGAAAGGACAGTTGACATTGAGGTCATTCTTTCTAAGAAAATAGCCCTCAATTTTTGGTCTATCTTGAGTAGAGGAGGAAAAAAAGAACAACAGGATTAATTCTACTAAAAATAATCTACTCTCTCTTTGGTATTAGAAAACATAAACTGTATATTTTGATAAGAAAGAAAATATACTTACTCAGGATGTAATATTTAAAACCTGACATAAAATTGACAATTTCTGCTGTGTGACTTGGCTAATGCAATAAAATCATCTTTGTGTAGATGAGCTCTCAAGCAAATCTCCTTTGAACCTGCATTATAAAGGGTGATAGAAGAGTAGATAATGGACTCTCAGCCCTGCACAAAATTGGGTTTCTTGGAAACATAGGACATGTTATCCTTTGCTTTATTCAAATATGACTTGGATAAAAAAAAATAGTCTTGGGGTACACAAACCACAGAAGGCTTTTGGATGGAACATAGTTTCAAAAATTAAATGATTCCAATCTTGCAAAATTTCGGTTGGATTCATGTCCTTATAAAAGTCATTTTTATTCAACTTGGTAATTGGAAGGTCATATCAAAAGTGAACAGACTGTAAACTTGTAAATCATGTCATTAAGCAGTCAAACTTATAAAATTTCTCATTATTAAGAGAAGGTATAGCCACTCAATGTTGTTGGTAAAATCATTTTTTTCTAAAAACAGCAACAAATAACAATAGCAAATTTGTAAAATGGCTAAAATGAAAAACAAAACAATTCAGATCCATCAACTCATGGTAGGAGAATAATACTGTGACGTAAAACAACAATAAGACGAAGGCTTCTGTTTCTTTTGGTGTAATTAAAAGCATCTTGATACATGTCAGATTGTCTATTGAATAAAATCCATGTCAACCTGTCACATAAAAATACAACTTTTTTTTTTTCATAATCTCATGAAGTCAAGGCATTCCCTGGCCTTTGAGCTTGTTCCAGTGAGAAACAATAAGATCTTTATGCAGCTATTCATTTTGAGGTATAAATAACCAGAATCCCAGATAAGAGAATTATATTTACAACCTAACTTTATTATTTTAAAATTGTTGTTTTTCTCCTAGCAGGTCAGCTGACTGTGGATTGCTGGAAATCCCTGCGCATTTTATCATGCCTGGGTCAGCAATATGTTCTTGGCTTCAGAAACACTGATGTTGAAAACTGAACATCTGGCCTTCCCTTTCTAACCCCCCTCTATCATTTCTCCCCCAAATAATCAGCGTTTCCTCCTTTGCTTCCCTGGCTTGAGTAGCTTTAACAACTTGAATTTGGTGTATATTATATTTGTTTGGTTTTGAGCCACTTTGATACTACTTCCAGTTCTGAAAAGGTCTCAGCAGTACCATTTCTGTTGTTCCTTTTTATAAACCACTTAAAAGAAAGATTAAATGTTATTCTAATAGGTTGGATTAATTGGTCACTAGTAAAAGAAATTATATCACTGCCCAGGATCAGAATCCTATTTCTTTCCTCTCAACTATTATGGATATTTTTAAAGCAGACCTCAGTGGAAATCTTCCCATAATGACATTCTAGACCTGAAGCTTATTATTATCCTGGACCTGGAACTGAATGCAAAATGCAATGTGTATGTGGTATGCATGTTTTCTTTTGCTTGACTTTAATAAGTTTCTGAAAATGATCTATAAGCTTAATATTTTAAGAACCACATTTCTAAGCCAAGAAGATTCATCACTTACTCTGTATAACCTCCCCTAAATTTCCTCCTTGAACTACTGCTAATTTTCACACAGTGTGAGGGATACTGCTGAATATAAACTTGTTGGGTAAAATATAGAGAAGTGGCAAATCCAAAGTGATCCCACAGCATTCCCAAATGCATCCAATATACTGGAGTGCAGGATGCAACCAGGATTACTTGAATTCCATTTGGATCCCCATAATTCCATTCTTTTTAAAAATAGGTCATTCTTTTCTTTATTATAATGAAACATTCTTCAATAATTCTTGCCTCTCTGGTGGAAGATGCTTTTGAAAAGCAAGACTTTAGTTGTATATTTTTTCTGGATTCTCTAGCAATATATTTTGCTGCAATCATTGAAAAATATCATGCTCTGTCTGGGGTCTTCACAGTTAATGGTAACTCAACATTTGATTGAGAAGTATATGAAGGTGGACTTTTTTTAGGGTCACTGAGATGTGAACAGAGCCCAATAGAATTCACTTCTGCTGTTTCTTTTTAAAATAGGGCTGAGAATGGAAATAATGCTTTTCTAAGTGCAACTGAACTTCAGCTTTGAAGAGATGCTATAGATTTCTGAGGGAGCAGGGCATGTGTCTGGAACCCAGCACTCCGGATGTGGTTAACAGCTTCTAAAATTTATCTCATGTGTTTAAGGTTTTTTGTATAAATTTAAGGGACTCCACATTTCTAACCAGTGTGTTAACACTTAGATTAAGACCATACTTACACACCTTTTTCTTACTTTTAAGCAATTAAATGATGCACTAACAAGAAAAGTTACTTAAATTACAGTGCTGATGAAAAAATACTGGCAATGTAATAACTGCTACTATAAAAACATGATTTTTTAAATACTTCTAACCCTTTAAAAAGGCTATGTCTTTTTTTTCTCAAGGCAAGGCTCTTGGAACCACTTGGTGAGTATATGTTGAATATTTTACTTTCTTTTTTCTGTGAGACAGCAAAAAATTCATCCAAATAGAACCATGCTTCTACCACATAAATCACTCAGAAAATCTGGTAACTTTCCATGTGATTCAGTTAAATCCTTTAAATCCCACAGGAGAATTTACTTGCTTTTGGCATATTTCACCATATTAGGAGGAAAACCAGTATCCTGGGACTTGGTAATTAACGAGAATGGGCCAAAGGCAGATGTCCTAAACTCAGTTTTGTTAGCTTAGGCATTTTCAGATGGTGTTTCTCTTGGTCAAAGTTCCTCAAGAAGTTTCTTTTCTGTGTCCTCCATATCCCCTTAGGTCCCCCACAATGCCTTTAAAAGGACAGACCCTTTCCTTTTATAATTAAATATAAGATTTAAATGCAGAGGAAAGTTAACATGTTAAATGAAACCCAGCCTTACCTAACACCAGAACGGATGGGTTTGAGGGCACAGCAAGAGATGCAGGGAGAGGAGAAGAGGGCAAGACACTCGCTGGGAAGTGGAGGGGCTGAGAGAAACTAAACAAGTTTTCCCACTTCTCAATTTTGCCCAAGGCTGGCTCACATGTTAGTGAATTCTCTGAGCTGAGATAGAAATCCACCTTCTGGAGGCGGCTGCTATTTTATGGGTTGTGCAAACTCTAAATAAATTTAAACCAGAAGACTTTTGCATCCTCCATCATTTTAAATTTTATTATATAAATATTAATGCGCAATGCCCAGGAAAGAGGTGTCCTGTGTCCTAAGAAGACTCACAGTTTGTTCATAGATGCTCAGATCATGACTCACATGCTTTCAAGAGACTGTTCCTTCAAGTGAATGTAAATGGGATGGAGGAAGGGAGAGAAGGAGAAAACTCAGAATGCCATCCAGTATAAATTATATTGATGCCACAGTGAAAAGAAATAGCTCATCTGGGAGACTTCACGTATTCAAGTCAACAAATGGCCAAGTGTTGTAAATATTTCCCAGGTCCATGGGCTTGAGAGTAAATTTTAAAAATTGTATTGGGGCTCTCTGCCAAAGGTAGCAGAAGTCTAGCCTCTTCCAGGATCAGACTGGTCATTGGTCATCTCCACTCCTGGAAGACTTTCAAACATCTGTACTTTCAGACTGGAGGAAATAAGGTAAGGAGGGAAACAAAAAGAAACGTTTTCAATGTGTGGCCTTTTACTCTACCCTCTTGAGCAATCTTAGTCGTTCCTGATGAGACCCCTTCCACTTTATTTTTTTTGAGATACAAAATTTTGCATAGCAGAGCTACAGAATTTAGAGAATTTCTACATATATGCTTGATCTCTTTTGAAACTCAATAGACCCGCTAACAGGGAAAAGAAGAAAAGTATCGCATTCAGTCTAATGCAAGGGGGGCTTGGATCACCTAACCCAGATTCCCCAGGGCTCATGCTGAGGCTCATTCTTCCTTAATTCAAAACATGGACTGCATCTTGAAGTCTGAATGTGAAGGCTCAAGTTAGATAATAAGGTGCCACTTGTTGAAGGAGAGAGACAAAGCAAAACAGAAGAATGTGAATAGATACGGAGGCATGCCAAAGAGGGCCCTGTGCTAGTCCACTGAGTGTACTTAGGTGAAATACTTAAAGCCAGCCTCTGTGGCCTGAGCCTAGGCTGCCAAACTGGCAGAGAATTGCTCCTTCAAAAGTTAGTGCTTAAATTAACTGCCACCATCCCCACCGCAGCCCCAGGTGCTGCAAAAACTGGATTAATCTAAGGTATTTTTAACCCCCAACTTCGCAAACATATTTAAATTCTGGGGCTCCAAGCCAAAATTCCCCAGTGGACCACCTTATCCTTTATTAATTGAAAAAATAAACAGTTCTGTGGTAGTGGAGAGGGGCGTTTTCACAGAAACATCTTTGATGCTGAGGCCGCTTTAGGGATACATTTCCAGTGTCTTCCATGAAGTTTAGCACAAGACAAACTCAAGGACCTCGAAAAACAAAGGAGCAACCGATAGTCCAATAGTCGGGACCCAAAGCATTTTCTATAAAGGCGATTGACGGATAGTTAAACTCACCCTGACTCAGGCTAAATCCAGGAGTGGCGAGAGGTTTGGGGAGTAACAGCCTATGAATTCAACACTGTCCAGAAGTCAGAGCTCAGCACGGTGGGGTGTGACCAACACATGCACACCAGGCTGCTGCTTCTCCTCTCTTGAAGTGGTGACAGCTTATGAAATTCTAGCTGCTACTGCTGATTCAGCGGAAGGAGCCCATGGAATGTTATTGCCAACCTACTATTTCTCCATTAACTTATCTATTCCCACCATGGGTCATGGGAAAGAAAAGTTTATCAATATTGCATTTGTTTTTACTTGGTGTGACAGGCGGAGGGAAGCTTGCATGCGCCTATAACACACAGTTATGTTTAATTGACGGGTTTTAAATAAGCATGAAGACCTAGCGGAGTGTTACTTTCCCCTCTGCAAAGGATTTTCTTCAAAGGGGCGAGGAACATACATTCTCAAGGTGTCTGCCGAACCCCTGTTGACTTTATACGGATGGCACTGTGTCTGTGAGGCCAAAGAAAAGACCTAGAGCCATTTAGCCAATTTGTGAATGCACAGAAAACGTTATCAAAGGAAATTAAAAGTGCTACTCAAGGGAAAACACAAATGAAAAGAAAGTAAGATAGCTTTATTGCTGTTAGGGAGAAAGTTTGAGTGGTCTGGATAGAAGATGGAGCCTATCACTCATTTCCGTAAGCTAAAGCCTAATCCAGAGAAAGGCCTTCACTCTCTACAATTCTGTGAAGGCTGAGAGAAGGGGGAAATTGCAGAAGAAAAGTTTAAAGTTAGAAGAATGAATGAATGAGGAGTCACTTCTTACTAATGAGCAAAGAAAGTTTTTTTTTTGAGATAAAATTCATTCCTGGTGAAGATGCCATGAACATTGTTGAAATGACAACAAAGGAATTAGAATACTCCATCAACACAGTTGATGAAGCAGCAGCAGGAGATGAGAGGACTGATTCAAATTTCAAAAGAAGTTTTACTTTGAGTAAAATGCTATCCAACAGCCTAGCATGCTACAGAGAAATCTTTTCTAAGAGGAAGAGTCAATCAATGTAGGAAACTTCATAGTCTTATTTTATTTCCCATCAGCAAAAAGATTACAACTGGCTGAAGCCTAAGATGATTATCAGCATTTTTAACAATAAAGTATATTTAAATTTAAAGAAAAGAAAAGACCTAGAGCCAGCGAATGAGACACAGGCTTTATTGAAGACTTACCTATAGGGTGGTCCAGAAGCAGTGGACTAGGCAGAAAGAGTCACTATCATTTGCAAAAAGTATGCAGCATATACAGCATTTTGGCTTAGCAACCTCTACTCAGCAACCTCCATTTAACCCAAAATGAAGGGCCTTTATCCCCTGGCCTACATTTCAAGGAACAGGCCAGAAGTTCAGATGTTCTTCATAGGGAAGAAGTGAATCTCCAGGCTGGCCACTCCCGTACTCCTTAGCTCGGAACTGAAACAAAATTCTTCTTAGATCATTTTCTAGGTAAGCTTAAGTTATTGCTGTCACATGCATCTGCTATACACATGGTAGAGGGAGACACTTTAATGTGTGATAAATAAGAAGCATAGTTATGTAGACTCTCCATCTGGATGGACCAACCTGTTAACAGACCCACACTAATAATCTGAGAGCACACAGTCCAGTGTGCTGGCTAAAAGCACCTGTGCTCAAGTCAGGCCGCCTTGGGTTCATATCCTGACTTCTGCCACTTAGGTGGGTGACAGTCTTCAGAGTGTCTGAGAAGCTGACCCCAAGGCAAAGATTCAAGTGATTCATCAACAAAGAACTCCACAGGGAAAGGGGTAAATGTTTGAGAAGTTCACTAGAGAAGGAGAAGTAAAGAGGTGTGATTTCAGTTGAAGGCCAGTCCTAACCTGATTCTCAGGGAGCTCAGAAATGTAAATTGCACCCCAGAATTCATCCAAAGGCAGAGAAGCTGGTATTTTTTGGGTACTTCTTCACCATTTAGTCATCAGCTAGTGGGCGGAGGTTCAGTAATCAGCTCCTGGATGCTTAGGTACAGGTGAAGCAGTCACAGCAGCCCACAGGGAAAAGGGAACAGGGCCGGGCATAGTGGCTTGCACCTGTAATCCCAGCACTTTGGGAGGCCGAGCCAGGTGGATCACGAGGTCAGGAATTCAAGACCAGCCTCACCAAGATGGTGAAACCACACCTCTACTAAAAATACAAAAATTAGCCAGGTGCAGTGGCAGGTACGTGTAATCCCAGCTACTCGGGAGACTGAGGCAAGAGAATCACTTGAACCGGGGAGGCAGAGGTTGCGATGAGCTGAGATCACACCACTGCATTCCAGCCTGGGCAACAGAGTGAGACTCCATCTCAAAAAGAAAGAAAAAGAAAACAGGAATATTTGTATTAACTTAAGACAATTGTAATAATGAAACGGAGATGCCACAGGTAAAATGCTCAAAACCTGACACAGAGTAAGAGTTCAATTAAACATTGCCCCTGATATTCTCCTGCTAGACTATGAACTCCACAAGAGCAAGGTGAGCATCTTCTTCATTATCACTGTATCCACACTCCCTAGAAAAATGCCCAGATACAGAGGATGCACTCAGTAAATATCTGAACAGCTTTATGGTAAGAAAAACAACATAGGGATACATAAGACTTTGTCAAAGACAGAGAAGTCAAATCAGTTAGGATGGGAGAGTAACCTCATGGCTGTTCAGAAATTCTATATTTGACAATAGGCAGAAGCAGAGCTTTCATGTGGGAAAGGATAAGTATATGAAAGTGATCATTGGGAATTACTAAAAAATACTTCTATTAGCAAAAATCAAAATCACTTTTGTCCAACTTTACCAAATGGACCAGAATAGTGTCTTCTGCACTTGCTTCCTGAACTGCACCCACAGAGATCAAAGCAGTAGTTTGAGCAAGTCTTAGAATCTAGGAAATACTGTCTACTGCAGCGGCTCTTACTTTTTTTTGATTCCAGGGCCTCCTTACATTCTTAAAAATTACTAACTACTCCAAAGAGCTTAGTTTATGTGGAGTATAGCTACCAATATTTTCCATAATAGAAACTGAAACTGAGAAAAATTTTAAATATTACTTAACTGTAAAGTTACAATAATTACATGTTAAATAACACATTTTTATGAAAAATAGCTATAGTTTTCAAAAAATGTAAGATAATAGTGGCATTGTTTTACATATTTTCAAATTTCTTAAATGTCTGGCTCAATAAAGACAGCAGGATTCTCCTCTCTGCTTCCGTATTACTTACTTTGCAATATGTTGTTTTGGCTGAAGTGTAGAAAGAAAATCTATCTTCACACAGTTAATAGTTGGAAAAGCAGGAATATGTTCCAATTTTTTTCACATAATTTTGTCTTTGATTATACTCCAAAACTCTACACATGTTAGTTTTCATAAAGGTGAGTTGCAGTATAGAATTTGAAACCAGGTAATTGAACATTTTATAATCAATTACATTAAATCCATTGCCTATCTTGCATTTTGTGTTTATTATTTTATCCATGCATGCTTGGAAGATACTACACTGAGTTATGCAAATCTTCCCAATGTTCATACTTTTCATTTATAGTATTTTAAAATCCCATTTATAAATAATGCCACTGATCGTATCAGAAAACTCTTTAAGTATTGAGAAACTTTCAAGCTCAGAGTAAAAGATAAAAGTTCTCCAAATTCAATTTTCAATTGAAAGCTCAAATTTGCACTGTTGTAATTATCCTTGAGACTGAGACGCCATCCCTGACCCTCCCAGGCTGGGTCAGGGGACCTCCTGGAACAGCATCTCTTCCTGGCCTCTAGTACAACACTTGCCACATTCTCTTGAGATTATCTGCTTTTGTCACTGTGTCTCCCACTACACCATGAGCTCCTTCCAAGCAGAATTATGTCTTCTATCTCCTTGTCCTTAGTACCTCACACATAAACATTACTCAGAGAGGGAATGATTGAATAAATTCCTAGGAATGATGAATTCGGTGGCTACAGAAGTCTGTCTCACATTCCCAGACAGGAGATTTTGTTATCATGTAAATCCTATGTATTATTGAAAATGTAATCCAAGCTGAAGTTGCCTTACAAACATAGATGATGGGTGATGCACAAACACACACCAAAGAAATAAAGGTCTGTCTTCCTCTGGGGCGAGGGCCCACAATAAAAAGGCCAAATGGAAGCAGGGACAAAAGACAGACTCCATGAAGTGCAGCAGAGTGGGTGGGTCACACATGGGACGTGGAACCATTTCTGTGAGAAGGGAACAGAAGGAGCTTTGAGAGGAAACAGAGAAAACAGAATGGGAAACACAAGTCCAGCCAGAAGGAAAGAAGAAAATAGGAGGCAACAAGACTAAAGGATGGCAGAAGAGTTGAGGAAGAAAAGAATAACCAGAGCCCAGCACTTGCTCAGCAGCCTCAGACAGAATAAGGGGCAGAGACAGTAAGGAGAAGAGGATGTGAGCACAGCAGATGGGCAGCAAAGAGAATACTTAGAAATATTTTCTGTGTCAAATTAGACTACCCCCTAAATTCCTCACAGTCCCACCCCACCTCCTGGCCCCAAATTTATGTTTACTTGTGCAATAAAATTGTGTCTCTGGATTTTTCTACACTGGAGAGAAGGCTTTCCCTTCCCCAAATATTTTTCTACTCACTTTCAAGAAGCCCTGCGTGACCTCTTCTGTAGGGCCTGACCACATTTGCAACCATCTACATTTGGTCCACAGTGATTTTGTGTATTAGTCCTTTGTTGTCCAGGACCTAGTGGTTATACCGGAGATTTTATTCCCAAGCCCTACCTGACAATACAACAAAACTAACATCAAGGATGAGTGAAGGAACAACGAAGCAGACAGTCTATAACCAGCATGGAACAGTATTGTGTGAGTCAATGTTTGCTGACGAACATCTATTCCATAGGATATTAATAGCCATGGCATGAGAACAAGTTAGGGACACTCAGGGTTAAAGGAAATTCAACAGGCTTCTTTATTGCAGGGATTTTCAAAGGTAATCTTCAAATTGGGAAGACAACACACTGTATTTCCCGTTTATTTACAAGCAAGATCTTTTTTGCTGAGCAACTATCTCTCAGGATAAGTCCCTGAAAACCACAGTTTGGAAACATTAGTATAAACTCTAATGGCAGAGAGAGGGTCTGTGAGGCCTCAGAAGCTCCTGGACAGGTTAAAACATAAATATTAATATATTTATTTATATATTTTAATATAAATATTAAAAATAATTTCTAACAAGTGTTAAGATACTTCTGTTCTTTTGGGGTCCCTTCTGCAAATTTCCAATAATCCATTAACCTAGAGTCAGTTTTTCAGGTTCAATTATGACTATCATAGACAGATCAAGGCAGAGATAAAATCCAAGGCTGGAAAATATCAGAGGGAGTTCTTCCCCGTGCCAGGTGCACCCTCTCCCAGATGCCTGCATGGCTGGCTCTCTTTCCTCCCTCAAATCTCCTCGAACATCATCTCTTCGTCAGGTCCTTCTCTGACTGTCCAATCTAGAATTACAGACCCACTCCCCAGTGCTCCCTCTACCCTTTCTCTGCTGCACTTTTTCCATCCTACTTCTCAACATCTAACATACTGTATAATTTAGTTATTTATTTTGTTTTACTATTGTCTGATTCTACCAGAATGCAGGCTTTATAAGGGCAGGAATTTTCATCTTTCTTGCTTACAATTGAATCTCCAGCAATGTCTGGGGCACATCAGCCACTCCATAGATCTTTGTTGAGTGAATGAATAAATGAATGCAAGAAAGAAGGAATGCAGGCTTTTTCATTGAGGTTGTAGAGCACGTTTCACATTTCTTTGTGGCGTCCCTCCATCCTTCAGCCGCTGAGCCTCTGGGTATCAGCAGGCTAAGCAGTCACGGAGATCACATTCTGATCCTGTGACACTGCCCCAGCTCCAGCCCTCTCAAGCCCTGGGTGTTTGGTATCCTGGAGGTGAAACAGCAGAAGCCTTTGCGTTTCCAAGGCTCTGTCACTCAGCGACATCACACAGCCACCCACAACAGACTGGCATGCGAAATTGTTAAGAAGCCTAAGGATATTATTTTCATTTCCACGTAAACATAAATGATCAGATATAAATGTGAAGCTGCTGCTCTGGAAAATAACCATCAACAATCAAGCGAATGTGGCATAGTTTCCTTAATACTTCTCTAAATACTCCATATTTAGGGTATGTGCTAATTTCTCTCTAAGTAACTTCTTTTGTTTTTCCACAGTCTCACTCTGTCACCCATGCAAATGTAGTGGCGTGATCTCGACTCATGCAACCTCTACCTCCTGAGTTCAAGCAATTCTCCTGCCTCAGACTCCCAAGTAGCTGGGATTACTGGCACCCACCACCATGCCCAATCAACATTTTAGGATATAACTCTTTTATATTTAGTTAATGTCTTTGTGGGACATATTTAAAAATGTAAGTACTGAATCAAAATTTAAGACTTTTAAGCCTTTTAATATATAGTTCAAAATTTCTTCCTAAAAGAAGGAGTCAAGGAGAACACGTCATTTCGATGCAATGAATATTTTAACTTCATGTAGAAGAATACCAACATTTTAGGAAGGAATAATTTCCTTTGAGAATGTAAAGCCCTTATCTTATTCACTGTTTAATTCCTACAGCCTAGTACATAACTGATACTCAATAAATGTTTGTTGAATAAATGAAACAACACTGATGAGTTTTTATTGAGTTTTTAAAATCAATTTCTGTACAAGGCAACTTTTAAAATTCCAAATTTTTTCTCATTTTTATTTTACCAATATTCTCTTCATCAATGTCAATTATTTGATGTTAAGTTGCACGACTAATTTTTGATTAATCAATAAAGATTTTCTTTATCTGTTAATTAAGCATTGCAAATTAAAACCATTGTCAACTACAAATTTTATTCTGTGATTATTTATTTCCATCAAGTCCAATTTCCTGAGGTCAATTATTCATATTTACATTTTGAAAGATTTTTTTTCCCATCAATTTTAGTCAAAAGCAGTGTTACCATGTATAGCTTAACTATGAACAATTTTATTTTATTTTGAGTATTTCTTACATAAGTTAGTCATTTCTGGTGAATTTTTGTAGTTTTTAATCTTAAAAACAATAAGTGACTTTTTAGGCAGTTAATAATGTAACACCCATTTTACATATTTTTAGTAATATATAGTATGAATTGAATAACAGTTTTTATTTTATTAAACTGTCACAAACTTGTGATTCCTCTCGGCTATTGGAAGGTTGTTCTTTTATGAAAGTACCCTATCACTTTCAAAATCTTCTCTCGATTTTGATGAATTCTGAAAGATGCTATGGTAAAGTCAACACATCCTTGGGTAAAAATGGTACAAGTGCAAACACTGGGGTCAAAATGTTCTGTTTTGGATTAGAAAAGGCTCAATGCAAGATGTTAAATTTCAGCTAGGCATGGAAGAATAATTAAGATTTCCTGCCAGAACGAAGGAATACAGATGGTTTTCATGCAGCTACTTTGCACCATAACTGTGGCTCCACCATTTGACCAGGTGGTAGTCTGATTCCACCCTTCCAGTGCATTTTGACTCATGTTTATACATTTTTTATCCAAATTTTGCCAACACCGACAAATCATCTTCTCATAAAATCTTTCTTGGATGAAATGTATTTTCTGAATCAAATGCTATTAAATCATTTTACTTCTTTTAAATTATATACCACACATTTAAACTTTTTAAAATATTTTTTCATTTTCATTTTTGTTTTGAAGTTTTATCAGATTATTTTCCTTGTAAATTTTATGATTTTGTGCAGCACATTTTTTTCAATTTATAAAGAAAAATCGTTTAATTGACTCAGAGGTCAGCATAGCTGGGGAGGCCTTAGGAAACTTACAATCATGGCGGAAGGCACCTCTTCACAGGACATCAGGAAAGGGAATGAGAGCCAGCAGAAGAAATACCAGATGCTTATTAAACCGTTAGATTTTATGAGACTCACTCATTATCATGAGAATAGCATGAGGGAAACCACCCCCCCAAACCCCCCCATGACTCAATTATCTCCACCTAATCCCACCCTTGGACACTTGGGGATTATGGAGATTATAATTCAAGGTGACATTTGGGTGGGGACACAGAGCCAAACCATACATTTTTAACTGAGCTACTTTTTTGTGCTGGGCACTGTTCCAGAGGCTGGGATATAGGAGTAAATAAGCCAAATACAGATTCCTGCACTCACGGAATTTAATACTGAATCATGTGAATCAAGGCTTTGTTGTTGTCTACAAATAATTTTAGTGTAATAATCTCTACGTGAGTTTTCCACTTGAGGCCACTATTTCTAACAAGTTCAATGTTTCTGTTCCAATTTTAGTGATTTAGTTTTGGTTAAGAAGACTTGATTCTTCTATCAGTTTTTTTTGTTTTTTGTTTATTTGTTTCTTTGTATCTTGCCATGTATAATTTTAGTTCTGGACAGTTTTATGTTGATTATTTCTAACGAGTCTATTTTTTTCCTGAGCCAATTTTTGCAGTATCCAATATGACCAACATGATATGACCCTTTAGATGATTTTCATTCATAACAAGTTTTACCACTTGCAGATCGTAGTCATTGTCAGTTTTATTTTGTGTTGATGATTTCTGACAAGCCAAAATTTTCTCAAGCTACTTAGTCAAAAAGCCCTTTGGGTTAAATTTGCAGTGTCAAAACTTGAGAGTGTCTGTATTTTTAAATCCCTATCAAAATAGTCTGATTTTTGTGATTCTAGAATTCTTATTTTGAAAGAATGGAATGAGAAAACAAGAAGAGTCATGGATGTTTGCAGTGCACTTATTAGATTTTAATGTGTACATGAATAATGTGAGCTCTTGATAAAATGCAAAGCCTGATTCAGTGAGTCTGGGTAGAGCCTAAGACTTAGCATTTTCAACAACTTTCCAGGTGATATAGATACTGCCAATCTACAGGCCAAATAGGAATAAGCTAGAGCATGTGCTTTGGGGTTCAGCAGGCCTGGGTTCTAGCCTCTTGCTGGCTATCTAATCTTGAGGAAGTTACTTAGCCTCTGAATCTGTTTGTTTTCATTTGTAAAATGAAATGGTAACAATATTATCTATCTAAGAGAGGTGTTGTCAGGAGCAAATCAGATGAGTTATATAAAATGTTTACTAGGTACTAGGTATAGGACCTGGCACCTAGTAAATTATAAATAGTAACTAACCTTGTTAACTTATGGGTGAAAGTACACAGCAGGTTCAGGGAATGAATGGTAAGGGGTTTGATGTGGCATGGAGTCTGGCTATTGAAAGTGTGGTCTTTGGACCAGCAGCATCTGGGAGCTTGACAGAATTGCAGTCTCAGACCCCACCTCAGACTTATTGAATAAAGATGTGCATGTTAACAAGATCCCCTGGAAATTCCCAGGCACCTTACAGTTGGAGAAGTGCTAGCACCATATTTATTTAAAGGCAGGGCGCTGGAGGCAAGTCTGGAAGGGCAAGAAAAAACAGATAATAAAGGACCTGACTTACCTACAGGACCCAGGGGAGGGTAGGAAGTGTGGATATTTACCACCCCACAACCCTCCAAAAAAAGTTCAAAATCCTTTTGGAGGGTTGTGGAGTGGCAAATATCCATACTTCCCCCTCTCCCCTGGGTCCCCTCCCTCCCTGTACCTTGTCCCCTTTCTCCCCAACCACCTTTCAGCCATTGCTAATCAATCAAGGTTCCTTCCAGCTGAGACTCTGTTCATCCTCATGATCCTTACTAACAACTAACACAGTGCCACAGGCAAGGCACTATCAATGGATCCAAGCTGACAGAAATGAGAAATTGCCATCAGTGAAAGAGATCAAAGGGAGCCATTAAAGAACTTTAAAAGGGAAAAATGAGATACTATGTATAAGCTGAGATAGTGCCTAGTACCCAGTAAGCACTCAAGAGAGAGAAGTCATTATTTCTGTCTAACCTAGCAACATCGTCAACATGTGTTGTGTCAACATTTTTACCAGATAGTGAGTAAATGAGAAAGTGTAAGACATTGAATTAACTTTTTTTGGTATTATAATGCCCATTTTTATGTGAAATGGTGGGAAAAGTAGACAAAATTCTTTAAATTTTCGTATGACAAAAGGAAAACTTTAGTAATCCCATGTTCTCTTTTACCCACTTTCTGTGTTGTTAAAGAATGACACCATGAACACCTGCAGATGTTGAGGGTTTATGTAGATGGGCCATGGGCAGCTAGGGTGGCTTTGTGCTGCTGAAAACTCCTGAGCAGAGTAGACCAGCCCATCTCACTGTTCTCCCTCTTCTCACCCCACAATGTCTGCTTTTGTAAGTAAGAGTGAGAATGTTTTCTTCTGCGAATTGTGAAAGTTCTCCCTCTTACCATATCACACCAGGGTTCATTCTGCACTTAGAGGAGCAGTGTTGACAAGGAGTGGGAGCCCATGACAAGAACAGCAGTTGTGGTAAAAAGCCATTGTGAAGGAGTAAACTCCAGCTGTCCCCATGAAGTCTGCCCAGGCGGCAGTGTTTAAGAGAGAGAAGGTAGAGTCTCCCTGTCAGCAGCTCTCAGATAGAGGCTAAAATGCGTAGGATTTGCAGAGTCCAAGGACCCAGAGTTGAAGAAAGTTGCTTTGCATGAGACAACCCAAGAGAACTTTTCCAATGTGAGCATTAGACTTTTGGACACAAGTGAACTGCTGGCTCCATTTTCTGGAGGCTGCACGGCACAAGGATACCCTCAGCGCTCAGAGCCAGCACTGACTTTGCAATGCATGTGCTTCTGCTTCCAAGTGCTTGGCTCTCCCTGAGAGCTCACTCAGTAATTCAAAGACCAAACTGTTCTAACAAGCCCAAGAACCAAGACCCATTGAGGTTTAAAGCTTCTCTTGTTTAAAAACATTTTGTATTTACTGCCTTTTTATTTTTTAGATCAAACACAGAAATCTGTGTGCTGTAGTAAACCACCCACTCCTTCTTTACTCCCTGGTGTTATATATGTAGTTATCTGATTCTAGAACATTAATATGCAAATAGAAGGAATAATAATGTGATGTAGTGAAATACAGTGTTATGAGTAGTTCTTCAACTGGTCTATTCTTGGCAGAGCAACCCGAGGCGGGAGGGGAACCAGAGTTCAGAGCTGCAACATGTGGGGATGAGACAGGAACTTCATTTAATACCACACTATGTGCCATATTTCCAAAGGGGACTTCCCTGACTTCTTTTTGAATATTCAATGTACCCAGGCTCATCATTAATTCACTTTCAAAGTATGATATCAACAGACTTCCCATAAAAAACACCTCTCAAATAATGAAGGCTTTGGTTCTACTGGATTGCTTTGAAATGGCAGCCCTTGCAAACACGATGAAAAGTCTCCATTGGAGTTTATTATTAATGAATAAGATTTTGTACTTATGCATATGAGGCCTTCTGCTGAGAAAGATTTCAAATTCTGTTCTCAGTGAGGCTTGGGGCAAACATCACCACTTCTCATCATGAGTAGATACACTAGGGCTGGTCTATGTGGCCAAGAGAAGCCATGACCGAAAATACTAAGTATTTTATCCTTTTACCAAAGGATCAAAAAGAAAAAGGAAAAAGAAACGATGCTGACCACCTCCCAGCTGTTTTACGTATTAACAATGTTTTTTGTTTTCTGTATTCTGATGCTTTGACATCTGGGGCTTTGCTCACCCTAAACAGACTGCCCCTCCCGGGGTTAGCCAATTCCTAGAGATAGTAAATGACTCAGCACAGCATACTTTTAAACACAAACGAATCACTCCAGAGGCCCAGACACCTCCTTTATAGGCATCTTGCACTCCAGGCTACCACCCACCTTCCCTAATCACCCCAGGGCCAGGTACCAGATCATTAGGGACAGTCCCTATGTCCCAGAGTCTGCTGAAATTGTTCCAATCAGCCAATCCTCAGCCTGCTTACCCTGCCTTGCCTGTTCCTTTTCACAGAAACACAGTGAAGGCCTCTGTCCCCAGCACTCTCCCACCTCTGCCTCCTTACTGACCCCATCACTGATTCGTGCACCCCCTATGACATGGCATACCCCTTCACTTGAGATCTGTGAGTAACATGCTTTCTTTTCAATAGCAGTCATCTATTGCTGTGCTGGTGTTATCATACCTCAAATTTTCTATTAACCTTATAGAACTTTATAATTATATATATGCTATATAAAGCATAGGCTTTAAAGTGCTGGATACCTTGTTTGCTCACCAGGTGAGAGCAGCACGTCTCTAGTGGTTTTTTGTTTTCTGGGGTTTTTTTGAGACTGAGTTTCGCTCTTGTTGCCCAGGCTGGAGTACAAATGGCACAATCTCGGCTCACTGCAATCTCTGCCTCCTGGGTTCAAACGATTCTCCTTCTTAGCCTTCTGAGTAGCTGGGATTACAGGTGTGTGCCACCATGTACAGCTAATTTTGTATTTTCAGTAGAGATGGGGTTTTATCATGTTGGTCAGGCTGGTTTTGAATTCCTGACCTCAAGTGATTCATCTGCCTCAGCATCCCTAAGTGCTGGGATTACAGGTATGAGCCATCGCACCTGGCCATCTCTATTCCCCAGTTCTTCCAGTGAGCACCTGTCACCTTCTGTTTCCCCATAGCCTTTTTTTCCTGGCCAGGACTGTTTGTGTCAGACTTGCTACTCCCATTAGGCAATACATTGCATTCTGAGACCTTCAACCTCACCACCTCCCTAGGATCCCTGGCCCCCAATTTAAGAACCAACTCTGAAGCTGCTCACTGCAGTTACTTCTGCCAAAGATTTGGATTTATTTCATTTTATCCTTAGGGGGTATTACAGAGATGTTGTTACACCTCCCCATCTGGAAATTCCTTGGAGGCCTGTGAAAATGACCCTCTTTCTATGGATATTGAGGGTTCCTGGATTGGTAAAGAAAATATTTCTCTCCTTCCTCCCTCAAACAGTTAATTTCTTGGAGACCTTATTTCCTTGAGAAAGAGACCTCTGCCACTAGTGTGAGAGAGCAGAGAGATCCATTTCCCTCTATTCAAAATCTCATCATGTGTTTGTTCTCCTCTGGGAGGATTTGGTAACAATTCTCTGCACAAAGAGGACCCACGTTCACATTCAATTTTCCTAAGGCCAAGGTAACTGCTTTTAAAAGGTATGCAGGATCCAAAAGCTCTTCTCTCACTGAACTTGAGATAAGCAAGAGATGCTTGGCTTCCTCTCCCCCTCATCCCCCACGCTCTAAAGAAAAGAAACAAGGAAAGATTTTTTTTTTCCCCAATGCTAAACTTGTATCACAGGATGTGGGAGTCTAAGGTGACTTCCATGTGTAGGGTTCCTCCCCTTTTCTATGTTTCTCTAGCTTGTGGCCCATCCACCTCCACCCCTATTTTCATGCTGCTGATAAAGATATGCCTGAGACTGCTCAATTTACCAAAGAAAGAGGCTTAATTGGACTTACAGCTCCACATGACTGGGGAAGCCTCACAATCATGGTGGAAAGCAAGGAGGAGCAAGTCACATCTTACGTGAATGGGGGCAGGCAAAGAGAGAGATTTGATGGGGAAACTCCCCCTTATAGTACTGTCAGATCTCGTGAGATTTATTCACTATCATGAGAACAGCACAGGAAAGACCTGCCCCCATGACTTAATTACCTCCCACCAGGTCCCTCCCACAACATGTGGGAATTTAAGGTGAGATTTGGGTGGGGACACAGCCAAACCATATGAACCCCAACACGGTTGCCTATTTCTCTGTAAATAATTTCACCTGAAATGGAGGCAGTGTTCAAACCACAATAAACGTAACTCATTAATATAGGAGAGAAGAAAGAAGAAAACGTGGAATTGATCTAGCTGCTCATTGTTACAGGGCTTTTGACTGAATTTGGGTTTGAGCTGGGAGACTCAGACTCCCCAGTGACAATATCCCTAGTTTAGATGCGTGGCATCTCTGGGAAATCATTCCCAGCCTCTTTCTCCATGCGCAAACTTAGAACCCGGAACCCAGAAAGTGAATCCTTCCAATCACCTTAGTTGATGTTCTTAGTGCTCTCCCATGGCCCCATTTCCTTCTTATCTCAGGGTCCCTAGCCCAAAGGACAGTCTCTCAGAGAAATGCACCTGTATTTCTCTGACAGAAGGCCTTTGCTGCTACTTTGTAGGCCAAAAGTACAAGGGAATTATGCTCCCCATGAATAACCCTCAACAAAAAATGAAAGGATATTGGTGCATAAATACGCCAGCTCCCTTGCCCTTGTGTGGAATAATTTCTACCCCAGGGTGTGCTCTATGCTGGCTCCCAGAGATCCACAGCAGGACTAAGCTTTAGAATCCCAGCGATAGCTTGCTTGATGGTGAACTCTTATCTTGGCTGCCCTTCCTCCCTACCTCACTTTCCCATTATTCTACCAGTGTTTCCTGGGAGTACCTCCATTAATGTCCTTAACTTAGTATCTGCTTCTGGAGGGACACAGACCAAGACATCATTTGTCAAAGAGATCAGTCCTTTTGCTACATGTCCTCCTTGTCCAAAATAAGAGGTGAACTTTGATTGAGTCATTTGTGTAAAAAGTAGTTCTTGTCCATATCACATTTACCAAGGCCTCTGCTCACTGCTTTTGCTTAGAAAGCCAGGCTCAATCCTATTCTTCATTGTCCCACAGAGTAAAGGGAAGTGGGGAATAATGTTGAAACATCAAGACCCCAGAGTCAAAGCACCTGGGATTGGATTCCAGCCCTAACCCTTGCTAGGTGTGCAATTTTGAATAATTTATTCTCCAAGTCTCTAAGTCTTCATTTCCCTCTCTTTAACATGGATAAAAGAGTTGTGCCTACCTTAAAGGATTTAAATGAGATAATTTGTGCAAAGCACTGAACACATCATGTGGTGCAAAGCATGTGCTCAATAAGTGGCAGATTTTCTTACTGTCTTTCTAGTTTCAGTTTCTTACTGTCCTTCCCTCTCCTTGGGGAAGCCTTGCCTGACTTAAGAGTAAGGTTCCCTCATATGTTCCCACAAGCTCCCTATTCTTCCTCTATCAAAACCCTCACTGATCTTTATTTCACTTATGTGTTTGATGCCTGTGAACTGTGATGTTTCATCGTCCCATGAGAGCAGGCACTTTTTTGTCTGCCTTGTGCCCTCATGTATATAACATATGTATGCCTGTGTGTGTGTGTTTGTGTATTTGTGTGCATTCATCTCCTGTGGCTGCTGTAACCAATTACTGTACTGCAAACTGGCTGGTTTAAAATAACAAAAAATTATTTCCTTACTCTTCTGGAGCCTAAAAGTCCAAGATCAGTGTTTGCAGGGCCACATACCCTCTGGAGGCTCTAGGAGACAACCTGTTCTTTGCCTCTTCCAGCTTCTGGTAGCCCGCAAGTCAAGCATCCCTTGACTTGTGGCTGCATCACTCCAATCTGTGCCTCGTGGTCACACTGTCTTCTTTTCTGTGCCTGTCTTCTCTGTGTGTCTCCTGTAAGAACACTTGCGCTGAATTTAATCAAGGATGATTTCACCTCAAGATCCCTAACTTAATTATATAAGCAAATAATCTTTTTCTAATTAAGGTCACATTCAGAGGTTCTGGCAATTAGGATATGGATATATCTTTTGGGTGGCCACCTACACTGGTAGGAGAGTGGGAAACTGAGGCAGGGAGGAAGGGCAGCCACGGTAAGAATTCATCATCAAGCAAGCTACAGCTGGGAATCTAAAACTTAGTCCTGCTGTGGATCTCTGGGAGCCAGCATAGAGCACACCCTGGGGTAGAAAGTATTCCACACAAGGGCAAGAGAGCTGGGGTATTTATGCACCAATACCCTTTCATTTTTTTGTTGAGGGTTATTCATGGGGAGCATAATTCCCTTGTACTTTTGGCCTACAAAGTAGCAGCAAAGGCCTTCTGTCAGAAACACAGGTGCATTTCTCTGGGAGACTGCCATTTGGGCTAGGGACCCTGAGATAAGAAGGAAATGGGGCCATGGGAGAGCACTAAGAACATCAACTAAGGTGATTGGAAGAATTCACTTTCTAGGTTCCGGGTTCTAAGTTTGCGCATGGAGAAAGAGGCTGGGAATGATTTCCCAGAGATGCCACGCATCTAAACTAGGCATATTGTGGTGGCCACCACTCAGTCAATTACTATATATATATCTATAGTATATATACCGAATATATATTTAATATATCCATACATATATATCAGGCTGTGTGTTTGTGTGTGTGTGTGTGTGTATGTGAGTACCCTCAGTGTGTAGCACAGAGTGGTTCACATCGTGTATGTGCAATAATTGTTGTTGAAACAGCAAACAGACAAACAGAACAGGAACCCTGCCTTCTAAGAATCACAAAAAAACTGATGTCAAAAGTAGGCCAACTGATGGAGAATATCCTACTATTCACAAAACATGTCATTCCCTCACAACGCTCCTCTAACATCAACAAATAACTCAGGAGAGTGCCTTGACTTGGTAAATCTGTGACTGCTTCTAGAAACCACCCTTTTCAGGTCACAGCCTGCCTCCAAAACTTCCCAGGAGAAAACACAATAGGCCTTTTACTTCCTAATTAGCAAGATCCTGTCCAGAATATTCTAGCACTTCAAAGAAGCTTTCATTCACCGGGCTTTCTTTAAAGAAACCCTAGCTCCCGACTGTTCACAGCTTTTCATTATAAAACCAGGGGCAGTAGGAACCCTCCTGTTTCCTTTTCCTCAACATATAATATTTCTCTCATGCACCTTTGCCAAAAATGACACTTCAGAAGATCTAAGAGGGGGAAAACAGCTGATTTTTGCCAAGAAAATCATGGAGAATTTTATCCATCTTGGCCACGCACTCTCTCGAGCACAAACAGGGAGCTTGCCTTTCACACCTTTGCTATCTGACAGAGGCAGATCTGCACAGATACGGGCTGGCTTCTATAGGACACTCCGTTATTTGGAATTGTCACTTTGACAGTGACTACACCACTTAAGTCACTGAGTCATCTGAAGGTCACAAGGAGGTGTGGTTCTTTCTCCCATGTCTCAGCACAGAAAAAAGGTGGGGGCACCCAAGAAGGTGGTGTCTGAGCTGGAATCGCAGGCATAGCTGCCCTGGCCACAGATCACCTCCCACCTGACTTCCAGTCACTGAGGCTCCAGATGGTCACCATTTTCATATTTTCCCAATCAGGTTTGGAACGGAGCCAGTATCAGCATCTCCTACCCGCCCCCACCCCACTGTCATGGGACTTTCTGGGGCCAGCTCCTGCCATTTTCTTCTGTGGGTCTCTGGCACCCTGACCTTGGTGCTCAGGCTTTCAGATGAGGAGCCATCCAACCCTCCTATGCTGTGGCGTGGTACACAAATGCCGCAGGACGGGGACAGTGCATCTTGCTTTTCATTATGGAGAATGGTTTTTATAATCACAGAAGTTCAGAGTGTAAAATCACAGTGTCAAAAAAGGTAAAAAAAAAAAAATACAAAGTAAAATCAGTTATTCTACTATTCAGAAATAACCGCAATTACCATTTGCTGACAGTATTTTTTAAGGCAACATATGCTTTATTTAATATATATTTTCTTCTGGTTTTTCTTTACTCTTGTAAAATTGGGGTCATATAAACAATGGATCTTAGTGAATCTTCAAAAGAACCTTCACAAGTTTATTAGGTGATAGTAATTTCTACAGTAAAAGCGGGAGCGTAGACAAGAAAGGTGAGAAGAGCTCAGTCAGACGCAGGCTCAGATGGTACAAGAGGCAGGGCAAACAGGGAGAGCCTGGCTTCTGAGCCCAGCAAACCTGGAAGGTCGGAACCTTCCATTACTGGCTCTGTGACCTTGGGCAAGTTCCGTAACCCCTCGGACCCACAGCTTCCTATCTCTAGTGCATATAAAATGACTAGCATCATAGCTAGCAAATAGGCAAAAATATGAAGAGTATCCTTCTCCTTCTGAGTGGTAAATGTAGTGCCTAGAGAGACTTCAATCACTTCCTTAGGGTGAATTTTTATTCCCAAAGAATAAATATCAATTCACGTGATAATTACTGATTGCATTAGTCTGCTTGGGCTGCTGTAACAAAATGCCAGAGCCTGGGTGGCTGAAACAACAGAAATCGGTTTCTCACAGATCTGGGGGCTGGGAAGACCAAGATCAAGGTGCCAGCTGATTCCATTTCTGGGGAGGGCTCTCTCCCTGGCTTGTAGATGGTAGCCTTCTCACTGCATCCTCACACGGCAGAGAGAAGGAGGCAGAGACTTCCATGGGGTTAGTAGGGCCATTTATGGCTATGCCCTTTTGACTTTATTTAATTACCTCCTTAAAGGCCCTATCTCCAAATAGAGTCACACCAGAGGTAAGGACCTCAATGTATGAATTGGAAGGGAGGGCAGAGAGACATGATTCCGTCCATAGCACTCATTAATATAAATAAGGCAACCCTAATACAATAGTTTTCTCCTGTGGAGAAAGGCAGTATGATGCTTTTAACCTATGGTTAAGTTGGATGTATCATGATAAAAGAAGAGGGCAGCATGAGTCCTCTCCAGTGCAATAAGAGATGGTCCATGAATCTGCTCCCTCAGGCCAACAGCATTTCTTCAGGGCCCCTGTCAGTGACCCAGGGAAAGCACTCTTTGCCTCTGCAGCCTCCAGGAAGAAGTCTTGACGTGAAAGCTCACTGATTTAGAGTTCCTTACTTGAGATAAGAATTAATATTAACTCCATCTTAGAAAGTTAAGGCAACTTTCCCCACTGGTTGTTGGAGTGGTTTCCTAGTCCTTCCTGTAGCTGGATGGTGGGTGAGGTTGCTGATGAAGACAGGAATTCCTTCTAACTCCAGTGGGAAGGAATGAGGCATCTTGACTCACTCATTCCTTTCCTCCGCTCTTCCACTCTGAGGCATAAACACTGGTCTGACCCTTTGACCACAGGCTGGCTTCCCCTGAAAGTAGAATCTCTGATGGGCTGAATGTATCACACTTGCAGGCTGCGAAGGAAGTTGGTTTCAGAATCTCATCTGCCAGTTCCTCTTCATCTTCTACTTGAAGAATCCAGGGTTGTTTCTGCCATCCTGAGAAATGCCTCAGTCTTCAGAAGAGCAGAAGTACCTCAGGTAGTAGGAACTGTGCCCCAGCTTCTCATTTAATCAGTGGTTCCTGACTTGCAGATTCTGCAGACTTAGATAATGCATTGTGGGGATTGTCATGGAGTTGTCATCTTTGTAATTTCACCAGCTGCATGCCTTGCTATCATGAAATAGTGGGTGTTTCAAATGAGGAAGAAGGCATTCCTAAACTAAATGACAAATGTAAAGGTCTTACAGAAGACCTTTGGTGACTTCAGACTGATGTATATGTCAGTCTAAGGTTACCAAAGGTGTTTTATGATGTAAAATACTACATTGTCTTTATTCTTTTTATTTTGTAATAGATGATTTTTTTTAAAAAAAGTCACCAATATGGCACCAGTCCAGAGATCAGATATTTTGGAATCTTTGACCTTTGATTCCGCTTTTTGTTTTTCCCCATTTAAGAGCTGGCTCTTTTCTGCTCTGCATTTATTTTCTCACTCTGTCTTCCATCTGTCTTTTTGTCTGTTTTACTCACAAATCTGTTGGCTGATCCTACAGGTTCCATGAGTGGTGGACAATCAATTGTGGACAGAATTGAAGGCATGCCGGGTCTGGGGTGGCATAACCATCAGTGCTTCTGTGTGAGCCACCCCCAGCCCTGTATCTCCTCTGCTCTGAGGTGATTATGTAGCATAGATCGACTTCACCCACACTTGCAAGTTACAGCAGATTCTACGCTCCTTGAGGACAAGAACTGGTGATTCTTCATCTCCATACCCCCTGGGCTTGGCAGAGTGTCTGGCCCAGAGTAGGACATCAATAATTGTTGAATTTATTTATGTGGAAGTCCTTTACCTTGATTATTTTTTCCTTCTGATTCCACAACTTTTGTTCACCTAAAGAGACCTCAGAAAAATTGTATTTGAGACCCAGCCCATCACTATCTCACTTACACATTGCTATATTTTGTTCTCAGAAATATTATCCAAGGGTGACAAGGGTTAGGAGTAGGAGGCAGCCAAGTACCATTAAAAGAGCAAACACTGACCAATATTTCCTCCTCTGCTGAGATCTCCTCCTACTCTCTCTTCTGCAGTGGGCTGATTCATTCAACACAAATGCATGTTCATAATAACCTCCATCTGTAGACCAGCTTGGATCACATGAGTGATGGTCATTTTGTAAACCTCAGTGTCTTGGCACTTTATACTTATTTTTAAGTATGTACTCAAATAAGCTCTATTTAAAGCTTATTCAGACAAAGATAAAAGAAATAATTAAAAAGTCAATCGGCAATGCAAAGATCCACGCTAATGGCCTGAAACCTTTATCTTTTTAGAGGTGGAGAATTTCAGGAAAGAGATAAGATATAGAAGGCTCTGGGATCTGGAGTTCTCCCTAACCAACACTCACTGACTCACACCCTAAAACAGGATGAACTTCTTCACCTTCTTCAGTCAAATCACTGAATTGATGCACTCCAGGAGGGCTTAAGAACAGTTGTTTTAAGAGATATTTGAAAGAAAAATAAATGATTAACCTCTCCACTTGATTTTTCCTTACCGCTAATGTAGCACTTAAACAGTGATGCTATAGTAGTTCAATTCTTACTAACTTAATCAGAAAAGAAAAAATATTAGAAAGAAATCAGGACAGCTCATAGGATCAAAGGGGGTGCTGAAGGACTAGGTTTCGGCAATGGCAGGAACTAAAGGAGCACTGAGGACCAGAAGTGAGAGTCCTGTGGATGGGACCCCCATGGACCTGGCATTCCGAGCAAGCAGCAATGAAACTGACTTAATGCTTCCTCCCCATTGTCTTATTTGTTGAAGAGTCAAAGTCCCAGAAGTGGTTTTTGATTGATGGGCCTTAGTCATGAGCCTGGCTCTAAGATCATACTCTTGGCCTTTAGGTCACATCCTTGGCCACTGAACATGACAATGAGCAGTAGGGAGGAAGAATCTGGTCACCCAGGTCCAACAATGTGATGCAAAGTCTGGGAGTTGCTCTCATGTCAACCCACACACAAAAGGGCATTTCCACAAAGGAAGACTGGGTGCCAGCAGGCAGATTGGGGCTTTGGATATTAAAGCCAAGAAACAAAAAATGTCCACTAGACTCTCCCATGAGAATGGAGGTGTCCCTCTTCACTCAGAAGCTAGCATGGTGTCAATATAATTTTTAAAAATACATTTGCAAACTTTTCTTTTTTTCAATTTGGGGAATCCTTTTGAAATACTTTTTCTAATGAAGGAAATTCATTAAGAATATACAAGATTCAGGCATTTACATCCTTCCTAAGATGGAAATTAAGTTCAGCTTCCACATTCTTATCAAAAGCATGTCACCAGGCAAATCTCACAATTGTTCTCTCACCACCTCCCCCTCACCCTCCGGTTTCTTACACATGAGAAAGAGAAACTGTACCACATAGCGGTGCTGCAAAAGAAAAAGGATTCTGGCTATAAGACAACGAAACATCTCCCTTGGAGCACAAGAAGGTGAAGAACGAAAGCTTCAGGAAGGGAAGAAGAAAAAGAGTTTAAAATTAAAAATTAAGAAAGGTTAGGTATCCAGCTACCACTCATTAGGTACCAACTATGTGCCAGGCACAGTATACGTTTATTACATTATTATTCCCAAATCGCAGATGAGGGAACAGACAGCTAAAGTTTTAAGTTGCTGAAGGAATGACTGAATGAATGAACATGATGTTAAGTAGAGTTGAGGGGTGCTGGTAACTGATGGCCCAGGCATCATGTGTCTGTCTAGATCTGATCACCATGCCCCCAGCCTAATCTAGAGATTACTGAGTGCACCTTAGCTTCCCTGCCCCTGACTCTACTAACTCTTGGGCTTACAGTCCTTCTCCAGAACCCAGAGCAACTGGCTCTAAATCCAGCCAGTCACCCAGCAGCACACCCTAGCCCACCTGAGTATCATCATCTCCTGAGAGGTGGGCCGCAACTGACGGGTTTGTCACCTCTTCCTGCTAGGAGGCCAGCTGAACATACTTCCTTGCTTATTTGGCATCCTGTGATCAGCCCTACCATCTCACTAACCACAGTGCAGTAAGATAAAAAAAAATGTCTCTTAGATCTCAGAGCAGTAAGACAAGAAAAAAATCTCCCTTGCATTGTGTTGATTTGTAGAATACAGGGACCACCTCATTTTCTGTTTTGTTTTGTTCTGTTTTTTTTTTTTTTTTCATTTTTTGAGATGGAGTCTCGCTCTGTCACCCAGGCTGGAGTGCAGTAGCACGATCTCGGCTCACTGCAACATCCGCCTCCTGGGTTTAAGTGATTCCCCTGCCTCAGCCTCCTGGGTAGCTGGGATTACAGGCATCCGTCACCACACCTGTAATTTTTGTATTTTTAATAGAGACAGGGTTTTACCATGTTGGCCAGGCTGTCTCTAACTCCTGATCTCAGGTGATCCACCCACCTGGGCCTCCCAGAGTGCTGAGATTACAGGCATGAGCCACCACACCAGGCCCATTTTCATAGTTGTAAACCCAGAACCTAGACCAATGACTCACAAATAGTAAGTATCTAATAAATGTTTGCTGACTAAAAACCAAAACAGAATGGCAAGGATGCTCTTTGGACTTTGAGTATTGGACTGCCCTAATATCATGCAAGAGTGACTTCACAGTCAGATGATTCTGCCCTGCCTGGTCCCATCTTCCTCAACACTTGTGTTTTTAATACTCATAAGGCATTATACCCAAGCCTGCCCACAGGATGGCAGACACATGTCTCCGCTTGGTCCTCAGTCAGTGATTTTTATAGCGTAGAAGGAACGGTGTCAAGAACAATGGCCAAAAGATGTAGCAGTAGCCTTCACCGTTAATGGGGTGCTATGATCAGTTAGTTCTCTTAGCAAAAGGAATTGGAGTATAACTGCATTGAAACAAAGGACTTTCTGTTTACTTCCTACTTAAACAGAAATTCAGTTAGCTAGAACACCTCATCCTCTGAGAACTCTGGCTAATCAAGGATTTATCATCCTGTCTTGGACAATTTTTCCCTTCTGAACATCTGCTTCATTTTTATGGTATTCATAAAGCAGTGTGCTTCTTTTACAGAGGAAGTCTAATTATAATGACTTACATTTGTACATGGTTAAAAAGTAATTTCTGACAACAGTCTGTAATAAAGCTAGGGCAGGTGTTAATGTCCCTATTTTGTCTGTGATTAGGCTGAGGCTTACATAATTAAATATGCCTGGGTTCACAAAGCTGATAAAGGGTTCCCACTCATTTATTCAACAAGCATTTGATGAGCACCTACTATGTGCCAAGTGCTGTGCTAGGCCCTAGGATGTAACTTTGAGCCAGATGGACAGTCTCTCCTCTCACAGGGCATTAAGTGTATGGCTGCAGGTCCTGCCATTTCCCTTATCCCTCACTAGGTCCCCAGCCCTGCCAAATGACTCCCTGAAAGCCCCTAAGGAAGCTTCCCAGCCATGCAAGAAAAATGGAGACCCAATTTCCTCCAGGGCAAAATGGCTGCACATGTCCATATGAATGGTTAAGGCTTCTTAGTGCAGTGGGACAAGGGCTCCAGGCTCCTTTTCCCACCGCCAAGGAGGGTGAAGTTCAGGTCCACAGCCACACCGTGCCCAGTCTATCTTGTCCAGCTACGAAACCCTTGCTTATTCTGACTGACGTCGGTGGATCACTGACGATGCAATTAGCAAAGTTGTGAAAATGATGGAAGGAAGGGAAATAACTTTGGTGTTTAAACGTGGTGCTTAGAATCAACGCTGTGTCCTTCTCCATCTACCATGACTAATCCAAAACGTATAAATACATATGATAGACAGTTATGTTTGGGGAGATAAGATCTAGTTCTCAGTCTATAGAATAACAAAATGTGCTGAAAAGGAGCATTACTGCAGTTCCAGTTTTCTCTTTCATCCACCTCTAGGGAATTCACATAATGAGCTAAATACCAAGTCATTTAGATTCTCTCTTTTTTCCCTGAGAAGCTACTGAGCCCTTTTAGCAGGCAATAATATTTTATCAATAGCGGATTTAAGAAGGGTTCACAGAAGAGTCTCAGAAAACTGATGTTCTAAGGATATAGGTGGTAGATTAGCAGCCTGACCCAACTGCACACCCCTCCTTCCAGCCCTCTACCCAATGGACCCTCATGGGGTCAGACCTAACACATCTGAGACACCCTATCCCCAGACTTTGGACATAGCTGACCTGCACCCTGTCCCAGACAGGAACAAGCCGGCGGCTGACACCACCTCCCACATCCCACCTGGGCAATCACTCAATGCTCTTCTCAGGCCACTCTTGGTCTCCAACCAGTTTCTTTTATCCCCTTAGTTTCTGAATTTCTGATCCCATATTCTGGCTTTTATCCTTATGCATGACATCTTTTGGTTAGCAACTCTCCAGATTCCTGATGTGAAGATTTAGACTTCAACTTCCACCCATTCCAACTCTGTTCTCAGGTCTAGGGACTTCTGGAATGTGCGTCTCCTGTCACCTCTGAGAAAAACCCAGATCTAGTCCTAACCTTGATAAATTCCTCTGAATGCAACATTCCTAACACTCTTCTTGTCTCTTCTCTTTCTACTAGGTCTTCTTCCTATTCTTCCAAAATTAATCTAAGCTGTAATCGTACCAAACTAAACAGGTTCTGGTGGAAATGGACCGGCTTCAGCAACACTAAAGCTAAATATACTTCCAACCATGGAATACCATGTGGAGAGCGGCTAACTAACGCCAAAAGAACCACAGAGTGATTTGTCATCTCTACCACTGACTAGAAAGGACGACACTGCATGTCACACAGCTGCAGCAGGTGGCATAGAGGAGGGCAGTGGGGGATGAGGTCAGCTGAGCCATCTGTGTGTTCCCTGCACTAAACCAGTGCCAGACACATAAAGACATTCAATCCAGGTACACACCCCAGCACCCCTCCAACAACCATGCACAGGGAGTCAACCCACCCAGCAGGCACTTCCAGCCTGGCTTTTCAAGATGTCCCTCAGCTGCAATGCAATGGGAGGTCTGGAAGGGTGGGGTAAAGAGGCTCTGGCCCATTTGGAAAAGAGCAGAGAGAAAATCCCTGAACCAGCAGTGACAGCGGATGGAGAAATCAAAAGCTCCTGCAAAAGCAGATTGGAAAGGGCTTAATGAAGGAAAGGGAGCAGGAAGGGCTGATCAGGGTCCCAGATTCCTGATTTGGTTAACTGTGTGAATGGTGAAAGATGTAAATATGCTGGAGGCTTGGGACAGTGGGGACGTTGAATATGTTTGGGGACCTGTTAGGTCTGAGGCCCCAGAGGACCTCTACTGTACAAACATCTACAAGGTGATTTTGGGATTGAAGGGCTTGAAAAATGTTTACATCAACAGAGATCCCTTCCTGAGACCCCAAGTACAATTTATATATAAGCTGGTAAGATGCTATCAAGATAAAGAAAGCAATATAATGTATATTCCCTGTCAAGGCAACTCTCATGAGAGAACTACTGTATAAAGCAGCTCTCATCAAAGCATGAGAAAAAGATAGAATATCATTATTTTGGTATTTTAGCATAATGGTTTACACTAAGAAAATGACATTCCTGTGAGCTGTAGAGAGGGCATGTGTGTGTGTCTACCTGTGCCTGTCCATATGTGTCTGTCTGACTCCTGTATCTGCAGGGCCAGGACTGCGGGTGGCCAGTGAGGCATTCAGAATAGAAGGGACCTCCAGAAGCCACAGTAATCAAGATAGATTATTTTTGCCTTCATCATTTTAATGTGATATCTTCAAAATCATAATCAACATGAAAATCTATAATAAACAAAACATCAACATTTTAAATAAAGGCAGCATCAGTTACAGTATCAGGCCATGACCAACCATATTAAAGCCCGAGGCAAAGGAAAAATCAATAATACTGATCCTGCCTCTGTTGAAAGTTTTGATATTCTGTGCATCGTGGGTTTTTAACATTAATTTTGATTTTTTAAAGATTGCATTAAAATATTATTTATTTTGATTACTGTGGCTTTTTGGCATCTCCTTAAATTTTGTGCCCAGGGCAAGCATCTTACTCAACCTACCTTCATCCTGGCCCCGTGTGTGTGTGTGTGTGTGTGTGTGTGTGTGTGTGTAAGTGTGAGTGTGTGCATGTGTAAGACAGGAAGACAGAAAGAATGAGAATGAGCACATCAATTCAAGTAGAGATTTACAGTAAAGAGACTACAGAACAGACCCTCAGTATGTGATATCATTTCTTCCCAAGCAATTCTTTTCTTGTCTTTTCTTTTCTTTTCTTTCTTTTCAAGGCTGAGTTTCGCTCTTGTTGCCCAGGCTGGAGTGCAATGGCTTGATCTCAACTCACTGCAACCTCTGTCTTCCAGGTTCAAGCTATTCTCCTGCCTCAGCCTCCCAAGTAGCTGGGAAATTTTTTTTTTTTTTTGTATTTTTAGTAGAGATGAGGTTTCACCGTGTTGGCCAGGCTGACTTCAGACTGCTGGGATTACAGGTGTGAGCCACCACACCTGGTCAATACTTTTTTTTTTCTTTTTGAGATGGAGTCTCGCTCTGTCACACAGGCTGGAGTGCAGTGGCGCAATCTTGGCTCATTGCAACATCCACCTTCCGGGTTCAAGCAATTCTCCTTCCTCAGCCTCCCGAGAAGCTGGGATTACAGGCATGTGCCACCACAACCGGTTAATTATTGTAGTTTTAGTAGAGATGGGGTTTTACCATGTTGGCCAGACCAGTCTCAAACTCCTGACCTCAGGTGATCCTCCCACCTCGGCCTCCCAAAGTGCTAGGATTACAGGTATGAGCTACCACGCCTGGCCAACACTTCTAATTTCAGGTTTCCTGCTGTCCTTTGTTGCTGTTCAAAATGCATCGATAAAGCTCAATACCTCGATAAGGCTCAATACCTCATTTTAAGCACCAGAAGTCTGACATCATCATCTTCAAGCACACCAACAGTGTACAAGAGTCCATGGCCTTCCTTCACCCACCCACCAAGCTATTCTCAAACCTGTGTTGCCTGGATCCCAGGGAGAACCTGTGCTTCCCTTCCTAGACTGGAGACTCATGACCCTTAATCATCAGAGGTCACACAGGACAGGGTTGGCTAGAATAAATGACTAGGTACCTCATTTGGCCCCCTCAAAATAGAAATGTTTCCCAATGTGATATGGGTTTTGCAGCAGCAGGCATCAGGGAATCACTCAGATAATCTGAACGAGAATGTGTAAAAATGAGTTCAAATATAAATAAGGTTCCAGGCCTTCAAGGTTGATGAGAGCTCACAAACAGAAGGTTATGAGGGGAAAGCATGGCTGCTACTGCTGTGGACAGAAATAAAGCAGCAAACTCAGGCAACTTTGGCAGAGCAGAAGGTGCTGGGTGTAGAAAAGCAAAAGACTTGGAGTCGGGGCTTCCCCGCCCGCCTTATAGGTCAGGCTGAGCTCTCCCGGCTTCAGAATGAGGGCACGTTTGGTTTGTTCCTACTTGGCCGCCCTTGCTCTGCATGACCCTGGAGGCAATCCAGAACGACACCTACGTCTAGACAATCCCATGTAACCAACAGATCAGATCTCAATGACCCAGGCCCACACGGCAGAGGCCTTCTGTGCCTCTAAGCTCTGAATATTCGGAGGAGCATGTAGGAAACCACAACAAAAGCAAGCCTTTTGGCTTGCTAACGCCATTTGACACATTTCCCAGATTCTGAAGGTCAATCCAGCTGAAATTTGAGCATCCAAGATTTCGGGTGTTGAGTTTTAAAAGGCTGAATATAAGATGACTCATATGCCAAGTGAATCAACTATCAACTTTGTGATTTTTCAACTAGATAACCAAGATGGCTTCTGAAACCTAAAAGAATGGCTTCTGCTCTGCAACATTTGGGTGCCAAGTACTGTCACCGGGGAGGAGGACAGTATTCTCTTGGGTTGCCAACTGCTGAATTCACCTCCAGGTTCAGCTTCTTAACACAATTATTCCTCCTTCCAAATGTGAAAATCCTAAGTAACTTTTATTTTGCTTTAAATGTTAAAGGTCTTAATGTATTAGCCTTGCATAATCAGTTTTTTAAAGAAAGGTCAGGCCTACATAAAGGAGGCATTACAGCCCCTTTGCCTGTCAGGCAGTTACTTGAGAACTAGGTAGGGAATTGCAAGAGAAAGAAATAAAAAAGACCCAGATGAAATCTGCTACACACTTGCCTGGAAGTGTAAGGCTCCCTGGAATAGGCATTTTTGGTTATTTAAATTATCTCTGTAGGGAACCCCATCTCCAAATACAGCCACATTCTGAGGTCCTAGGGCCTAAAACTCCAACATATATTTTTAAGGGAGGCACAATTCAAACCGTAACACCACTGCACCCCCAGGATCTAGCACAGTGGTTGACACTGAGTAAGGGTTCAATAACTATTTGTGGGATGAATGAATGAGAGGCTCACTCACTGCTTTAGCTCAGGGCCACCCAGAAAGCTTGGCCAATCTAAAAGCCTTTTATAGACCATATTGCTTGACTGAAAGAGTCGGAGGACAGGCACAGAACTCAGTCACAGGATCAAGAACATCTCGGCATAGTCTCAGTTTCATGCTTCCCTCAGCCGCTCAGTTATCTCTCACAAAGCCAACATCTGTGCTATGCCCTCACCTTCCTGTTGCATAAGCTAGCTAGACTTTCAGCAAAAACAGCACGAGACTAATGATCTTTGTTGCATATGAACTCTTTACACATGAAAACACATTTCCAGGCCAGGCGCAGTGGCTCATGCCCGTAATCCCAGCACTTTGGGAGGCTGAGGGAGGCAGATCACTTGAGGCCAGAAGTTTGAGACCAGCCTGGCCAACACAGTAAAATCTTGTCTCTACTAAAAATACAAAAATTAGCCAGGCCTGGTGACACACACCTGTAGTTCCAGCTACTCAGAAGGCTGAGGCACGAGAACCACTTGAACCTGGGAGAAGGAGGTTACAGTGAGCCAAGATTGTGCCACTGCACTGCAGCCTGGGCAACAAAGTCAGACTCCGTCTCAATAAAAAAAGAAAGAAAATACATTTTTATAACAAACAAGATTATCTGTATTATGTTAGTGTGATTCAATACTCTCTAAGTACTCACATTGGACCCATGACCCACAGAAAGCACAGGTCTTAGGGATTTTACATTCAACCTAATTGCAGTCAAGCCAATATGCATTTTGTTAACTGAGTGACATGTGCAAAGAACTGGACTTCACACTTTGGAATTTTTTTTTTTAAATGAAAAGAGGAGGCTCCTATCCTCAAATAGCTTATAATCGAACAGGAAGATTAGTTGTACTCAGAACATTCAGTGACAAAGGAAGATGCACTAAGATATATAATTCCATCTGCAGAGGACTGAATGCTGCATGGTAAGGAGGATCAGGAGTAAATGGAAGGTGAAGGTGGGGCTGTCTTTCTGCAAGTAGGAATGGAAGAGAAGGGTTGATGCTGCTCAGAGAATGGCATGAGCAATGGTCGGGACATGATGAGCCTAGCCCCACTATGTATTACAGAACGCACAACATGAGTCAGAGCTTGGGAGGGGAAACAAACTATGCACAGACAGGGAAGGGGAGGAAAAGGATGGCAGAAGATGCAGATAAATTGGGAAAGGCTTAATAGAGGAGTATCTTAATGAGTATTTGAGATAGCGCTTAAGAGAAAGTTAAACTTTCCAGCAGAGTCTAGGCTGAAAGAACAATCTGACAAAGGATAGAGGTACAAAAGTGCAGAACATGCCTGGGAAACCACAAAGACCCCCTTTTCCTTTCTATTTCTAGACAAGTGCATGATAGAGAATGTAGAGAAGCCCAATTGTAGAGACCCTGACTACCATATTGGGAATTTTTGAATGAGACGCTCTAAGAAAGTACAGCCATGCAGGTTTTTGAGTGAAGACAGGCAGGTACAGGGCCAGAGGTTTCCAGGGTGCAAAGCATGGATTGGAGAGGTACTTGAAGATGGGCTGGGTATCTAAATCTCCCTAGGCCAATTCCTCGAGAATGTCACTTCCCCATGGACATGGATGTTTGTTTTGCTCACTGATGCATCCTCAGTATCTTGGCCTGTGTCTAATGTATGGCAGACATTTAGTTAAATTTTGGATTTTTGGACAGAAGCTTAGAGACAGCTTTCCTACCTGATCATAAGACTATTAACATGTGAGTCCATATCTGTCGATATTCCTGAATCTCACCTCATAACAAAGCTCGTTTGTACACAGGGTCAGAGAAGAGAGAGGAGTACAGAATAGTGAGGCAGTTCCCCATGTCTCTGTTCTCCCCCTGTTCATTTGTGGGAGCCATTTCTTCTGAACCTTGCTAGAGTTAGGGTTCTCTTACATAATCAAGAAAGCACCAACATCACTCGACATAGCCCTCACTCAGTTCACACACCTCCAATGAGAGAGGCCTTGAAATCAGTCCCCACTGTCCCAACAGCTTCTGCTCTCTCCCAAGTTCTGTCCCCCAGAGCTAGACAGAGAAAGTCCACTTGTTCCTGAACTGATTAGAATGGTTTTCCTCTTCCCTTGTAGCCTCTTCTTCCACATGCAAGAGACCTCAATCCTTCTCACTGCTCCTCTTCCCATGTGGAGTCCAGGCTTCTCTAAATGCTGGCTGGACCTCTTGAGGTAATTCCCACAGTGTCTTTTAAAACTGGGGGCCCAGAGCTGAGCATGTGCGCCCAGGAATAGTCAGACCTGAGCTCCTTGAGTAGCATAACTCAATGGTGTGCACCACAACGCAGTTCACACAGCCGGAACTGCATCCTAATTCACTGCTGACTTATGATTACGAAAGTGCTGACTTCATTAGAACACCCAGGGCTTTTCCTTCCCTCATCTGTAAATGGGTTGAGAAGGTAGAAGGGGTACTGACTTAATGCTCCTTGGAGTTTCTTTCCCTTCTGTCATGATATAACTCTGAGCACACGACTGGGTATTAATCCGCGATTGTTCTTCTGACTGTAATCCTTCTGTCCTCTTCCCTGCTTACCAGAACATTTCCTGTGTTCTAGCAGGAGATTAGTAAAACTCAGGGAACAGGAGATTCTGACCATGAAGACAAAAGTCCCTGAGTGTGGAAATTGCTTGCTGTGGCAGGGAACTTCTGAGATGGCTTCCAATAATTCCCATTTGCGATATCCATGCCCCTGTGAAATGCCGTCCCCTTAGCTGTGGCTGGACCTACATTTGATGTGACTTGACATGCTTCAAAACTTAACAAATAGAACACTGCAAAGGTGACAAGATGTTATTGCCAAAATTAGGTCATAAAGGACTGTGACTTCCCGTCTGTTTTCTCACTTGTTTCTCTAATGGAATTCAGCTGCCATGATGTGAGCTGCCCTATGGAGAGACTCACATGGCAAAGACGGGGGTGGCCTTCATCCAAAAGCCATCAAGGAACAGAGGCCCTCAGTCCAACAGCCTGTGAGAACTGAATCCTGCCAACAGCCATGTGAGTAGGCTTGGAAGTGCATCCTGCCCCAGTCAGACCTCAGGAGGACTGCAGCCCCAGCTGGCACTGTGCTTGCAGCCTGTGGGAAATGACCCAGCCAACCTGTGCCTGGATTATCTGCTCTGGCTTATCTGTCCAGGTTATCCTCTACCGTATGCTAAGGATTTTAGTGTCTTCGTTATTTTTACAAGCCTTAGAATTAAAACCCTTACAGATCAAGACTGTATCAGATTCACTAATTATTCTACCTTGTGTTCTGGCAGCAGAATCTTCAATAGGTTGAATCATAGGACATTGCCCTTGTTCAGTTGTTTCTGACCTACATGAATAGCCATTTTATATGGTGCAACCTCACACCTCTCTGATATTGCTTACTGTTCTGTGTTGTCAGTTTTTTGCATGCCTGTCTCCTCTTCGGGCTCTGGCAACTTTAAGGTAGGAAATAGTGATTTGTTTAAGTTCGAATCCCTGGCACCTGACCTAGCAGCTGCCACATCACAGACATCAATAAATATCTTTAAAATTGAACTGTTGATATGTTTACATTGGCTCACAAAGCAATTAATTATTCATTAACTCAATAAATATTTCCAAAGAACCTGAGTGTCAGGTCTGGGCTAGGTACCAGCGTTACAGAGATTGAATCAGTCCCTGTCCCTGAAATGTTCACTGTCTAATAAGAGATAGATAAATAAACAGAAAATTACAATTCAATATGGAAAATGCTTAAATAAGACATTAACAGTGATAAAGGTCACAAACCAAGTTCATTATATCTAGGGTAGTTAAGAAAAACTTCCTAAAGGAGGTAAATTCAGAGCTAGCAGGAAAGTGACTGATAGTGTGGGTTTTGTATTTAGTCAGGCAAGTCCCAGCATCTTAGGAATATGACTGTATTTAGTTATCTATTTCTGCATAACAAATTACTACAAAATTGTTGATTTAAAACAATACATACTTATTATCTCACAGTTTCTGTGGATCAGAAATTCAGACATGGCTTAGCCAGGTCCTCTGGTTTACAGTTTCTCATGAAGCTACAGTCAATTTATGAGCTAGGGCTGGGTCTCATCTGAAAGCTTATCTGGGGAAGGATCTACTTCCAAGCTTACTTACAAGGTTGTTAGCAAGATTCAGTTCCTTTGAGCTGCTGGATTGAGGTCCTCAGTTTTTGGCTGTTTTTATATTGGAGTCTGCCCTCAGTTCCTTGCCATGTGGGTATTCCCAACATGGCAACTTACTGCATCAAAACCAGCAAGGGATAGAGTCTGCCAACAAGATGAAAGTTAGCAATTTCTTGGACTATAATCATGGAATTGCTATCCCATCATCTGTGCCATATTCTGTTGGTTAAAAACAAGTCACTAAGCCACCCTACTCTCAAGGGGAAGTGATTACACAAGTCCTTGTCTTGGGCTCTGTTTTAGGAAGAACCCAAAGTAAGGCAGGCCTCATACAGTTACTCACTCACCAAATCATGTTTTAAGACCTAACATTGACTTTTGTTGATTGGTGCTACCAAAACAGTCTTATAGGAGCTTTTGCAGTAGGGAAATTGCCAAGGCATCTGTTCACCTCATCTCACAGATAAAGTTCCACATTAATGCCTCTCAAGCTGGGGCTGAAAAACTTTGCTTCCCCTAAGGAAATGTTTACTACTCAGGCACAGTAAAAATCATACCCACCTCTGAGGGGCTTTCCCTCTGCTTCAGCCACTGGGAACCATGATCCAATTTATGGCTCAATTAATGCAATTAGGTAGGCCTTTATGGCCTATAGGTCTGGATTCTATTTTTACTTTTTAGTCTTGATATTGCATTCAAATTTATATTTTCTTCAATCCTGACTTTTAAATTCTGTTTCATCATTTTATCATACATATTTCTTATAAGAAATCTCAGCTTTCATGGATAAAACAGGGCCTGGTTAAATAAATGTTACTTTTGTTTATATCTTTTAATAAATTTCCTAGTTCTTCAAACAAAAATGACATTTAGAAATTTTTAAATTATGAGTTATTATAAATGTAAATTTAAAATTTTATGTTTTAGGTTGAAATCATGATGAGTAAAGAAAAATTTCTAGGATCTTACCAGTCAGATATAAACCAACAAACACTGGTAATTATATGCTTCTAATCCTTTTCCTACAGATATTATTTACTAAACTATTTCATTAATTCTACTTTCATTCCCTGCTTTTTATTTCCCTTACATTATATTGGGATACGATCCTTTTTATGACACTCAGTCATCTTCAAAAATTGTTCCTATGTTTGCAGAATATCTATGTGACAATTTACTTAACTACTCCCTTCTATTCGACATTTTATTATTTCCGTTTTTTCATTTTTAGAGTGATGTTATAAAAATCCTTGTAGATATAATTCTATCTATATCACTGATTACATCCTTAAGATAAATTATTAAAAGAGGTATTACTTTATTACAGTCCACAAATACTTTTACTCAAAAGCCCTTAACAATGTGCACTCATGCTGGTAATGTAGGAAGCAGTATGTCCATTCCCAACCCCTTGCCAATATCGGGTACTATCTTTTTTAAAAATGTCAACTTGATAATGTACAGCTTATGTTTAAAGAGCTAACTAAAGACAGTAGAACTCTCTGCAAGTCACTTTGCTTCTCTTAAAACACCACCTCCCTATAAACTCAATTTCTATTTAAAAGCAAAAATATTTTATTAAAAAAATATGTATCGACCACCTACTTGTGTAAACAAGGTCCTCAATTCTCCATCCCATCAGGCAGTATCAGCTTGATGAAATTTCTTGGCTCACATAGAAAGTAAGACTTTGCCATGTGCCTGGGAGGCTCAAAATTGCAAATACAGCCAACAAGAGGAAAATCCACACTACACGTTTTGGTGCAGTGCCACCATTTGTCAGACACTGTTATAAATAATGTCTTTGAGACTTTTAGAAGTGTGCGCTGTGCCTTGGAGGTGGGGCATGTGGAAAGTTCCCCTGGAGTGTCGATTTTGAAATGAATTCAACGCCAAGGTCACAGCTCCAGCTAGATTCTCCTTTCAGAACATTGATTCCATGGGAATTCCCATAGTCCATATACAGCTACTACTCATGGAGGGTAAGAAGGTGAGATGAAAACAAGTCTCTTTCTTTGAGGTCTAGGTCACTTGGAAAATAATTAACTTTACTGGGTGGTTTTAACATTTTAGAGATCTTTGCTTTAAGGTGACCCAAGAAGGGGAAATTTCAGTTGAATTAAGTTGCTACAGAAATATGAAATACTATCCAGACTATAGGATAATCAAGCAACTTATCAGGCAAGTATTCATTAGGGAACCTGGAGTACCTTTCAGTGCCTAGTATCTTTGGCCAAAACAGGTAAGAGGTGGTGGGGAAGGGTTGGCCTAAGCAGATTTCATTGCCTCTGTCTTCTCAGAGACCCAGCATGCAAGTCCATTTTTTCCCCATTCGTATACGCCAACGTTCAGTTTTTCCTACAGCACTGACAGAGACAAAGCAGAACCAGGTCAGATTTCTGCCTAAAAACTCATAGGTGATAGCTATTGCCTTTATACAGGCCAGCAAGCACAAGCCACAAAAGAGCTCTAGCAGGCATGGAATCATTCCCATTCCAACACTCGTGAACTCCAGAACCCTCTCTCCTACATCTGTACTCCAGGCCTGGTTCCTCATTCAGGTTCCCCATACTTCTCACCCCCATCCCCCCACATACACACACAAACACACAAAGGCAGAGTCATGTGCCTGGCCGTTCCATTTTGCATGCCCTTTAACATAGTGGGAACCTACTGTTTACCTGAAATTCAGCTCATTTTTCATTCCTATTTCTTCTGTTTTTTAGCATCGTTGTAATGGAAGGACTAAGAAAATTCAACAGATGCTGCACACTATTCCTTTGGTTTGGGGATTATAGCCTTCAAAAATGAAGAAAATTCACATTACTCCATGTCCACCAATGGTATAAATAAATGCTTTATATGTAGCCGAGTGTAATTGCCACGTTCCAAGGTAAATTAACCCATTTTAAAAATGTACAGGAAACATTTTTATTTTCTTTAGATTCCCAAGAGAGATTGGGGTGAAATAAATATCTCCACCCTTCTATCAAGTAGAAGAAAATAGAAAATTTTGGCACAATGTGGGTTCAGGGAAAGGGCAAAAAATATACAAGTAAACAAACATATAATCATATATTTCCTTATCCAACCTTGTTCCCAAAAAGATTGACCATGGAGGAGAAGCAAACACATCGAGGTTGTGGCAACTCTCGCTTCAATTCATTGGAGCTAAAAGAAACAAATCCAAGTCTCCATTTGGGTTTGAGTTCCTAGGACCTCATTTCAACAATTTCCCAATATTTTGAGCAGAAGTTCAAGGCAACTTAAGAAAGAAAGCAGACAGGTCAAGATTCTGTGAGTTAAAGCTAATTTTGTTTTTTGCCCTGGGATTCACTACCATGCAAAACAACTTGTCCTCTTGTTTCCCCCAGGGTTTCCCCACTACAGAGCACGTGTTCCATGCTGGGAAGGAAAGCAGCCTACTCTTCAGGGTGTTTTTCATATCACGAAGTTTGGAGGTTAGGGCAGGATCCTCAAACAACCAACAAAATGGAATGAGGCTGTGAGTCAAGAGGAGTCGTGAATCAACAGCAGAAAGCCTGCTCTGAGCCTGGGTTGGTCCCGCCAGTAGGTGTTACTTTAGCCATTAATCCGGGGCGCTCCATGGATGGAGGAGGGTCGCCTCTTGCCAAGACACACACAACAAATCTCCAAACCAAACTGAAATCTGCCAGTTCTGCAAGTCTCCTCTGAAGGCAGAGTTGGGCCCCTAAGACAGGATCCAGAGCTCGCCTGCAAGGGCTGACGGCAGCCCCACCCGGCTGGGGCAGCAACTCAGAGCCTTCTGGTCGCCATTGCAGGCTGCTTCACTTCATCATTCAAAGTGGCTTTTGGCATTGGGATTAGTATGATTTACTGCAATCGCAACAATAACCATCTTCACCCACTGTCTGAGGCATGAGAGCCCATCCAGCACTGTTTATTAGCTTTGGCTTCGCTTGCCATGATTAAGTTATTTTCAACATGCTTTCCCTGTCCTCTCAGTCTTGCTTCTCTCCCAAGAAGCTTTACATTCTAGCTGGAGGACTCAAGTTCCCATGTTTGTCTACTTAAAACATGTGCTTTATGAATTCAAAGGCGTCAGGGGCAAACAGAAACTTTCCTGGCTGGTTTGCAGTGACCACTCTATTGAACAAGAGCCTTAGGGTCTGATACCTGCACAAAGCTGTGTTCTCCAGCCCATATTACATGCAAAAAAATCCTCCGGGCCAGTAGGGGGTGCTGCAATCTTTCACTGTTAAGACAATCGACTTGTGAGCTGCTTGCAAGATGGGCTCTGGGTTTTTAACTCAGATTTGTAACTCTGATTACACCTTCTTCCCCTTTTCACTCCCCTTTCCCAGAGTTAGACACGTATGATATGTGACAGTATTCTCAGAGATCACTTAATCCAGGGGTCAGCTGACTTGTTCTATAAAAGGCTCTATGTAAATGTTTCATGCTTGGTGGGTTATAAAGTCTCTGTTGCAACTACTCACTCATGTTGTAGCTCTAAAATTGAAACAGACAATATGTAAACAAATGGGGATGGCTGTGTTCTAATAAAACTTTATTTACAAAAATTGGTAGGGACCCCTTATAATCTAATGTCAGATTTTTTTTTTTTTTAAGATGAGGAAACAGAATCCCAGAAGGCTCTACTTTGAGCAATGTTACACGTCTAGTAAATGTGAGACACAGAGGTGGAATCAAGGTTTTCAGACCTGCTGTACTGGGCTACTTATTATCCATCCTATTTCCTGTAGTGTAAATTTACTCAAAATGACTGAAAGAACCTCAGTCATCTGTGACTTGTTAATATCAAACACACACTGGATAAAGCACTTTATTACTTTCTGACAGAACGTAGTGCAAAAGCACGACACTATAAATGCTACTAGCATCCTTGGCTCTAGCATGTGGGTTGACTCAGTCATCAACTTTAGAGTATCCAGGAGAAGTTCTGTGTCTGAGTCTAGTATAGATATGATACCTTTCTTGTAATCCCTGAGCTCATATCACAACCTCCACTGTGACCACTAGTTCTTCATCTGTTTCGCCGTATTTCACCCCTGGTCTCACAAGGGGACAAAGTGAGAGACAGCATCTGGAAGCACAGGACAAATCCAGCTCCCCACCATTGGGAAACACTGAAGAAACGTGCTTCCCTTGCAAATACCTTTGAAAATCAATTACTTTGTCCTGTTATTATGTGAGTACTATTCTTTGGGTATAGATTAAACACTCTTTGGATGGTACCATGATGAAGCAAAATAAAAATCTATGTTGCCAGATTCTTGTGTGGCTCTGAGCTAGTCAACCTCTCAGAGACCCAGCTTCCAGACATGAACAATGGAAATAATAAGATTTTGCCCAAAGGGTCCTTATTCAGAGTGTATATAGGATGATAAAATAATTTGTTATCCAAACCAGGACATTTCTGAAAATGAAAGGGAATTATAATTACGCTAGGCAAAATCTGGAACTGAGTATATGGCCACCAAGTTCTACAATACAGTGTCTGGTACATAGATACTTGACACATGTCAGTTTTCTTCTGTGTTTTGCTCAAGAATTCAAGCAATTCTACATTTATATCCTTTTTTTCTGTGTGTCAGTGTAATGTTGAGCGCTGAGACTAGGCAGTGAAGCCCTCTGCTCCTCCACCCCTTTTCTGATACTGCAGAAAACTCGAGCTGTGCCTGGTCACTCTGCTTCGAAAGCCTCAGTGACACTATCAGGGCAGAAGAAGATGGCATTCACTCACTATTCCGTGGTAAGCACAGATGTTAATTCGAAATAACAACATGCCTATTTGGGAAGGAGAAACGCTGTGCTGTAATGCGACTCTTATGAAAGCATAAGGAATAAACGCCTTGGATGGGGCAGAGGGAGGGTCAGGTGGGAGTTCTGATCAGCTCAACTCGTGTACACTACATGAACTCACTTAGAAATAATAAAGCCTCTATGCCTTCTCAGTCTTGTATTTGTCTTAAACTCAGGCCCGCCAAATTGTGCCAAATTATGTGTTGTTCAACTTGGACTGCCCCGAGAACACTGAGCTCCTTTTGCAAGTTAACTGTGCCGTATTTATAAGATTTCAGCATTACAACTAGGAGTTATCGACAGAGAAAGGGAAATAAACAGATAATTTTTTAAAAGTCGAAACGACAGCCATGTTTCCCCTCAAGCTTGAATCAAGGTTACGTTTGTTCGAGTCCCTGGGTGACAGTTACACACATGTACACACAGGCAGACTCACCTTGTACAGTTCTCTGTGTATGAGAACACATAAATAAGAGAATTAAGATCAGCAGCATGGGCTACATTTCTGAAATTCACATCTATTTTAAGATAGAACGTTTTGGATGAACTTCACTTTTAACCCATAGAGTTATTCTTTTTTCTTTTTGAAAATATAATTTATTCATCTCTATTTTAAACTAGTTATTTGACTTGGGCCAAGAAAATCATAATAATAAATTTATTTTGAAAGGTTACATTTCCAGTATTTTTAAAACATTACTTCTTCTCCTCCCCACTCCCCGTCATCCTGTCCCCTCAGTAATCAAATAGTAAGGCATACTTGGGTATTAAGAGTTTGAAGTAAGCCAGGTGTGGTGGCTCACACCTGTAATCCCAGCACTCTGGGAGACTGAGGCGGGTGGATCACGAGGTCAGGAGATTGAGACCATTCTGGCTAACACAGTGAAACCCTGTCTCTACTAAAAATACAAAAAATTAGCCGAGTATGGTGGTACGTGCCTGTAGTCCCAGCTACTCAGGAGGTGGAGGTGGGAGAATCGCTTGAATCCAGGAGACAGAGGTTGCAGTGAGCCGAGATCATGCCCCTGCACTCCAGCCTGGGAGACAGAGTGATTCTGTCTCAAAAAAAGAAAGTTTGAAGTGTCAGTTTAAATCCCAGCTCTCCCACTTCCTACAGGGTGACATTGGTCAAGTTATTTGACTCCTGCAAGTCTCAGTTTCCTCAGCTGAAAATGGGACTAATGAGAACTCTCACTTCACAGAGCTTCTGTAAAGGTTAAAAACATGTAAAGTGCTTAGCTGTTTTTCAGGCAAAGAGGAAGGGGACCAAAAATCCTAACCTCACCCCTGGATCACTGCAGAGGTCACCTGCCTGGTCTCTATGCCACCTGCCTCATTCTACCCACTGGTGTATCCTATGAACTCCGATTAAACTGGCATCCTTTCTAAACTGGCATTCTCATTCATCTCTCTTTTCGAAAAGCTTTAGAGGCTCCCTATTCCTGCAGGGTAAATTTAAGTGATTTGTAGTGTGTACGTTACAACCATCTTTTTATTTCTTGGAACTCTTCAGTTTTGCTCACTTGCAAAACTGGTAAAAGAGGGCTCTGAGTAAAAACTCCCAGAATGGGATGATTCAAGGTCTGCCTGCCTGATCTCACTTTCCAGTGTAACTCTGAACCCCTTGCATGAACTACGAATTGCTTCCTCTACCCTCTGGCATGACCCTCCTTCAAGGGCCGTCTTAATCTCCCCTGCTCTATAGAGCCCTGTCTACCTTCTTCACCATAGCAGATTCAACCCCGCACTGAATCCACTCGGCAGACTGTTGCTGTACCCCACCTGGCACTCAGTTATGAACTCATTGTGACATCTCTACAATTAATATAGTAGTAATATCTTCTCTCAACTGGAATATGGACTTTTGGGGAGCAAAGAATACTTTTAAAATTTTTCTGGATTCCTGCCACTTCCACATAGTAGAGCCTCCATAAAAAGCTTGTTGAATGAGTGAAAAGGAATTAAAATGTAAAATATTAGGTCAACATCTTACAGTGTAAAAATGATAAAGACTAAAGTTTCTAATTTGTAATGACTGTGACAGGCTTTTCCACTCTAGAAATGTATAAAATAATATGCCTCATAAAAATGACAGTGTGAGAGATGACTGACATTTCTTTGGACCACTTCTTATGGATGAATACTTCAGAGAATTTGACCAAATCAGGAATAAATGCCATTTAAAATGATTATTTTTAGCTATCACTTAAACACATCTCAGGATCAAAACCCCCTGACATCTCCCCTTTAGTAAATTTCCAGGGAACAACGTTTATTAAATTATTATACAACCTACACACCTACACAGGCCAACTCATCAAATATAATACGCTGGAGACGCAAACAGATCTTTTTTTTTAATTAATATACCTTGAAGCCAGCCCTTAAACCAATATTTTTTACAAAGGCAAGATGATTTGCTGTGTTCATGAAGAAATTTGATAATGTCTCAACTTCATCCAAATGTCTGCGACATATGCTGCCCATCAGACCCAAAGAAATGTATAAATGCATCTGTTTTTACTCAGAGCCCTCTTTTACATCTTTATGAAGTGAGCAAAACTGAAAAGTCCCGAGGAATAAAAAGATGGTTGTAACATACACACTACTAATCACTTAATCCTCCCTCCAGTGCGCAGGCTGTCAGGGCCAGGACGAATAACGCGGATGCTAATACATGCTGTCTGCGGGAGCTGTCACAGCCACCGCGTCCCAGAGCTCTGTTTGTCAATACCAGAGGGATTACAGAGAGACAAAGTACATAACTGAGAAGACAGTGTGTCCAACATGGATCCAGTTTCCTTGTTTGTCAGCGAGTGCTGATGGATCCAAGAAGACACTGCTGACATCAGCTGAGTGCTCCGCAGGCAGATGCAGAGCAAATTTCTGTTCCAAAGCAAAGTAATAGGCAGAAGAGGCCAGAAAGAACAATTCAGTGACCCAATCTCCAAAACAGCCGAGTTCACTTAACTCATACTTAACCAGAGAAGTTCCAACCCGGCTGAAATCCCATAGGAGAACGCGTTAGATGTTAAAACACCTGGGTGCTTGGAAACCAAAACTCAAAGACCACCTCCAAGACTGTTGGAGCCAGGACAATCACATCACTTGTCCAGGCTTCCCAAGGCTCTGCAGGAAGAAGGGCAATTGGAAGCGCAATCGACTGCTCAGGGATGTAGTCAGGCTGAGAAAGCAAGAGAAGTGAACAGCCCTGGTAAGATTTCTATAACTCTTGGTGATTGTTTGCAAGGTGAGGAAGCAGAACCAGCTGTTCTGAAGCCCTGCACTGCCTGAAGGTTACACAACCCTCTTTCTGCTTTGGCTGGGGAAGGCCGGCGTAGGTGTGGCACCAAGCCCAGCTCATCTTTATTTAAAGACCATTGTCTGAAACACAAGTTCTGCTGTGCCACGTCTTCCCGAAAATCTCAATTCCAATCCAGCTGGCATTCGAGGAGAGAATGGATTGGGTCAAGTAGCCAGTCTTCATTAGTGTGAAGGCTAATAATATCTAGAAAGAATAACAGGAGACTGACCCTTCAAAGGGAGGCAGAGAAAAAAAAAAATCCTGGGTCTCCTACCGACCAGTGATGAGACCTTAGGTGCGTCACCTGAGCTTCACTTGAAAGTGGGGATCATCAAATCCAGCATCCCAGTCTTGTGCCAAGACTAAAGGGGATGATTTATGTCAAAAGTATCTGGCATTGTTCCTAGAACTTTGCAGCCACTCAGAAATATGTTATTAACATCCCTTTATTGAACACAGAGAATTCCCAGAACATGAAATGGTTAGGGATGGTTTCAAATGCATTAAGGCCTGAGTGGCCTCTCCTGGACTCTGCCAGTTCCTTGAAATGTAAGAAGGAAGCAGTCAGTCCCATGGAAAGAAATATTCCATCAATATCTTCACTGTGTACTCTGATAAAGAGGGGGAGTTGCCACATCTTCCTTAAAGACATAGCATAGCTTCAGCTGGAATAGGAGGCCTTACCCACAGTCCACAGTGACTCGCCAGATAATTGAAAAAACTAAGGTTAAACTTTGGTGTTTCTCAGTCTACGATGGCAAATGCCCAGTGCAGATTTTCAAGACATTTTTTTTCCCTTACATAAGAGAAAAACAGGTGCTGAGAAGGGTGAGCTTGATGTAAATCTAGCTTAGAGCAAGGACAGAGCCACTGGGGGAAATCTTGCTGAAGCACTAACAAAACTAGGATTTACCTTTCCCCAAAGTTTGCTTTCCATCACTGTTCCATATTCAATGTGATGGGAAATAGCACATGTTAATTTTCTTATTAAACACATTGCGTGTGTTCCACACCTCTGAGGACCAATCCAGGTGGGGAGGTGAGAAAAGAAGGCACCCAGGATCAGACCTCATCCCTATAAAAACAGGGAATAGCAGGCCACATAGTTGGACTTCCAAGCCCTCTCATGCCCTAGTGGTACTGATGATCTATGAAGACACTGCCTCATGCATCCAGTGAGGTTAAAGAACACAGTGTCATGGAAAGAGTGATAGTGGGAAGCCAGCACCTATGAATTAGAGGGGAGAAGAAGATGACCTTTGATCCTATGCTAGGATCAGCAGGAAAACATGTGTGGGATACAGATTCTGAGCCAATGGTAAGCTATTCTTGTCACTCTATATCATCAGACACCCAACCCCCTCACCGGTAGACTATTCATCGCTAATACTCTCCCCAGGCTCACACAACTCAGAGTCACCCTGGCCTCCCTGATATTCCCCGTAACTACATGTAGCTCCAACCTCAGGGCCTTTGCACATACTGTATCCTCTCTGCTCAGAACACCCTTTCCCTTGTTCTCCATGGTTTGTTCTGCACTTCATTCTGGTCTCTGCATACTTGTGCAGCTACTGGAGAGAACTTTCCCACCCACCACATCTCAAAAAGCACCATCAGATTCAGCCTCTCCACCTCACCATCACTGTCACTCCTTCTCCCTTCTCCCTGCTTCACTCTCCTTGCAGCACTTGCCACCCCTGAAATGCATATACTCGTTTATACTTTGTTTTCTGCCTGCCTCAATGGTACGTAAGTTCGATAAGAGCAGAAATTTTGCTTGTTTTGTTTTTGCTGTATCCCAGTTAGTGCATTTGTGGTTGGTACTTAATAGTACCAAGTACTACTAAGACAAAGTAGTACTAAGTACTAAAACTAAGTAGCACCAAGTACTATGAAGATGAAGTAGTGTTCCATAAGTATCTGCTAAATGAATAAAAGAACATTATTTCCCATAAAACATTATGCTGGACTTGAAGGGGCCTTATAAACTATCTAGTTTCACCCTATTATTTTAAGGAGATTAAGTCTACTAAAGTGAAATAACTTGCCCAAGAGCCTACAACTAGTAAATCTAACAACATAAGAAGGCAAGAGTGGAGAAAAAATAATTCTAACCAAAAAAGGAAAGAGAAAGAGAATACACACACTTTTACTGGTTAAAGAAGAGATTCTGTAGTCCAAACATGTTTTAGATACAGCCAAAGTAATATTTAGTATCTATAAAGCACTTTGCAAAATCACATTTTTTGCAAGCAGAGAAACCAAACTTAGGAGTGACACCTGAGAGGTTCCATTTTCCATTAATATTGTGGTGCAGTGGGAATATTCCAACTGCGGAGGTTTATCTAAAGAGCAAATATTGTTTTGGTTCAAATCTCCCACCTATAGGCGGAACTTCACTCATCCTAGACAGATAAAGGAAAAGGAGAAAAAAAAAACCAGGTATTCGTTGAACTAGGCACTAACTAGGGACTTTCAAGTATCTCAGTTAATTTTCATAACATCCCTGTAGCCACTTTACAGATGAGAAAACTAAGTCTCAATGAGGTTAAATGAATAGCTCTAAATCCCACAGCTAATCAGTGGCAAAATCAGAAGGCTCACTTTGGTAAGCCAACTCCAAAGCTCAGGTTTTTTCACTACCTTAGGCTGTTCTCTTTCATTTTCAAAAGAAATTCAGTGAAGAAAACTCCCCCATGCTTGTTTGATCTAGGATTTTTCTACCCACTGATGGGTGAGGTGGGATGGGTGCATAGACAGCAGGGTGTCTTGTTTAGGTTTCTCAGGTTTACATAAGAATAGGACTCCACCACTCATCACACTGGTAAAGCATTCAGATTTGACAACGGAGCACCTGCATTGGCTCTGAGGGGGAAAGCCATCAGTTTCCCCCAAAGCCACCCCTACATAAACATGCAGTCCAACTCTAAACAGTGTGCTTGCTATGCAAACATGGCTTTGAAACACCTCTCCTAGCACTAGGTTGACCAACTGTGTTAGTCCTTTCTTGCACTGCTATAAAGAATTACCCGAGACTGGGTAATTTATAAAGAAAAGAGTTTTAATTGGCTCATGGTTCTGTAGGCTCTACAGGAAGCAGGGCTGTGTGGGTGGGGAGGGGCTCAGGAAACTTACAATCATGGCAAAAGGTGAAAAGGAAGCGGGCACATCTTTCATGGTGGGAGAAGGAGCAAGAGAGAGAAGGGAGAGGTGCTACACACTTTTAAACAACCAGATCTCGTGAGAACTCACTCACTATCACGAGAACAGCAAGGGGGAAGTCTGCCCCCAAGATTCAATCACCTCCCACCAAGCCCCTCTTCCAACATTGGGGATTACAATTTGACATGAGATTTGGGTGGGGACACAAATCCAAACCATATCACCAACTGCCCCAGTTTGCCTGGGACTAAGATGGGCAGGGTCACAGGGTGTGAGGATGCAGAATTTTTAGCCTTAAAACTGGGAAAGTTCTGGACAAACTAGAAAACATTGGTCACCCACCTAGCACCCCCACTTGCCATAAAGCTTCCTCTCTTAAGCCCACCCTCACAAAGAAATTCTGAGGCCACATTTGTCCTTATACAGCCTCAACCTCTTTTTTTTTTTAACTTTTAAGTTCTGTTGATTAAAATGTCATTTGTAGAAGATAAATAAAAGTAAATGCATTTCATCTATTTTTGATTTTAGATTTTAATCCTGGATTTATTGAAGCTCCAAAAATATGTACCAATGAACCATAATCTTTCAGTCCTTTTTCCGAATTCCTTTAAAAGGACTGCACGTTGGAATTTGCCTTTATATAATATGAAGACATCATAAGAGTACTATTGAATTAAATGGGGGAGGAGGGATGATGAAGACAATAGTCACTACATAATTATTGTCTTTTTCAATCTTCTAAAGAAATTTATTTCAGGTCTAAGTGCCTGGGCTATTTCCTTGTCCCTTGAGAAACTATATTTTCTGTAGCTTTTTTTCTGCATGAATATTGGTTCTGTATAGCTGATCTTGTTTCCATTTTTACTTAGACTAGATGGAAGCTCAGAGACAAATTTGTTGGCCAATATTAAAAACCGTGGCTGGGCACGGTAGCTCACACCTGTAATCCCAGCATTTTGGGAGGCCGAGGTGGGCGGATCATGAAGTCAGGAGTTCAAGACTATCCTGACCAACATGGTGAAACCCGATGTCTACTAAAAAATAAAAAATAAAAAAATTAGCTGGGTGTGGTGGTGGGTGCCTATACTCCCAGCTACTTGGGAAGCTGAGGCAGGAGAATCACTTGAACCCAGGAAGCGGAGATTGCAATGAGCTGAGATTGTGCCACTGCACTCCAGTCTGAGTGACAGAGCAAGACTCTGTCTCAAAAAAAAAAAAAAAAAAAAAAAAAAACTGTATCAGACTCTTTTGTCTGTATATGTATATTTCAATTTTCTACATGTTACTAATCTTAGTTTTTATATAATGTAATGAGGTGATAGTAAGAATACGATCATATGTATATTTCATTATAAGTTTTCATTTCTCCTTATAACAACCCAGTGAAGTAAGTGTGCTATCTGGGGGATTTAAAATACCTGTTGAAATACAACAGACAAAAGAAAATGTTTAGTTCATCATTGGAATGGAAATTTAAGACAAGTAGCTGAACAAACACCAATGACTAGTCAAAAGTTTTCTGATTTATTCTGACTTTGTCAACACCTTGTATACCTTTCCTAGGAAAGATGGAGAATGCTCAGCTGAAAGGTTCATAGATGCAATCCCCAATTCACTCTTGGAAAGGCCTCAGGTGAGGTGGAGAAACAGACAACATATAAAGCTATTTGGCCTAAGGCTGGGTATTTGCCCCTGTGACTAATGAGGGGCAAATACCCAGCCTTAGGCCAAATAGCTTTATATTCTCAAGTTATTTCAGAGGCAGCCTGGCGTGGGGCAGGTAATGGGTCTGGAGCAGAATCTCAGTCCCAATATTTGTTACCTGTGTGGCCTTGTGGCCTCGGACGTGTCACCTGAACCATCTGAGTCTTCATTTTCTCACTGGTAAAGCAGGAATAATAATATCCACTGTAGAGAGTTAGGATGATGACTAATTGAAATCATGCAAATGAAAGCATCTCCCCATTCTTACCCCTACCAACCAGCACTGTGCCTGGCATGCAGTGAAACCTTAAAAAGAAAAAGTCTTAGCTGTTACTACAGAAAAGTTAATCCTCAGACTGACAGGGTTCACACTGTCGCTGGCAGTGACTGGAGATTTTGTCACAAACCTCTGGCAATGCTGCCTCATATAACTTTGGCCACTTTTGCTCATTTGTTAAAGGATCCTACACAGGCCCAAAGCAGAGGCCCCACATGAAAGTGGTTATTATAGTGGGTCACTGGGGTTCTTTTTCCCTGGGCAACAATGAAACTGCATTAACAAGCATTCACCAGGGCAAAACACAGGCCATGAACATTAGAACTTTGCAAAAATAACAAACTCTTAAAGAGATAAACTGCTACACAGGCCTGCCTTTGGGGATCCTTGCTTTTTGCACATGCTAAGCTGGCCAGAGCCAACAACACGTTACAGCAGAAGTGTGCTAAGCAGCACTATGTGTTCATCCTTGGGGTACCCTGAGATCCAGCCTTTAAGAAGTTGCAGACAATTTTGCATGTTCTTCACATGTACCCCAAAACCTAGAATGCAATAAAATAAATAAATGGGGAAAAAAAAAAAAGAAGTTGCAGAGACCTGCTCGGATTGTGTTAGCTAGTGACAGGCTGCCTGGTGCTATCTTTCTCCGCTCCTGCTCACCTCCTTCCGATCTTAGCATCCTACCCCAACTGACACTCTGTGAGCTTCCCCACCCACACATCCTCTCCAAATTCGGGTGTTGGAATGAGCAGAATAAACAGAGATGATTACAAATTTAGCTCCATTCTTTGGATCACAGACTCAAACCACCAGAAGCAGAAAGGCCAACAAGAACGACCAACAGGGTCAAGACTCCTCAGTCTCAAGCTGGAAGTGTCAAATGCTCCTGAAATTCTCCATGGGTTGGGAAATAAAAAATTAAAGAGATAGTGGCAGTGGAAGGAATGGCAGGGAGGCCCATAATAATTTAATACCACGGCATGATTTGAATGCATGGAGTATTCAGAGCACAAATTCTCAGAACTAACTTTTAGAAGTTATCTCAGCCAACCCTTATCTGATATATGAATCGATTTATAACTCACTAACAGAGAAATGAAACCCACCCGAGGCAGCCCATACTCTTTAGGGGATAACTATAATGTATACACTTGTCTTCATTTGTCATGCAATATCTATATAATTTCTCTCTTATTTTGAAGCTATTTGTATGTTTAACGAGCATTTTCTCTGATGTCAGGCATTGGGTAGAAACTGAGGGTGCATTGGATAACTGGGGGACAAGAAACACATTTCTTGCCCTCATGGAGTTTACTGTGTAGTTGGGGAGACAGACATTAATCAAACATGTCTGATGTGTATGAGCTAAGTACTCTGAAGGAAAGAGAAAGGATGGTTCTATGACATGGGCCCACCTAGGCTACAGGGCAGGTGGCAGGGAAGTGGTTTGTTGGAAATGCTCCTCTGAAGAAGTCATAACAAGCTGAAAGCTGAAGGATGAATAGGAATTCACTCCTGGATGCTGGTAGGGGCAAAGGATGTTCCAGGCAGAACAAGCCAAGGCAAGAGGGATCACAATGCATGCAAGGAACTGAAAGAAACCCAGCATGGCTCCAACCTAAAGTGCATGGGCAAGAGCCATGTAAAGGATTTCATCCTTATTCTGAAAGTAGTGGGAACAACTGAAGAAGAGAATGTGTGTGTGTGCATGCGTGTGTGTGTGTGTGTGTGTGTGTGTGTTGGACCCTATATATGTACCGTCAGATTCTATTCTCCTCAACCCTCCCCCAAACCCCTGCCTACTCCCGGAGAGCCCTGGATGATACACCCTCAGGAGCTGCCGCCTCACCCTAGCCCCACCTTCTGCATGCACACAGGCCCCCAATGTGGTCTCCAGCATGGCCCTGGGTGCCCAGACCCAATCTTGCCGCCCCATGGGGGCTGTGTCTCTTCCTGACACTGGCATTTCATCCTATCAGCTGTCTGAGGGAGTGGGATCTGACATCCACAGGGAATGCATCCATAGGAAACGGGAAAGGCTCAACAAATAGGTTCTTCCATCCTGTCCTTCCTTCCTTCAGTGGAATATCAGAGGCTTAGTGGTTCCTTATGGCCTGTCTGGTAATATCCTATTGACCAAGCCACAAACCGTGTCTCTTTCTAGAGCTGTATCTAGCATCATAATCATATTATCGCTTCATATTTTTTCCTTTGTCCTGCAACTTAATTCTCTTCTACCTGGCTCTTTGTCCCCAGACCTCCAACAAAGCATTATCACTTGAGCTTTGCCCTTACATTCTGAAGAAACTGTATGGATAAGACCATATATGTAGTTGGTGTGCGTGTGTATATCTGTGGCTGTGTATATGTATGTGTGTGTACTGAGAGTGTTTAGTAAGGGAGGAAGGGTGTGGGACCATGATAATAAAGTCACATTTGTATTTGGAAAAGGTCACCATGCACATGGTGAATGCAATGGCTGCTACAGGCAGTGGTGGTCATCCAGGTGAGAGGGAATTACAACTTGGCCTTTCAGCACTTTAGGTGTCTTAAGACAACCATCACTCCTTCTGGAGGCTTCTCTTCTTTGGATTAAATACTTATGCTCCTTTACTTTACAACTGCTATGAGTTTTCTCAGCATCTTGTTTTCTCTCATCTGGACATAGTTTAGCTTGTCAATATTCCTCTGAAAATGTGTTGCCTGGAACTAAACGTAATATTCCAGGTGTCCTTTGATCAGCTAGAGTAGAAAAACAATTGCCATATTCTTTTTCCCAGACAGAGCACTTCCACTGACATGGCCTGGTACCGAGCCACCTTTTCCATCTCAGCTGAGCTTTGAGTCTTTGATTAGGTCTGTGGTCAGGGAGCACCTTGCTCATGCTCTGCTTGAATGCTAGTTACTATTATTTTTGTTGTTGTTTTAACTGACACATTGAGCCATGCATTCCTCCCAATTAATTCCATCGTATTGTTTTTGACCCATTGCCCCAGCCTGTTGCAAATTTGAAAGGAGATACAGCGTGGTGGTTAAGAGCATGGACTCCTCAGAAATAAGGCAATCCTGGCTTGAATCATGCCTCCTTCTCTTACTAGGTTGTGATCTGGGGATATCGTTTAATTTCTCCAAGCCTAAATTTACTCATTGAGGAAATGGATGTAAAAAGAATACTGCTCTATCATTTGGTTTCTATTGAATAATAGCAAACGTGCTTTCAAAATTTCAATAGCTTAAAGCTAAAACAAGGGATTGTTGCACAAAGCATTAAGGTTTAAGCAGCACACATTTATTTTTACACTCATGGGTCTGCCGATTGGGGTAGGATTCTGGTGGTCTAGGCTGAACTCAGGCTTCCAAGTGCATTCAGATCTACTCTACTTGAATCCATGCTGGTTCCAAGGCTAAAGGGCTACAGACTACCCAGGGCTTGCTCTTCTTATAGAGATCACGGTCATTAAAGAAGCCAGGTCAAATGCCCAGAACTCACATAAGCTGCTCCTGCAAAGCTGGCTGACAGTCCATTGCTTTCTAATTTCCCCTCACTGCCTTTAATGGGGCTATTGTGAAGAATACTTCAGTCATATCTGTGAAGTGCTTAGCACAGGGTCTGGCTGAAAGCAACCATGGAGCAAATGTCAGCCTTGTCCACTGTTATTCCCAAACCAATCATACAACATACTATCTTTCACAGACTTGAGTCATTCATAGCCACATCTGTCCTCTTTAACAAGACAAATTCTTTGCAATTGACATGATTCATCACAGCCTAATGCAGAAAAGGGGCTACATCTCTAATTCTGCCGGAAGTTTAGGGGAACAGTGGTGGATAATGAGAAACAACTACCAGACAGGTGTGGTGGCTCACGCCTATAATCCCAGCAATTTGGGAGGCCGAGGCAAGTGGATCATGAGGTCAGAAGTTCAAGACCAGACTGGCCAAGATGGTGAAATCCTGTCTCTACTAAAAGTACAAAAATTAGCCGGGCATCATGGCAGGTGCCTGTAATCCCAGCTACTTGGGAGGCTGAGACAGGAGAATTGCTTAAACCCTGGCAGCGGAAGTTGTAGTGATGTGAGATAGTGCCACTGCACTCCAGCCTGGGTGATAGAGTGACACTCTGTCTAAAAAAAGAAAAAGAAGAACAACTACATAACCCTAAATAGGCAAAGCCTAAATTAGGTAACTATGCCTCACTTAGGCTTCCATGGTATTGGAGACCATTTCTTATAGGAGTGGGATGTGTGTATAGGGAAAGGAGTGTACTTTTGAGAAGTTTAAGAAAAATTCAAGAAAATTTTGCCATTAATAGATTGTTTTTTTAAAAAAAAAGCTTGCCAAACATCACCTAGATAACCTTTTGCCAACTGGAACAAAGGAGAAGACTGAAAAACAGGCAGGGAAGAAAAGGGGATTTATCTCTAGACTAAAGTGAGCTTTCTCTCACCAGCTTATTTTTGAGGGATTTTCTGAAAGTAAGCTCTCCTGGATGGCTCCACAGAAATGTTTGCAACAGGAGAGCTCTTTTTCAACACAACCTTACACTCTTGTATTGTTATGTAAAAAGCAATGCATAAACATATGAAAAAGTACTCTCTGTCATTAGCCATCAAGAAATTGTAAATTAAGACCCAATGAGATACTGCTACGCACCCACCAGATTGGCTAAAATCAGAAAAGGCTGACAATACCAAATAAAGGCAAGGATGTGAAGCAACTGGAATTTGCAAATACATCCCTGTGGGGGTGCAAATTTGCAGAGCCACTTTAGAAAACTGTTCTAAGTAACTCTTAAATCTGAGCATACAAATACTCTGTAATTTAACAATTCTACTTTTTAGTATACATCTCACTAAAACACTTACATGTGTGTACCAAATAACGTGCAAGAATTTTCAAAAGAGCATTATTCATAATAACTTCAAACTTAGGGTCTTTTTTTCCATTTAGGAAAAGCCTAAATATCCAGCAACAGTAGAATGGTGTTGGATACTATGCTCAGTACCTTGGTGATGGGAATCATTCATACCCAAACCTCAGTATCACAAAATATACTCAGGTAACAAACCAGCACCTGTACCCTCTGAATCCAAAGTAAAAGCTGGAAAAGAAAAGCAAGAAGACAAAAAAAAAAAAAAGTAGAATGGATGAATAAAGTATGTGATATACCATGTATACATAAAATTAAGAAATCATTGCTATATGCAAAAACATAGGCAAATTTCAAAAAATACAATATTGAGCCAAATAAATTAAATTTAAAAGGCTGAATTTTAAATGATTCTGTTTATATAAAGTTTAAAAACAGTTAAGACAATCTCTTGTATTAGGAGAGACAGGAATAGCCTATGAGGATGAGAGATGGATAGAGATTTGTCAGGAGGCATAAGGACATTCTATTTCTTGACCTAGATGGTAACTGCCTAACTATAGTGCACTGAATTGTGTCTACCCAGAACCTTGGAATGTGGGTTTATTTAGAAGAAAAGTCTTTGCAAATGTAATTGACATGAGGTCATACTGGATTAGGATAAGCCCTAAATCCAATGATGAATGTCCTAATGAGAGACAGAAAAGAAAAAGGCACAAGGGAGACACAGAAAGGAGAAGCTCATGTGAAAACTCAACTGAAAACAAGCAGAGATTGAAGTTATGCTTCCGCAAGCCAAGAAACATCAGAAGTTGGAAGAGGCAAGAAAGGATTTTTCTCTTAGGCCTTCAGAAGAAGGCTGGCCCAGCCAAGCTACAGTGATTTTGGACTTCCAGTGTCCAGAATGTGAGATAATAAATTTCTGTTGTTTTAAGCCACTCCTTGTTTGAGATAATTCGTTACAGCAGCTATAGGAAACCAGTACAGGTTTTGGTCCTGGAAAACAGAGTACCGCTGTAGCAAAAACATAAAAAATGTGAATGAGGCCTTGGAATTGGCTAAAAGGCAGAGACTAGAAGAATTTTGAGATGCCTGATAAAAAAAGATGTAGGTTAACCTGCAGAGATGATTGACAAAGATATCGACTTTAAAGGTAATTCTGGTGAGGAGTTAGCAAGAAGAGAAGGGCAAGCAAGAGAATGTCCCTATCATCTTAGAGAACACATATATCATCAAAAATAGAATCTTAAAAGAAATACAAATGGTAAAGGTACTTCTGGTGAGGTCTCAGAAGTCAATGTGGAATACATTTTTGAAAACTGGGTGAAAAGTTATGCCTGTTATAAAGTGGGAAAACTTTGGCTGAATTTAGTTCTAACACTGAGTGGAAGGAAGAATGTGTAAGCCATGAACTTAAATATTTAGCTGAAGAGATTTCCAAGCACAGTGTGAAAGGTGCAGCCTGGCTTTTCCTTGCTGCTGCTTGTAGTAAAACACTAGAGGAAAGAGATAAACTGAAGAAAGAAATGCTAATCAACAAATAACTAGCACTTGGCAATTTTAGAGGTTCTTAGCCTTCCAGATTATAAAATATGCTAAAAGTAGGAAACTAATACAGTGATTCTGCTTACTTTGTGGTTATACATCAATCTGCCACTTACAAGTTATATAATTTTCTACATGTATGTTATACTTAAAATTTTTTTAAAGCAATAAAGCTCATGGTTGAAAAACTAGAAAATAGATATGCACAAACAAGAAAATAAAAAAATTATCCATATTTGCAATATTCAGAGACAACCCTTGTTAAAACTTTATTATAATATGTATCTAGATTTTCTTGTAACTTTTAATATTTCTACATGTATTTTCACCATGATGGGACCTTGTGCATTCTGATTTATAGGCTACTTTTTTCTGTTAACAATGTATTTGTTAACAGATAGCTTTCCAAGAAGTATATTCTGATAAGAGTATTCTTAAAGTTTAGAAGACAGTAGGTGCTTTACAGGTTTACACAAGTTTCACAGTAACACATTTTATTCTTTTTATTTTATTTGAATGTTCCTCTTAAAAGTTGTCAAGAAGTACAGAAGTTAATAGAAAGTATCACTTAGCAGTAATTTGTTTAAATTTGCATTTATTTGATTAGAAGCTTAAACATGCTTTTATATTCTGTTGCCCATTTCTATATCTTCTCTATGAATTGCCTATTTTTAGCCTTTGTCCCTTTCTTTCAATTGTAGTGTTTATTTTTTTCTTATAGGCTCGTAGTGATTCTTTACATATTGAAGATATTAATTTCTTGTTTGTTTTATATGTTACAAATACTTTTTTCAGTTTTGCCATTTGCCTTTCAATTCTGTTTATGATACCTTTGATGCATAATTTCATATTTATGTAGTTACATACCCAAATGTGTTTTTGGCTTCTGTTTATGGCTACAAAGACCTCCCACATACCCAGATTATGTAAATGGTTAACTAAGCTTTCTTCCAATGCTTTTTTGGCATAATTTTATCTTTTCAATTTTTTAATCTTCCCATAATTTGTTTTATTGATGAGATATAAAAGATTAACTTGATTTTTTAAAAATAAAAATTATATTAGCTTCATTTAGTAGCTAAACCATCACTTCACATCAAAAAATACTTTTCACTCCTAAAAAGAGACATATCCTTGCATTTGGGGTTGTCCTATTCATTGTTCTATCTATTCTGATAAAATTTCTACATATTTATTTGAATGCAACTTTACATGATGGTTTAATATTTAGTTAGTGCATATTTTCCCTTCAATTCCTTCCTTTTTAATATTTTTGTATTCATATGTGTCTATTCCTTCAGATACATTTTAGAAGTTACAAAAATAAATCCATTTGCACCTCAACTGTAACTCCATTAAATGTGTAGATTAATTTTGAGAACTGCCATCTTTACGGTAAGCATAGGGTTTTCAGACAGAGAAATGGAGAAACAGTAAGAAACACAACTGTGTGCTAAAGAATAGTATCCCTGTAGGTTTCTGTAAAAGCAGAGACACAGATAACCCTGGATCACTAGGTTGTAGCCAAACTGCATTTAGATAATCTTGGAAGCAGTCCAAAGAACTTCTAAGGAAAATTAATCTCGCAAACATGCATGTCCTAATGAGACTGGAGAGGTACAGGAGGCCAGGAACTGATGGGGGCTCCTAGAATAATTTGGAGGCAAAATAAATAAAAGGTTACAGAAGTCAGGACCTGGTGCCCCTTCAGGCACAGCGGACAAGAGAAAGGAGGTTCTTAGGATGTTGTTGTGGCATCAGGATCAACAGACAGGAAGAAACTGCTGCCAGCAACAGAGACAGGGAAATCAGGAAGTAACTCCCAAGAGAAACAGCCAGCTCAGGCTTAAACAGGCTAAGATGAAGAGATGGCATGACTTCCAAGGGGAAATTTTCAGAAGGAGGTTGTAGGTTCGGAGCTTTCCGAGGGGTAGGAGTACAGCAAACACAGAACTTGGCACACAGGGGACCCTCAATAACTGTTTGTGGCATTGGACTAAGTGGTAGGTTCAACTAGCGTCAGAGCTGAAACCATGTTGCAGAAGAACAAAGATTCAAGAAGTGTGCCTTAAACCTTGTTGAATACTACATTTGTAGGACAGAAAGAAAACTAGTCAGAGAAAGAAACAAATAAAAAAATAAAGGCATGACTTGAATTTTTATACAGTTGGCAAGAAAGAACATGAATTTAAATAGTGTTGTAATAGTGTTGTCACAGGGAGGGAAAGGCTAATCATTGGAACATGTATAGTGCCCACCTGAGTTTGTAGCAAACCCATAGCCTTGTAGTTTATCAATGACGTAACAGGCTGTGTGCACAGAATTAGTTATGTAGAATGTGGTGAGCAATTTAAGGGATTTTCAAGGGTAATTTTGGTCCTACATCATTTTAACCCCCCAGCAATGACTTCTGGACTCTAATCCTTTTATGAGGTATGACTTCACTCTAACTTGGTCTTTTCACATGCTTTTTATCATGTCATATTATTACACTCAAGTTGCTGCAAGCCCCTTATCTGAGCTAAAGCCAATAAATTCTCTAGGTAGAAATCTAGGTGAAAACTTCCAGGTAAAAATCTCATATGGATGGCATAGTTACAAAGGATGTTACTGGGCTCACACTCAGACCTGTGGCCCCCAGTCCTTAGTATCACTGCTAAAGGGAGACTAGTAAGGTAGCTAAAATAATGGACTCTGGAGTCAAACTCACTGTGTTCAGATTTTATCTCTACCACCTTCCATCTGTGTGACTTGGGCAAGACACTTAATCTCATGAACTTCAGCGATCCCATGAGCAAAATGGGGCTAAGCATAGTACCTCTCCCATGGGATTGTACTTAAGTAATTGCTAAATGAGTTTGATATATATGAAGAGTTTAGAACTGTGCCTGGCCACTTGTAAATTCTTATTAATATTAGCTATTAGGTTGGTGCAAAAGTAATTGTAGTCTTCGCTATTTAAAGTAATGGCAAAAAAAACTGCGATTTGTTTTGTATCAACCGATATTAATTAGTACTCATATACTTTTCCAGTTAACCAAGTAGTTAATTTATCCAAATATACGCAGCTAGTAACTGGCTGAACCTAGATTCATAAATATCTTGATGAGTTCAATATTTTTTCCACTACTTTATGCTTGTTCAATCATGTGTATACTCAAAGTAATGAGCTATGTCCAATTTGGGCAACAATATAGTTTGACAAAAAGAAATATGTGCTTAACTCAATTTAATTTACTTTCATTTTGGGAGGGGTTGGTAGGGCATGTTTAATATGTTTATATGCACACAAACATATATATATATATATATAGTATGACACATGCCACTGATCATACCACTAATGATTATTCTAGAACCCTTTGGAGGCGTGAAAAGTCACTGAAACCAGACCAGTGGTGACACAGGCCCTTTTGCTTTAAGGAAAACTGTCACCACACACTTGTGAGTTTGAAAAATGAAACCAGTAATGAGGACCATTTATTGGGAGCCTGTGGGTGGTATGCTATACTATGATAAAATCTTTGTAGATATTATCTCTAAAATAAGTCTCAGTATTCTATTATACAGATGAGAAAACAGGGCATAGAGAGGTTACATAACTTTTCTAAGGAATGGAATAAGTACCTGAACCCAGGTCTGCCTAACACCAAAGCCCTTGTTCTCCTCCACTCCAACCATGCAGCTGCAATCAAAATTAACAGGAATTAAAGAAGAATTAAAATAGTTGGTTGTATACATGATGAACCACTGTGAAAGCCCCTGTTGTGAACTTTAACAGGTGGAGGGTCACCAGTTAAACATTAGTTAGGAGAAGGCTTTAACAATGATTATGTTTTTACCTTATTTTTCATGTTATTCCAAAACAAGAGTACAAAGGATCGGTTCAAGTTCATGGCATGTAAATTTAGGAAAAGAAAAAAAAAAGAAAAAGAAAATTGTTTTGCCCCTAGCATGGCACCCCTCTATAGAATTTCATATCATGAAACACTGAGGAGTCAAATGTCCAGGCTGTAGTTTTTAAAGGCATTTTGGTTAATTTAATGATCAACAATAATGCTAGCTGTTGGCTGGGCTAAGATTAGAGTAACCAAATCCCATGCCTCAGGGCTTCAGCTGACTTCCACAGAGGCCAGAGAGGAGAGCTTTCTTCTCTCTCCTACCTTCACATAACCATGTGAATAGCCTGGTTGCCACATAACCCTCTGGACAGAGGTCCGGCATGTCTTTCCACTGTCACGTAAGGCTCTAGGTGTCCAGCATGACCAGCATGTCACTGACAGCTCACCTGACCAAAGCAGCAAATCTCAGTCCCCACAGAAAAAGCTAATCCAGTCACTGAAGGGTTACCCAGTCCAATCCCCCACCACAAAGTGAAAACAGAGCAGGGTCTTTGTTTATTGATTTGCCTAGGACCCTCTGACTGGCAAAGGAAGAAAAAAATAACCCGGCACAAAATAAATGTTCGATTTTTTTATGTAAACAAGATCAAGACCAACTTGGCTGTACAAAGCAATTCTTTGCATGTAAAGCAAAAAATAGCTCCCCTGAGGAGGAAGGAACCCAAGCCCCGCTCCACTCCCCCTCCTCCCTATCCTTCCCCCAGCCATTTTCAGTAACCACTGCTTTTCTGCCAATGAATGTCTTATTCAGGGTCCCTGTGTGGGAGTCACTGCAGGCAATGAGCTCACCCCCACCCCACCTTTCTATCCAAAACGTTTTCTGATCAAGATAAAGGATATGGAGTTTAGGTTGAAAGTCATTATTATTGCCAATTATCTCCATAAAAAAGAAAAACTTTTAGCCAAAAATCTCAGTCTCTTGTTTCTTTCTGTGGGGCTCTGACTAGTCCCAAATTGCTTTTATGTGGGTTTAGAAGTGGACTTAGAGGAGACTTTTTTTAAAAAGCCCAAATTCTTTTTGTCGAATACCCAGATGGTGGATGGCAATTTGGATGCAAGTTCTTCAAACAAGGGTCTCAAAAACACAGTTCACCTTTTGGGACCAAGGGCATTAATCCTAAATTCTCATTCAATCCTTATTTATGCCAAACTCTTAGTGGCTTCAGTGAAACATCTGCCAGTTTAGATCACGTGACTCATCCTTATTAGCCAGGATATCTATGGACAGGAACATTTTAAGGAAAATGAGAACCTAAATGAAACTTCACCCAAAATTCAATGCCAACACAAACGAAAATGCTCACATTTTAGATCTGATTTCCTGTGGAAAATGAGGCTACTTTCACTTCCATACAGGTTTCATTTTCTTAGTGCCTTCAAAATGAAGCTTGAATAAATCTCTCTGGTAAACCTCATACCCGTAGAGTCCAGTGATGCCGAGCAAACTGGGCATTGGGTATTTGGGGGACACGGTATGTATGATACCCTTCTAAAACTCCATGCATGGAAGCATTTGGCCTGATTGATGTTCCCACGTTTATTGGGGTACTCAGGGAATGCAAGGAAAGTAGAAAAAGGGATTCTTACACTTTACTCACCGATACTTCTCTGACTGAGAACCCAAATCCTGGCAGGTAGGCCCTGAGAACACAAGAATGCTGAGTGATTAATCATGCAGATATAAGAATGTTCTTCCTGGATTTTCTCAATGAGCTCGTGAACTATCCTCCATGAGAACACTGGGAGCACCCATAAGAACTAAGCAGAACCCATGGTGGTATCAGCACTGTCTTTCCTTCCTGATTGCTCATGGTTTCATCCCTTGATAATGAACGCTCCAGGAACTGAAAGGCCTGGACATACAGGGTGGGAAGGGACAGAGGCACACCCTCTCCTAACTAAGCCTCCCTTTCCTCAACCATGCTGGTGCTCAGGAAAGAGGCAGGTGTGAGGAACAGAGGAGTTAGTCTCATAGGTTCACATACAAATTCCTGGTACCCCAGCCTTTAGTAAACTCATGGCACCTCAACTCTTTGATCTAGGGATGAGATTTGCCTAATAAAATGAGTGATAGAAGATTATCAAGAGAGATATGTGTTGTTTACCTACTTGTTCACATAGGATATATTTATAGTCTGCCTACAAAGGATTTGAGGTGGGATGACTGTTCATTCTGAAAGGCTCAAACAAAACTCTTCCAGAAGGTTATTATCTTGATTCAAACTAGAGGTTGCAAAAAACGCAGGACAAAATCAGGAAAGTAATCACCACCAGTATGCCAACAAGCTCCACTAGCTACACGTCCCAGGGCAGAAAATGCTCCAGTGGTTAAAAGTATTCTGTTTTGGCATTTCTGTCTAGAACAAACTGTATCTACCACAGACGAGTGCTCCTTTTCATTCACTGTGATGTCTGACTTAACCACAGGCAGCAAAATATCTGCAAGGCCAAGTACATTCAATTTTTGCCAAAGGAAAATGAGCTATGGTACACTGGGCATGGGAGAAGAGAATTGCTATCAAGGGACATATGATGTCTACCAATTTCCTACCAAAAAACTACAAGTGTCTAAAATAATTCTTCAGATAGAGGCCAATTCAAAAACAGGCTATTTTTAGAGCAGTATTAGATTTATAGAAAAATTGAGCAGAATGTACAGAAAGTTTGTATATACCCCTTTTCCCCCACAGATGCACAGCCTTCCCAACCATCAACATCCCACACCAAAATGATAGGTACATCTGTTAAAAATGATGAAGCTACATTGACACACCATTGTCCAAAGTCCATAGTTTACATTAGAGTTCACTCTTAGTGCTGTATATGTTACGGGTTTTGAAAAACGTATAATGATGTATATCCATCATTGCAGTATCAGACAGAAAGTTCCACTGCTCTAAAGATCTTCTGTGCACTGACTATTTGTTACTTTCTTCCCCTGACCCCTGGCAACTACTGATCTTTTCATTGTCTCCATAGTTTTGCCTTTTTCAAAATGTCATTTAGTTGGAACCATACGGCCTTTTCAGATTAGCTTCTCTCACTTAGTAATATGCATTTAAATTTCCCCATATATTTTCCTGGCTTGATACTTCATTTTAAAGTTGAATAATATTCCATTGTCTAGATGTATCACAGTTTAGTTGCCCATTCATCTACTGTATTAGTCCATTTTCACACTGCTATAAAGAAATACCAAAGACTGGGTAGTTTATAAAGGAAAGAGGTTAAATTGACTCACAGTTCCACATGGCTAGGGAGGTCTCAGGAAATTAAAATCATGGCAGAAGAAGAAGCACACATGTCCTTCTTCACAAGGCAGCAGGAGAGAGAAGAGTGAGTAGCAAAGAGGGAAAAGCCCCTTATAAAACCAGTGAGAACTCACTAACTCTCATGAGAACAGCATGGGGGAAACCACCCCCATGATCCAATCACCTCCCACGAGGTCTCTCCCTAGACTTATGGGGATTATGGTGACTTCAATTCAAGATGAGATTTGGGTGGGGACACAAATCCTAACCTTATCATCTACTGAAGGATATCTTGGTTGTTTTCAAGTTTAGCAATTGTGAAAAAAGCTGCTATAGACAACCATGTGCAAGTTTTTGTGTCAGTGTAAGTTTTTAATTCTTTTGGGTAAACACAAAAGATCATATTGTAAGAGCATGATCAGTTTTGTAAGAAACTGCCAAATTTTTATCACAGTGGCTGTACAATTTTGCATTCCCACCAGCAACGAATGAGAGTTCCTGTTGCTCCACATCCTTGGCAGCATTTGGTGTTTCAAGCATTTGGTATTTTTGCCATCCTTATAGGTGTACAGTGATATCTCATTGTTGTCGGCAGACTTTTAAAGCATTCATTACACTTCTTATTACAAAGCCATACACTAATGCAAACTCAGTTACCCAAAGAAAGTTGATATTAATGAAATAGATACCCCCTAAGCCCAGGAACAGCACTATATATTCCTTATTCCTATTTTACAGACAAGGAAACAGAAGTTCAAAGATGTTGGTTAATTCTCCAGGTCACACAGGTCAGGAGGTGAGGCCTGGATTTGTACTTATGTCTATCTTTCTCCAAAGTCCATGCTTCTCCCACCATGTTAATCAAAGCAGAAGGGAAGTAAGTTCACTTATAAATGCCCACGTGGGGCAGGCCAGTTCTTATGAGTTTATAACCCTGAATACATTCTCTTATTTAATCCTCACAGTAAAGTGGACTGTGACATTATTGTTCCTATCTACAATGAATGAGAACAATGGAGCTCAGAAAGGTTAGATTCTTCCTGGGCTAGGAATTGGCCATTTGGTTGTTAACCATGAGGGAGGATAGAAGACGCGGCTTGGTGGAAGGGACTGGGGTACTGAGATGGTGAAATGAAGACCCTCAGGAGGCCCATGGAAGAGATGACTTACAAATTAGTCTTAGAGAATTTTGACATATTGACAATCTGTGTGACCACACCAGCCAATGCCATCCCTAAGGGAACCTAACACAATTTGCTGACGGATTGGACATGGAGAAGTGGTGGGCAGAAAAGAGAGGAGTAATGTATAACATAGGCATTGGCTTGGGCAACTGGGCAGATAGTGATGCCATTTCTTGAGACAAGAAAGACTGCAGGAGATGTGCTTTGACGGATAAAATCAGAGTTCCAAAGCTATGCCGTTAGTTAACAGTAGAGTACTGTTTATGCTCAGAATTCAGCACTAAGTCAGAGAGAAAAAGTTTGCAAAGAAGAATAAGGCATTATTCCTAGTCACACAGCTTTAATGCAGCAGTCATGCCCCTAACAAGCCATAATACAAGGCAGAACAAGAGAGGTGGCTAGAGAGAAGAACTTGAAGGCTGTTCTAAATCCCTTAGTTTTCTATATATTCATTGGCCAATTAAGCCACCACACAAATCAATGCGTCACTATAAACCTTAAAATTGAAATCCCAACTTCAAATCCCGGCCTAAGATATTATAGAAGAAAGAATACAGTAAGAGCCCAGAGAGGACAGCCTTCCATACTTGAGCATCTTGTGTGCTTGGCATAGCCTCAAATTGCAGGAGAGTCATTTATTTGTCTTTAGCCATCTGCTTTATGAGCTTTTCTTAGTTTATGTGGTAGGAAGGGAGGGAATGTGGTCTAGTGTTTTGCATTGTAGGTTTCTGGCTTTGTAGCAAACTCAATGACTGATCTCGGGTAAAATGTGGAATGTCACTAGAATATGAATCTACAGTTATCTGCCTTGGTTCATGTGTATTAAAATGAATAAGAATATACTATACTGTACCACTTCGCAAAATTTCAACAACTCCAAACAGCACTGTAGAGAGTTGTATGGAAACTGGAAGTCCCATTTGAGAGAGAATCTTGCCCTCATTTATAAATGGCCTGAACCCTCCCCAAGGTATGTTCTGAAGAATCACTGAGACAAAGGTCATGCACTCAATCCTGAAATAAACCCAGAATTTTTTTTCTCCAAGTACAGAGGCAGCAGTGATAGGGAAAGAGGGTGGTGGGTTTTGTTTTTGTTTTTGTTTTTGATTTTTTGCCAATTACTGGCTGCCTGCATAGAAAAGATCATCTTTCCAGAGAATTTGATTATTGATTTAATCAGGAGCAGGGAATAGCCTTGGAGATACTTAGCAGAAAGCACTTTTTAATGATGACAGCTGTGACTCTCCTACATGGCCAGTGCAGTAAAAGATGTCCTGTCTACTAATTTGCCTTATAACCCCACAGGCAGAGTAAGACTGTACCCACACTTTAGATATGAAGAGACTGGGGTTAAGGAACTTGCCAGAGGTCTTACACCAAGTAGAAGAGCCAAGATGTGAGCATGAGTGCCAAGCTGCTCAGCCCCCACATCCAGCCACTTTTCTACTGCCCCACACTGAAGAAGGCAGATCATGTTTCTCCTCAAGGATCAAGTTCACTTGCCCTCCAAGGACCTCCTCTGTGAAGAGAAGGCTGCTTTAGGCGATCTCTGAGGACCCCGTGAACTCTAGCACTACCAGAGCTTAATGTGATTTTTAAGCCAAGATGGGGATGGTTTCACAACACAGCATAGGAGGAGAAATCTGCCTTTATAGCTTCTCCTTCCATGTAATTTTGAATTTACTGCCTTGATTTTCCCATTTTAAAAAATGGATCTGTACCAACACCACCACTTACTTCTTTCCAAATACATACCATGTTACTGACAGGTGTATTTATAATACATTTTAAAATAAAGATGAATAATAATGCCATAAGAAAAAGCAGGGGGTAAATGATGTTGCCAAATTTAATAAGGTTTCACTCTTCTCCCCCCACCCCCAACAGAGTTTCACTTTTGTCTGCCAGGCTGGAGTGCAATGGCACAATCTCAGTTCACTGCAACCTCTGCCTCCCAGTTTCAAGCAATCCCCCTGCCTCAGCCTCCTGAATAGCTGGGATTACAGGCATGCACCACCATACCCAGTAAATTTTTGTATTTTTAGCAGAGATGGGGTTTCACCATGTTGGCCAGGCTGGCCTCGAACTCCTGACCTCAGATGATCCACCCGCCTCAGCCTCCCCAAAAGTGCTGGGATTATAGGTGTGAGCCACCACACCAGCTGGGGTTTCACTTTTCTTTGAAAGCATTATTTTTAAAAGGTTGGTCACTATATACTAAGCAGAAAAACTTCATCTGAGTCAAGGGATGAGAAATGGGTTCTCACAAAGGCAACACACAGTTGGCTAAAGGGCAGATTCATGTCTCGTAGCCTCACAGGCTGTGACTTCCCACCTTTGAAATATGGAAGCTGAAGTCTCACTACATCCCTGTAGGCAGAGTGGTGCCAGAAGTATTGATAGTGACAATTTAATTCTATGTAGACTGACCGTTTTATCTGTGCCAGGCAGCATGAAAAGCTTTAGGAAGATGGCTAAGATATAATTCTTGCCGTAAGAGCTCATGGTTTTGCCTGGTGATCTTTGACTCTGGTTCCATGGCAACACACTTGACTAATGATTTTCACATCCCTGGCACAGTAGGATAAAGTGCTCAGTTACCTAATTCACATTCTGGAGCTGTATCTCCACCACCTTCTCTCTCGCTCCCTCTCGCTCTCTCTCGCCTTTGTTTTCTTGCTCTCTTTCTCACTTATCTAATGTTGAAATATGAAAAAACAAAGCCAGCATATCTCACAGTAAGACTGATCTAGCAAAGATCTTAGCTTTCCTTAATTCGTAATAAAGGAATGTTTTTGAAAATGTTTGTACTGTATTACCAGTAACCAGTGACCTGCAACCACCTCCCATTTCTTGACACACCAGGGTGTGGAACATCACAGGAGGCTGAGAATCAATGGTCTTGTAGGAACTGAGCCCCAAGTTCAGGCTGCTGCCTCCTGCAGAGCAGGTTGTGCACCTCACGACTCCAGAGGGCGCCACTCACACAGTCTATGATGGGAAGGAAACCACCCCCCCTCTCCCGGGGTTGTGTAATTAGGCGGTCTTACCCAAGTTGGATTTGGAACCCAGCTTAAAAACCTCCTACACACCCACTTTGACCAGACTAAGCTTCCATATCGCAACATTCCGTCTGACCAAACTACATGGACTCTTTCCTGCAAGGGAGTTTCTAACCTGACTTCTGACATTGTAGGGAAGAGGAGAAAATCAGGAAGATTGGTTTCTCTCAGATCAGCTTTTAAGAAAACTTGGTTTCTCATGAATCTGGGATCTTTCATATAGAGGAAAATCCAGCTCTAGAGAGAGGAGAACTAATGGTGAGAAGCAGGTCTCCAGCTGCTTGCTTTCTGTTGTCAAAGGAAAACGGGTCCCCAAAACCTAAGACTGATCACGTGAAAATGACCCTATGATAGTGCATGCATTTGCAGATGTGGGAGCCATGGGAACCCTGAAATGGGGGTAGTGCCAGACACCCATTCCAGGAACAGGAAGTAGTTCTATCCCTGCTCTAGTGACAGTGGGTGATGTGGACCATAGCTGGCTCCAATAGGCCGAGAGGGATGTGGCATATCTTGACGTTGTCAGGGGCTCTCCTATCCATGAAGCCTCCTTTCCTAATCATGTGTTAGAGGGTTTATCATTGGGGTACATGGGCTGTCCTGTGAGAATGCCTCCCATTCTCCCCATCAATAAGCCCAGATGTTTTGGGCCATCTCTTTGACATAGCTTTGGTAGAGTTTCCATGCGGAAAAAGGCTGCTCCCTGCCTGAGAAAACTTCCCAGCTGTCACAGCTGCTTCCATGTTCCCGACAAGCTGCTCCAAAGTTATTTCAAGATGGAAGCAGCAGAAAGATGGATTAGCTCTGTCAACGGGGAGTCTTGAAGTCCTGCCACTCACTGAGCAAAGAAGCGTGTGCCTGCCATGGGCGGCTGATAAGGGAAGTGGACTCAGGATAAACTTCAGCCCAGCCAGCTGACAAAGCTCAAATGAAGTCTGAAAAAACCCAGAAACTCCTGGACCTCTGGTCTTTCAAAGCAAAGACTGTGGGCTTTGTTCGATTACCAGGTTTTTACCATCAGCAGAAAGCTTGCAATTCTGAGCTGCTGCTGCATTCTGCAGAGACAACAGGACCAAAAAGAGTATCTCATAAGACAATTTCCTTGTAAGGAACCAGAAGCACAAGTTGCCACAAGAAATGATCAATCACCTCCTAAGCCCACCTCTCTGCCCCTCACCCCTAAACCATAAACCCCTCCACTCCTATTCATTTTAAGGGTCAGAGCAGGGCTTTTACATAATGAACTTCCTAATGCATATCTCAGAACTGGGAAACTGCTGATGTTTACTGGAGAGTTCAGTGTGTGCTTAATAAGAACAGTAAGAGCTTTACCTGCATTACCTCATTGAGTCTTTACAATGCTCTGCTGTAATAACACAGCATTTTGCAGATGAGGAAGCTGAGATATAAGGAGGTGAGGTGCCTTGCCTAAGGTCACACAGCAGACAGGTGGTAGCTATGGGAAGTGCTACCAGGCTGCTCCCCTTCTGTTAAGTGCACTGCTTCTCTTGCCTTTTCTTATAGAAAAATGTCATATTTACAGCTTGCAAAAGTTGTAGAATCTCTTGCCTGCATCACAGGTTTGCAGAAGCACAAGTTGCATGTGCTTCTATGCAATAAAATAATAACCAGACACTAACTAATTACCACGATTCCTTTAAGAAATTCCTGTGGCTGTGCTTGTCCCTTTTGAAACGATTGTCCAGTTTGCTTGTTCCTATCTTATCTTGGTTAATCGAGCCATACTTTACTTTTTTCTGGCTCCTTGAAGCTCTCCCCAGCTAGATAAGCCTCAAGGGTTCTCTCTCCTTGCCATTAGTCACAATTTCCTAATGTTGAGCTTCTGCCAGGAAGACAGAGGAAGCAGCTCCAAATGCAAACGATTAGCTTGTGTGTGGGACTTTGGCAGGGTGTTGGTCACTTACAAAGGCAGCACAGAGTTGGCTCAAGGGCGGCTCCATGTCATTTTCCATCACACTGAAAAAAAAGTCTGTGAAAGTTGCTTCAAACAGCTAGTTCCTTCACTTCTGTGGAGATAACTGGGAAGACATCTGAAGCCAGTCTACTGGGTCTCCACAGCCTTCTGGCCCATCCAGCGGCTTGCCAGATAGAGGCAATGCACACAGCTGCTTCCTAAAAAGAACGGAGGGTCCATTAGGACCAGTCGGCCAACCACACCAGGATTTGCAAATGAAGCATGTTAATCTTGTGCAATTTCTTTAGCAAACATTCCCCTCCTTGCAATGCAAGGTCCAGAACCAAAATACAAACTGCATGGAAAACTGAATGAAAACTGTGATTGAAGATAGCAGCTTTGCATTATTTAAGTATGTCTCTCAAGTGACCATTATTTTTAACAGACATAGAAACACTATATGTTTATTAATGGCTTTCTCCTTATGTCTCTTACAACAAATACCTTATTTCTGTATGCATTCATTCAACAAGCATGTCACTGAACCCTTGCCATGCACTTGCAAGACAATACAAACAGATGCTTAGATAATGCACTGAGCCCATTGAGAAGACCACTGTCCCAGGGGAGTGACACACAATGTATCAGGAAAGAGTGCCTAGCGTGTGCCACAGTAACAAACAATACCAACACCTCCTTGGCCAAAATTAGCAAAGGTTCTTGGTCATGTTACACATGCACTGTGGGGTGGGAGAAGACAAGGCCAATGGAGCAGGGGCCATCTTTAACATTGCTAGTCACTGTGCTAGAAGAAAAAAGATCTCTCAAGCGTCTTGTACAGGCAATTAAATGTGCCATCCCAGAAATGACCCTCATCTCTTCTGCTCTCAATATGTTGCCCAGTACTGGTTGTTGGCCCCACCCAATCACAAGAAGCCCAGAAAGAGCAATTCTACCTTACAATTAGATTAAGATGTGTCGACATTTGAAGAACAGCCCTAATGAATACCACACACACATTAGTCAGTCATTATGATATAATGTGAAAAGTGTTCTAATGGAAAAATGGAAAAAAAAGGGAGTGATAAACTAACAAACTTCATGGAGTCATTACAAAAGGTTCCCATAAATGGTGGCTTTGAGTTTACTCTTGGAGGATAAAAAGGTGTTTTTCTGAAAATGCCTATGAGCATTCTAAGAGAAAGAGTGTTGCAAAGGCAGGGAACATGCAAACACCTTTCATCTGAAGGCAGTGGAGGGACACCTAGGGCGGCCAAAGCACCAACTGTGAGAGGAGCAGAGAAAAGTGAGGCCCGTGGTGAAAGGCATTTGTCTTCTCAGGGAGTTCCAGTTCATCCTATAGACAGCAGAGAGACAACAGGGATTGTCCTACAGGGGACAGTCACACAGAGGGGCACGAGGAATATGTTTATTTGTTTTTCAGAAAGATAACATGGAGGACACATGGATGAGGAACTAGAAGAGAGAGGAAGGCAAGTAAGAAGCCATGACTGTCTTGGAGGCTGGAGCCAGGCACTGCCAGGGGGTCTGAGATGTCAGCAGCCTATCTGAAAAAGAACTGATAAAACTCTAATGTGGAAGCTGGTGACAAGGAAAACCTTCAAGACCACCGCAAGGCCACTAGCTTAAGAAATGAGATAAATGCTCAACACCATGCCCCAGGCAGGGGTCCTGCTGGAGGATGCAGAGGTTTGAGGCAGGAAGATGATGAACTTAGGTTTGTACAGGTTGAATTTGAGGTGCCCCCGGAGATTCAGGTGGAGTTGTGCCTGGAAATGCAAGACCCAGGAGTCTAAGTTCCCAAGGCAATATAATTTGGGGATTGGTGTAATCTGGGATTAATGCATGTAGTTGGCAGTTGAGCCCTAATCATTATGACAGTACCTCTCAGAGAAAACCGAAGAGACAGATGAAAACACGTAGAAACATTCTGAAGTGTAACTTGGTCACCACCTTTATAAAACTATGTATAAGAAGTTCGGACCAAATAATTCGGGAATACTCACTCATCCAAATGCCCTGAGAAAATGACTTCTAAAATTTCCATTAACATCTACCCCCATCAGAGCAAAAATTTATACATCTACTTCTAAATTATCAACATTTCCACAGGCAACATTGTGGAAATGTTGATAATTAGAAGAAGCAGATGTATAAATTTCAGTCAGAACTGATTTGTTGTTTAACCTGAGGAAAGAATTTTGAAACTGAACTTCTAATGACAATTATAAGTAATCAATGCTATTTTTAAGGGACTAATCAAGTTTTCAGGGTTTCAGCAAATTTGGGTGGCCATCCATAGGAATTTTCATTAAGCTAGAGTTTGTTCTTTAAATTTATAATTAAATTGGCCTAAGTCAGCAATCAAGGTTTCCGTGTTACTATGTAATGTATAGGGTAGTAAGCATAAGAGGCTCCCACCAGCTCCAAAAAAGATCATTTAGAAGGCTGGAGGGAGAAATCTGAACTCTCATTGTCAGCGATCCAAGAGATAAACAGAGCATTATAAGTCATTTTGAGGCAACGGGATCAGGGTTTTTAAATAAATCATATTAATATGTGAATAAGACAAGCATTATTCTCTTCTCTCAAAATTTAATAGGGCTTTTGTTTTTGCCAAGTAGGAAGTTGACTCTTGGGCTGTGCAGCTGGGGAATCTGTCACAGGTTGTCTGGTTTTGCCTCTCACATGCACCCACTTTCTAAGTTGCTAACACTGACTCCTGGGGTTAGTCCACTTCTGCCAGGCAAACACAGACAGTTTCTGGTTGCAAGATATCCCCCAAAGCAGGAATTGGTAATAATCCACTGACATTTCTAGGAAGTAAGAGCAAAGAACAAACAGGTTAGATTCTGAGAGGCTGTTTCTAAGTTAGATGGGTTTTTTTTTCCTAAGCCTGAGGCACCGAGAAGGGTTCAAGTTTATATTCTCCAGATGCAACATGAGACTGCCTTTTTGCATTTTAAAAACTAGACATACTTTTCTTTGCTAATCTATGTTCTGAAAAGTAGTGGCTTTCACTTTTGGCACCTGACCCACATTAAGAAATACATACATATTTCATTGATGCAGAAGTTTCTGCAACAATATTTGACTTTGCAGCATGAGATGTGGCCTGATATGCTCTAGTTTGTTCTATTTCATTTAAAAATGTCTACTGGGTCTTAAATGATTCATGACCCCCTAACTGATTTTGCCCCACAGTTTGATAAATACTGTGATCTAGTGTCTCTTCCCAAAACATACATTTAAGCCAGGGTTGGTGGCTCATACCTGTAATTTCAGCACTTTGGGAGACCGAGGTGGGTGGATCACCTGAGGTCAGGAGTTCAAGACCAGCCTGACCAACATGACGAAACCCTATCTCTTACTAAAAATACAAAAAATTAGCCAGACATGGTGGTGGGCGCCTGTAATCCCAGCTACTGGGGGGCTGAGGCAGGAGGATTGCTTGAACCTGGGAGGTGGAGGTTGCAGTGAGCTGAGAACATGCCACTATACTCCAGCCTGGGCAACAGAGTGAGACTCTGTCTAAAAAAACAAACAAACAAACAAAAAAATCTACATTGGAAAAGCAAGTAACAGTGGTAACGCTTCATGCTGTTGATGTGCGCCGTACTATTGACTCTGGGTCATCAATTCAGAACCAACCATTTCCTCCCTCCCACTGACGTTGAGTCCATTCTGCTGTGCCTCAACTCCATGGAGCCATCTGTTGCTTTTAACCAAACTTTTATCACCAGCATGTTTACCATATTTGGCCTTTGCATTCTCTAACACCCTTTGGTGACTTTAGGCTACCAGGCACTTGGCTTTGCTGATTCTAGACCAGCGCTATCTAATAGAACTCTTAATAAGCATAATATCTGATAGTTTTTCAATCCTTACCCTTCTCCCTCCCTCCAACCTTGAGTAGGCCCTGGTATCTGTTGTTCTCTTCTTTTGTCCATTTGTACTCAGTGTTTAGCTCCTGCTTATGTTCCGACATTAGCTTACTTAGGATAATGGCCTCCAGCTCCATTTGTGTTGCTGCAAAGGATATGCTCTCATTCTTCTTTAAGGCTACACAGAATTCTATGATGTATATGTACCACATTTTATTTATCCAGTCTCCCACTGAATGGAATTTAAGTTGATTCCATGTCTTTGCTATTATGAATAATGCTGCAACAAATATAATTTTTCATGATGATGGAAATGTTTGATATCTATACTACCCAATATGGTGGCCACTAGTTACAAGTAGATAATGAGCACTTGAAATGTGACTAATGGGACTGAGGAATTGAATTTTTAATTTGATTTAATTTCCATTACTTAAACTTAAATAACTACATGTTGTTAGTATTCTTAGGTTGAACGGTGCTGCCTCTAAACAAATCCTTAAAATATTTTCTCATTTCTCCCGTATATACTTCAACTCTTATTACTTGTGGTTAACTGCACTTGCATCACATTGACATGGCAGTCTTCACACTTGGTTTTGTTCATCCTTTAAAATCATGTCTAGGAGCAAAGATTAAATCTATTTATACAACACTCTCCATTTTCCTGCTCTTTTCATTTTTTAAATGAATTTTTCTTTTTTTTTTTTTTGTTTTATTTTCGTCATGACTTCATCTTCCCAGACCTTTCAATATCCTGTCTGTTTCTACTTTTTTTGATGATCTGACGCTTTTCTTTTCTTAATTTAAAAAAAGCTAAAAATGAATCACACACGCAGTAAGCATGCTGCAGACTACTTGTCAACAAGAGATGGCTGAGACTGAAGTAAACAATCCCAAATGCTGTTTGTTGGTGGTGAGTAAAGTGGACTTATTAATACTTTAGCTAGGAACTATAGCTTGTTTGCGTCTTATAAACCGGAAATGTGTATATTTTATATCTGAAATTAGAGAATACATAACACAGGAACTTCTCTACTTTAACAGAATAATATGCTGAGGAATTAATAAGTTGAGCAATAAGAAAGACTTTTAAGAAAGGTGCCTTCACCCTCTAGAGAGCTTTAGATTGACAGAGGTAGAGAAAACACAGGTAGAAGTAACTTTGCTGTGAGGCAGACTCACTATGAGATAAAACTGTCAGAGACGTATACTATTAGCTAAGAGAGTTTTACAGAAGGAAGAGCTCTGAGTTGTTAATGTGAGTATAGAGGGCTTCATAGAAGAGGCTAGGTCTAATAGATTAGCATGTACAAATATTTAAGGACTGGGGAGAGCATTACAGGCTGGAAACTACAGTTAAGGAAGATTTACAGAACATGAATGTGTGGCATGTTCAAATAAAGCTAAGTTTCTAGGGTCTCAATGTCCCTTGTGTCTAATCAGGCCTAAATTTTAGGAAGATGTATTCCTCAACAAATATTTACTTTGGATGGTAAGATCAACAAAATGGTTTAGAGCAGGGAGATCAGCTTCTGGACTGATAAAATAATCCAGGTGAGAGATAACAATGATCTAAAAGAGAAGGTGGCAAATTATGGCCCTAAATCAGGCTGGAAGAGTGTTTTTATAAATAAAGATTTATTGGAACATAGACATGCCTATGCACTTCACTATTGCCTACGGCTGCTTTCAAGCTATATGGATGGAGTTGAATAGATGCAACAAAGGGAGTATGACTCACAAAGCCTAAAATATTTACTATCTGGCCCTTTCAAGAGAAAGTTTGTTGGCTGGGCATAGTATAGTGGGTTCACATCAGTAATCCCAGCTCTTTGGGAGCCCCAGGCAGGAGGATTGCTTGAGGCCAGGAATTTGAGATCAGACTGGGCAACACAGCAAAACACTGTCTCTAAAAAGAAATGTTTTTAATTAAAAATTTTTAAAAAGAAAAAGAATGTTTGCTGACTTCTGGTCTCAACTGGAGCAATGGGAGTATCAAGGAAACAGTGGCAGTGAAACCCACATGATTCAGAGGCAGATGTCATCATAGGGTTGATTTATAGAGAAGGTTGATGTCAAGATGTCTCTAGGGTCTCTAGCCTGGAAAACAATTGTGTTAACTGAAATGGGACAAGGAGAAGACAGGCTAGGAAAACAAGTGAAAGGTTACATGTTAGACATGTTGTGTTAGGCCTCTGTGGTACACCAACATGAAGGTAAATGTGCCAAACACTACAGCCAATGAGAGAGGGCACAACTGGAGATGCAGGCTTGGGGCTGTATGTCCAGAGTTGAGAGGCGATAAGAGAGGAGAAGAGAGAACTGGAACAGGCAAGAAACCTGGAGGAAACATCTACATAAGCAGCTGACAGAGAAAAGGGAAGCAATGAAGAATTTGACAGGCAGGAAGAAGGCTACGGCATCATGGAAGTGGCAGGAAGCAGCAAACATAAAGGACAGAGGATGGCCAGCAGCATGGAAAGCGTCCTGAGAATGAGGAAGACTGGGAGGAGTTGATTCAACACATCAGAGCGTCATTGCTGGTGTGTAGGGACAGAATCCAAGGCATGAACACAAGGAGAGCAAGTTGTGACAGCAAATAAAAATGAATCCTTTGAGGTCTTTTGCTATCAAAGAAAGATAAGGCCAGCCGGTAGCTGGATGGGGAAGCAGGTCTAAGGGGGCTTTCTTGAGAAGGGAGCTTTGCCGAAGCTAATTTCACACAACTGTCAGTAGACTCTGGCATGAGGACATTTCCCAGACTCTGCCTGGTTTACAAATTGCTCAGATGCCTTTGTTCTTTTAGTGCATATATCAGTGTGATCATCTGAAAGGCTGATGCTTCCAGAGCCCAGGGACAAACCAACTGAAATGCTCCTTCTAACTCAGTTAGAAAGCTTCTTAAGCTTTCTAAAAGGGACCAAGGCCTTTTTAAGATAAAAGTTTGTAAAAGAACTTAATATCCTTTGAGTTCCAAAGGTGGAAAAAGCGCTGATAGAATCAAAACGTTGGAGGAGAGCTTAGTATCTAGAGCCTGTGGCCTCCCCAAGCAGCAATTCCCCTCTTCCAAAGCCCAGGAGGTTTCCCTCCAGACTCAACTTTATGGTGTCTGGGTTCCAGTCCTCAAGAACATGCCTCTTCCTCCCTGCTGCCTTTGACTCCTCAATTTAACATTCAGTTGCAGATGATGCTACCTTACAGGTACAGGAATAGAAGTTTAAAACTTCCAGGTTTGGAGCCACGTCCTAGATTTAAACAGTGGTTTAAACCAATAGCTGAGATCTATTTTGCTCCAGAGGGACATTTGGCACTTTCTGGAGACATTTTTGGTTGTCAACAAACATGTGTGGAGGTGCTGCGAAACATCCTACAATACACAGGACAACCATTCCACAACAAAGAATTATCCAGCCTAAAACGGCAATAGTTCCATCCAATCTGTCCTGAGCTACCTATCCTATTAGGAAAGGTGTCATATGTTACAGTAAAATATTAAAGATTGATATTGTATTAATGTGGTTGGAGGCTGAGGGGTGGGGGAGACAATCTTTACAGTTGCAGGAGCTTTTGGTTTACCTGAAATGTATTTCCTATTTCTTCTTTCCTAACAAACCGTCTACCCTTGCCTGCCACAAAGGGTAACTAATGCACGGCACTATGAATTTAGGTGCAGACATATAAACAAGGTTGTATCAGCAAAATGAAAAGATTGAAGGAGTGGTGCTAATAAATGTTTAACAAAAGGTTGTCCAGGAAAAAATTATATCTATATATTTATATACACATATACATACATTTATTATAAATTTTTACTGACATAATGGATGTGTAGAACCCAATATACAAAAAAAAAAAATACAATGCTCTTTATTGCACCACACTGCCAATTGATTTCTCACAGAACACTTTTATTGACTTCTGCCATTCATGCATCTACAGCCAGCCTATTGCTGCAACTGACAAAGTAGTGCAATATTGATGCAAATATGGGCTGCTTTTGTTTATGTGTGAAGACATATGTCAGAACTCCACTCATTTGTCAATGATGTGAATGACTTTGCTGAATCAAGTAATACTAAGAGAGTATTTCCTCAAATTTTTGGGCCATTCACAATATGACAGTTTAGAACCAAATCTTTGAAAGTTTAACCTGCATTATTTACATTTCTCCATCACTTTCTTAAGTTCAGATGATAAAATAAAATCAAAATCTGATTTACAGTGGTTGCCTATTTCCACGGTAGAAATACTACCACCATCATGGCTGATTTCAACCCACCAAAGTGGTATCACTGAATGTGGAGCTGGGAGAGACATATAGTAGCATACCATTATATACTGTCACCATCCTAAAAATATGATAGACTTAAATCAGGTCAAAGTCATAATAATAGGAAAATAATTAGCAAGTGATGCATATTGAGTATTTATTATCTTTATTTTTAATGTGACTTATTTCATTAAGCTATATAATTTAATGTTTAATAACAGCTGTGTTTAACAATCAGCTTGCGAAATTCCTGAAAATTTAACAGTCATATCTCATCAGTCCGTACAAGCCAATTTCAGTACACCAATGATTAAGACAGAGAGTTTTCTCTTTCTCTCCTTCAGGGTATGAATATAGCCCAGTACCGGCTGGCAGCTATTATAACCAGGAGAGGATCCTGCCTTTGGCTAAGGCCAGTGGAAAGGAAGGCAAAATGGAAAGACAGAAAGAGCCTGAATGAATCCTTGAGCCCTCACTCAGTCGCAGTCAAACTGCCTGGAACCTACCGCACCCCTGATCTTCTGCTCGGACAAAAATAACTCAAGTTTCCATTGTTTAAACTAGCTTGTGTCATGGTTTTTGATGTTTATAATTAAGACCAATTCAATCAATACAATATTTTAAATTTTTATTATTTTTTAAGGAAACAATAGCTTAATGGTAAAAAAAAAATCTCTAATTGTAGGCTTTTGAAGTTATGAACAGTATTGTTACAATCTTTCAAAACTCAGGAGAGAGACTCCATTTATTTCATCTGTAAGATGAGGATACCCCCTTTATTCTTTTTTCTGCTATCACACTTAGGCCAGGCTTTCCTTCAAAGTGTAACTTACCCAGCTCCTTGTCTTTGAAGCCTTCTTTTAAATCTTCTCCCACATTCCGCAAAACCAAGTTGATTCTCTCCCTCAATGCCCTTGTGTGTATACGTTGCATATTGTTTTTGCATCTTTTCATGTCTGTAAGAATCTCAACTTCCCAAAGGCAAGGTTGCTGTCATTTTCTTCTGTATCTGCAGTGCCCATCACATGAAAAGTACTCGGTAAAGGTGTTAAGGATGGAATTGCGTCCCCCGCCCCAAGATTCATGTGTTGAAGCCCTCACCCGCAATGAGACTGTATTTGGAGATAGGGCCTTTAAAGAGGTAATTAAGGTAAAATGAAGTCATAAGAGTGGGGCCTAATCCCATATGACTGATGTTTTTCTAGGAAGAAGAGATACCAGGGATGTGCACACACAGAGGAGGGTCCATGGGAGGACAGGGCAAGAGGGCGGCTGTTCTCAAGCCAGAGAGAGGCCTCAGAAGAAACCCAACCTGCTGACACCTTGATCTTGAACTTTCAGCTCCCAGAACTGTAAGAAAGTAAATTCCTGTTATTTAAGCCACCCAGCCTGTGGTATTTTCTTATGGCAACCCAAGCAGACTAATCCTACAAGAGTGCTGAATGAAAGAATGTCCTTTAAGAAAGAAACATGCATATACTTTAATCTGCCACTATTAAGCACTTATCACTATCCCAAGAGTATGATTTTATGAAAACTCTGACAAATTAATTTAATTTTTGTTAAGAAAAGGTAGAAAACATCAAAACAGCATATCTCTTTGCCATGGTAAACAAAGAGATTTTCTCCATAAGTCTTTCCGTATCCCTAATTTATGATTTTTTTTTTTTTTGGTTTGTTTTAAAGAGAGAATGATGAACCCAGTGGAGACCTGGGAATTATACCCAAAAAGGAAATAGGACCAAAGAAAGGGGTTGCTTTCATCTCCCATGAAAGCAAGGCTGTTTTTGTTGATACATATGGAAAAAATCAGGGCCAATTATACATTGTGATTTGGCACCACGGCTGCAGCCTCACCACAGGCCTTTTCTTTCTTTCCACAGATATACCATTACAGCACACTGAAGTCCTGAGCCCTCCACCACCAGCAAGTCCTTCCTCAGAGACAGGGACCCATCCCGAGACGCCTCTGTCACCGTCAGGATGTACTGCAAGTGAAAAAAGGGTTTCCGTCGTGTTGATCCTAAGAAGACTTCAACTGGATCAAGGAAAAACTGATCACGTCTTGCAGTAGAGACAGTCACATACCGCCTCCCACAAATCGGTGTGGGCCTTATCATCTTAGCACCCTCTCTAACCTTCAGGATGCTCTCAAAACCAGGGCCATCCTGGTATTTCACTAGCTGCTTCTTTTCTTTTTTGGTATTTTAGAGACAGCGTCTTGCTATGCTGTCCAGGTTAGACTTGTATTCCTAGGCTCAAGCCATTCTCCTGCCCCAGGCCTCCCAAGTAGCTGGGACTACAGGCCTGTGCCACCTCACCCATCCTCACTGCTTATTTCAATGAGGTGCAAGTTGATGATGATCAATCTCCTAGTTGAAGTTAGGGATATTCAGATTTTTTAAAGTGGAGACTATCAGGTTGTTAGAAGACCTAGTTCTGAACCTGCTCTCTGCTAACTTACCATATGTCTTTAGGCAAGTTGCTGCCCCATTAAATAGCTCAGTCTTATCTGCCAAATCAAGCGACTGGACTAAATAGTCTCCAAGGCCCCCCTAGCTGAAACCACCTCCTGTACTGTCCACTATCATAGCAAATAACCACACAGGGCTGTTAAAATTTAATGAAATAAAATTAAGAATATAGTTCCTCAGTCTCACTCATCATATCTCAAGGGCTTTAATACATGTGTGTGGCTACTGGCTGCCATGCTGAACAGTGTATTTCTCCTGCTCTCATTTTATTGATGATGATGGATTCATAATAAAGTCTGCCAGTTGAAGAGCACTTTCATGCGTATAGTGCATTTCAATACACTCTTACATTTAACCACCCAAAATAGGCAAGAGAGATATTCTAATATCTGGTTTATCAGATGAGGACACTAACTCAAAGAGTAAATGACTTGCTATAGGGTCATACTGCTAATGACTAAATGTAGTTTCCAAACCCAGGACTCTAAGGCATCATGCAAAGTCATGAGGACAAGTCATGTGCCCCCTGGCCAAAACTATTCAACCCATGGTAGCACCAGAACTGAGACCCAGTGATTAAGGGTTGATCTGGAGACCCTGTGCCATGGTTTAGACCTTAGCTCAGCACATTCAAGCTATGTGACCATGGGCAAGTTATTTCACCTCTCCCGGCTTCTTTCTATTCCTCTGTCAAATGGGAAGGACAACAGGATCCATTGCTTATGAGAACTGCACAAGCAGATGCAAATAAAATGCTTTGTATGGCAAGTGAGACCTGTAACAATGGCTCACTTAGCTTTGTCATTGCCTTTATTTTACTCCAGGCCCTTGCATGTCCTCACTGCCCCAAATAGACCAACAGCCCCTGCAGCCTTACTCCCAGCTTGTCTAAGGAAAGATGCTACTCTTAGACATGGACAACAGCTTGCTTTTTGAAACCTACTGAGTATTTGGCCTCATAGCCTCCTGGGGCTGTGAGCACTCTGGATTAATTACAAGTTGTACAGGAAGGGCGCTTTCTGAGGGATCAAATTAACCTACCTGGGCAGTGTGCCATAAGCAAATGGCTTTTCCCTCCATAATTTTTTGAAACTCTTCAGTGCCAGGAACCCACTGTGTACTTGCCCCCAAGGAAGACCTGACCCACAAAAGGTGCCACCAGTGCATGTGGGGAGAGGGGTGAGGAGGTATAGGGGCCACCCCAAGATCCTCCAGTGCAGAGCTCTGCCCTGGAGCAGGGTACAGCAGGCTGCAAAGCTGGCTCTGCCCAGACTAAATTTTATCTTCTGCAAGAGGAAAAGCAGACACACGTATCCCCCAGTGATGGTTTTTCCTTCCCTGTCCCGCTACAGTAGAGTGTTTGAAAGAACAGTATTTTCACTGATGTTGTGGCAGGAGTCGGGGCCGGGCTACAAAGCGGAAACTGGGCTCCACCAGAGCAGGAGAAAGGGTCTGGGCCCAGCACCAACTCCAGACGTGTTTTCCTCAGCCCTTCTATCATCTCAGGGTCCAGCCCTGGGGACTGAGGAAGCCAGGAAGGATTATCTGGCCCTACCTCACTTCTTCAGGGGCCAGGAATGGAACTTTCATCAGAACCTAGGTCACTCTTGATGCAGGAAAATGAATAGCTACGGGATGCAGCTATTAGGCATCCATGGCATGCAAGATGCAGCATGAACCGTGAACAGTGGCTTCTACCTGCTGGTTTCCACATAACACAACCAAGGCCACAGGCACAACCATGTAGAGGATGCACGCAGTCACTCACATCTGCTTACGTATTTGCTCATTCATTCAACAATGCCTTACTGAGCACTTGGTCTCAGGGATGCTTTTGCACTATGGGTCCTTTAGCAAGAAATTCAGTAACCAGCGGGGAACACAGAAGGACAAAAATCAAATTAGATCATAGGATATTAAGTGCTAAAACTGAGACACAAAGGGTGAAGAGGTACACAGAGATCCAGGGTCCCCTTCCAAGGGGAGATGCATAGGATCTGGTTCTCAGTAGGCAAATGAGAATTTGGAGAGTTGGGATAGTGTGGGGGGTATTATGGGAGCAATCCTGTGCAGCCTTATAGACCACTGTAGAGACTTATACTCTGAGAGATGTGGAGAGCCCTTGGTGGGCGGCAGAGGTGTGATATGATCTGAATGTGCATCTGCATGGGATCACTCTAGCCGTTCTGGTGATAACAGATTGGGATTGGGAGGGAGAGAATGGAAGCAAGGAGACCAGTTAGGGGATTATTGCAAAATTCAAGTGAAAGTTGATGGAGACATTTTCTTGTCCCAAGAAAATGTTTCTTGTTGACTCAAGCCCCCAGCAGAGTCTACTATATAGTAGATGTACAATCAGTGTTAAATTATAGCAGCCATTCATGATGTTTTATAACCACCTGGCCAGAGCAAACCTCCCTCCTTCTGCAGCTGTGAGATTCTCTATCTTCCCATTTCTTGTGCTCATTTTGTTCTGAGATTCAAATAACCACCAGGCCTGCCGAGTTTCCCCTCATCGTACCCTCTCTGGATCTAAGTGCTTTGCAGAGTGCCTGCCCCATCTCTGGGATGGTAGGAAATCAATTAAGGGGCTCCTGTTGGAGAATCATACCAGTTCAAGCCCAGCTCAATCATGAAAGTACGCTAAAAATTCCCACAGACCCAGTCATTGCTCTTACGGTTCAGTACCAGAGATAGGGAAAGACAGATATCATAATGCCACGTGAGTACAATAGACATCATTCTTCCCGGAGTTCCTAGGAGAGACCTTGGCTGTCTTACAGAGGGCCCTCTTTTGTTTCATCTCTCTCCCTTCCAGGGTGAGCAGTGTCCTTAAAGGAAGCATTTAGAGGAAAATGTCTCCACAAGACTGATCCCTTGCTCTGAAAGCATAATAACGCTCAAGAATGACAACAATGTAAATCTCCAGGATCATTAGGCGGAATCTCAATGAATTAAAATGACTCACATCAGGGTAAGATTAGGTCAGCTGCATTGAAGGCAGCCAGAGTACTGGGGTTTGCTGACTTCCAAGCCTTTCAAAAGCAAATATTGTCAGAGCCCCAAAGGTCTCAGTCTCAGCAGCGTGGATAGTCAACCCCTGATAAGATCATCCTGGTCTGGCAAGGACCAAATTACTGCACTGTTCAGTCTCAAGACCCCTTCATCACCCATCCCACAAAGACAAATTATCCTGGAAAGGCTGAAAGGAGTGAGGCTCTAAAAAGGCTCCACCTGCCCCACGGAGTAAGGGCCGCTTCTGCTCACAATACAGGTGGAGGTAAAGGACTATACAGAAAGTCCAAGTGTTTGCCTCAAGAGAAAAACAGCACTGAAATCTCAAGCAAGCCCAGGAAGGTCTGAATGCCCCAAGAGGTGAAAATCCTAAAAGCAAAATAAAGCCATTATGTCCCAAGCCGAGGGAAAGCCTGAGAGATTCTGGTGCCTGAAACAAGTAACAGGAAAACTATGTCAGATGTGTGGTCATGGCATAAATCATGAACAAAGATACAATTATAAGACTCCACAGAAGCAGGAGGAGCGATTGCTTGAATACAAATCTTGATAACTATTGAATACAACGTTCACCATGAAGAGGCAGGCAGCTTATAACAGAGTTTATTTTAGAATGTCAGGAGTGACTTATCCTGAGAAACTACGGTGGGTTTAACATTATTTGTTGTTGTTTATTTAAAATAAAGTAAAATTTATATTGGAGAAATCAGGAGTCAATTCCTTCTGAGAGTAGAGTGTACTCCAGTCTCAATGACCATGAGAACAGAGCACGGAACGGGTCTGGATTAAATCCAGCAGCAAGTCCTCCAGTTGGGTCTGAATAGCACATTGCATTTCCTGTTCCGCTCTCACCATTCATGAGTAATCATTTGGTTTGTCTGATGTGTGCCTGACAATTTTAGCCCTTATTTGTGCAATCTCTCCTAATGGGGTGAAGCAACACCCGGCAGGTAAAGGCTCAGTTCTTAATGCTCCGGAATCTAACTGCCTGGGTACAAATCCTACTTCCACCACTTAAGAGCTGGATTAGCTCAGGAAAGTTACTTAATACCTCTGTGTACTCTTTCCTTCTCAGCAACAAAGGAATAACAATAAAGTAGTCAAGAAAATTAAATTAGCTCATCCAGATAAACTGCTTAGCTATCATTAGATATTTGCAGAATTGAACTAAGAACAGACTAGAGGTGAGCAGAAGGCAAGGAAGGCACAAGGGTCTGTGTCATACATAAAACAAGGCTACGGCTGGGCATAGTGGCTCAAGCCTGCAATCCCAGCACTTTGGGAGGCTGAGGAGGGCGGATCACGAGGTCAGGTGTTTGAGGCCAGCCTGACCAACATGGTGAAACCCTGTCTCTACTAAAAACAAACAAATTAGCCAGCCACGGTGGTGCACACCTGTAACCCCAGCTACTCAGGAGGCTGAGGGAGGAGAATTGCTTGAACCAGGGAAGCGGAGGTTGCAGCAAGCCGAGATTGTGCGTAGTGGCACTCCAGCCTGGGCAACAGAGCAAGACTCAATCTCAAAGAAAGTAAATAAAATAAGCCTTCAACCCTAGTCCCAGGATAATCAAGAGAGGACCTAAGCAATGCATTTTTAGCTGGGGAAACATATTTTCATATTTTAAAAATTAAGAGAAAATAGTGAATGAGGGAAGGATAAGGAGGGTCGGTTATCACGGTTGCCAAAATAGAATCGCATGACCCAAAGTGGCCTTAGGAGAACACAGAGAGATCTAGAAAAGGCTTGATGGCAGCCTCTGAGTGTGGCTGTTCCCTACTATTAGCCAAGGAATCCTCTTGGTCAGGCGTAGAGAGTTTACAATTGAGGATACGGAGACCATGGAGGCCTTTTCAGGAAATAAGATGCCCAGAAGAGAAAGGATGGCCAGTGATTCCCGTTTATTACGTTACTATGCTGTGAGATTTTCAAATCATAACAGCCCAAGAACATAGGTACCCCCATTTTACAGATGAGGAGAGTGAGTCTCCAGGAGGGGCCAAAAGTCATACTACCAGCTGAGTTGAAAAGCTGAAATTACAACCCAAGTTTGTCTCACTTCCAACCAAAGCATCCAAGCACCCATGGCCACCAGCAACACACGTCTGGTGGGGAATATCAGTTAACCCACTATGCCCCTCAACAAGCCCGTCTTTCATTAATGACAGATGGAGTGACAGTGAAGGGGCCTTTATTCTTTCCCTGACTGAATCTTCCCTCCCCACATAAAGCACAGTTATCCTCGAGCACATTTCTTGGAGGCAATTTGAGGTTTCAGTGTCCCTTCATGTCACACTGCCAAGCAAGAAAGGAAAGCCAGAGTGAACAATGCATCTCGTTTTTCACCTAATGAGCACCAACACACTTAGGGATGTGAAGGGTGAGGTCTGACTTGTCAGCTGCTGGCGAACACAGACCCATCAGTGTAAATCCCCTCCTGGGTCGGGGAGCTGGGCATTTCCCAGTCGCAGGGTGTTGTTCTTGGCTGAATAATTGACAAAACATTGCCATGGTCCCTCTTCTTCTACGTCTATGGTTCTGGAAGAGCCTGGCACTGCCGTGCACAAGGCTGACCTCTCTCCCAGCCCAGGAGTTTCTTGGGATTCTTTGCACCTACGAAGCCTGCTCTGGGGGAGTAAAACGACAGGGCCACCCCTTCTTTTGCCGGGAATAGAAGCTGCCTTCTATCAACTGTCTACCGCTGTGGATTCTCCCTCTCTCCAGTTACAAAATGGAAACAGATGAATTCAATCAAACATAAGCCCCCGAATTATGGCTTCCTTTATACCTTGTGGTAAAGGAGTTTAGACATAATTGGCACATGATTTTCTCCAGCGGTTTCAAGTTGTTCCCAAATGTAAAAAGGAACCTTTCAGTTTGGGAACGAGATGGTTTTGTTTCAAACCCATCCATCATGCCTTCTGAAGGCAAAGAGAGTGGGTCTGGCTGAGTGGAACCAGGAAAGTGGTGGGCAGGTCACGGCCTCCAGGGCTCTAATTGGGCAGATATAGGCAGGCCGTGGGTCAGTGAGAAGAGAGGCACAGAGCTCCCTTTTGGCGGCTGTGGGGGCTCTGGGTTGGGGTGGAGAACCACTGATTATTCCATTCCACCAGCGACACACACTTGGAGAGGGATATCAATTAATCTGCTATTAATCCCCCCATTTAATTGAACACTGCAGTCTGTTATTGGACCATAAAATATAGATGTAAGTCCTGTCCTTTTGGAGGTCAAGGTCAACAGACACTGAAAACTCCACCTTTTACAGACTCTGCAGATCAAAAACACCCTCCACCAACAAACACCAATTTCCATAATTGGCTGGCCCCAAAAAGCAACATAGTCACCATTCAGCTATGTTTACACAAATCTGTAATGAAAGTCAACATAGAAAACAAGGAAAGACCGCTTTACACTTGGCTTTAAAAAAGCTGGGTTTGGAGCCTGAGAGGTTTTCCTAAATTACTATGAACAAAGTCAACAGGTTAATATGTTTTCAAGGCTTCATCCAAATGGGGCACCTAGGTAATGATCCTATTACATTAAGGAAAACAAAAGAGCAGTTGTGCACACCCTAGGATTAGAAGACATCTTAAAAGCTCTTTCATATTTATTTTCCACGGTTTAGCAAGCCCAAAAGGGAAATGTTCAACTTCATTAGAGAGGATTGCTTACATGTTGTAGAAACAACAGGTCATTCCAGGTTCTCGGGGCACTAAAGATGCATTTAGGAATTTTATCGAGGCCATCACAGGCCCAAATGTGGCTCGGCTGGCAAGCTCTCCTAGGAAATAATGGATACAAATTTGAGATGATAGAACCATCAGGCAAGGATAGAGAATTTCTGCCACAACTTGCTATTTATTTCTGGTTGGGGGCAAAGGGGCCTTCGTTTTCAAGAAAGTCTGGACTGATTATGAACCATAGTGTGCCAAGCTCAGGAAACCCAAATGTGACTTCTCTGGGTGCTGCCTTGAGTTTTGCTCCTATCCCTTTTCCCTCTCAGACAAGTAGGAGCTGCGAGCTCCGGTCTACAGAGGAGAGTCATGTGGAAGGAGCAAGGCTGGGCGCATCAATCCTGGCCAGCACAGAGAGAGACTCTGAATGCAGATGACCCTCACATACATGCCTTAAGGCAGAGGCTAGCTCCAATTCTGCAGATGAGAGCATCAAACCTGCAAAGCTAGTCCAAGGTAGCACAGCCAGGACATGGCTGAAGTGGAAATTGGGACCAGGGCTTACATCATCCTCAGTGGCCTTTCTGCATCCCAGTTGAGTTGTTGACTATTTAGCATGTAGGTCCAACTTCAGACCTCCTCTCAGTCTGCCCAAGCAACTTTCTCCAGGTCTCAGCAGGAAGCAAATGATCAAGGCTCTAAGAACATTAGCAAAGGCGCCTCATATTTGGAATTATCTCAGACCTTTTGATATAAAAGATCAACATGGACAGGCATGCCCCTCATTTCTAGCCTAGCTCTAGCTGAAGTAATTGTTCTCTCTCTTCTCCATTCCTCAGATCCACTCAATCCCCAATCGTGATTTGTTCTTAGAGATATGAATCAAATCTGTTTCTTCCCTCCATTGCTATTTGCACTGCAGGTGACAGCTTCTCTTATCTGGCCTGCTTCAGAACTGGCCTTCTTGTGCCTGGGATTGTGCCTAGAGATGGGCTGTGTCTTTTTCAGAGTGAACTTGTCAAAACCCAGATCTGGCCCCAACATGTGTTTCTTTCAAACCCCACCATGTCATCCATTATACTACAGGATAAATCTCATTTCTTAAATGGCATACAAGGTTTTCTGTGGCTGGCCTGACTTCCATCCACCTCAGCAGCCTTAGCTCTCACCACTCCCTGCCCCTTGCCTTCTGTTCCAGCTACTGCTAGAACTGCTTCTGCCTCCTTAGATAGACTATGCTGCCTCACTTTCCAGACCTTGTCTCATGCTGTCCCCTTAACACAAAGTGCCTGCTATTTCTCCTACAAGTAACTTAATACTACCCCATTTCTAAGGCCCAGATACCCCCTACTCCTCTTTCCTCCTGCCCCTCCTTCCCCTGTCCAACACAGTCACTCATTCCTCAGTGGTCCCACTGCATCCTGGCATGCATCCCTCTGCCACCACTGACGTCATATGGCAGCATCACTGTCCATATGTGCACCTGCCTCCCACACCAACTGGGGACAGAAGACTGAGAGTAGGCATGCTGACCACGTACAAATGGCCAGATGAGTACTCACGCTCACAGTGAAAAGACAAGAAACACGGTGGATTTGCATGATTACCTGCTTTGGATGCACATTCAGGTTTGCTCACTCTTTCTTCCCAGAGCAAAAATGGCCACACAACCATACCAAAGTGGCAAAAAGAAAAAGAAAGAAAGCTTCCTTCTGGGCTCAATTCAGGCACGTCTACTGAGGACGTTTTAGGTGGATGTGGAAGAACATCAGGCTGGCATTTGAGGGGCAAATGGCTTTGTGAGAAGCCTACTATTATCATCTCCTTTTGGAAATAAAGGGATTTGCAGGTCAAACAGATTTAGGAAATACTGCCATAGTGTAATATTGAAAGCTCTGAGAAGTCCTGCAGGAAATTAAAAGTAGATATCTATATATTTTATAGACGGGATCTTGTTATATAACACCAGGCTGATCTCCAACTCCTGTCCTCAAAGGATCCTCCCACCTCAGCCTCCTGAGTATGTCTTTGATCTAGCATTTTTGACATGCATTTGATCACAGTCCCTCCTTCCCTCTATCCCTTTTCTACACATCATCCAGAGGACTTCATATTAAGCACACGTGGGGAGATGCTGGTTTAACGGAAATGTGTGTAAGCCGCAGAATCAAGCAGACCCCGCTTTGAATATCTGCTTCGCCATTTTCTAGCAATGAAGACAATTCATTTAAATTAACTGAACCTAAGTTCCCTTGCCTCTGCAAAACATGGACTGTAATATCAACCTGAGAGGTCATCATGAAAATTAAGAGATACCTTAAGTAAAACACTTGGCACTTATTAAGTACTTAATCATTGCTAGTTTTGCTTGCTTTCCCCACTATCACCCTAGCTTTACCCTAGAGTCACGTCTACATGGCTTTAACACTTCTGCAAAGAAGCAAATGCCAGCAGCATGGCAACTTGCTTTCTAGGGCACCAAACATTACACTTTACTGAAATTTTTGAGCAAATTGACCTGAAACAATACCTACTACAGGCACACCATCAAACTCTCCTTTCCAAACTGGCTGATCACTATTTTCAAATAAGGACTCCTTTTGTGCCATGGATATCAGAAAACCATGACACAAACATGAAAGTGTCATGTCCTGGCACCCGCGAGACGCGCAGTAGGAAATGAGCCCCCAACGCAGAGGATTGGGGCCACCAGGGTACCATTCAGAACACAGAGCAGACACAACCTTCGTTTTATTTCTCTTCCTTTGAATAAAAATGTGTCTGATGCTTCACCTACAATGAAAATATTCTACAAGTTGTAAAAAACAAAAGTATTAACACACTTCATAGGCATGCATAACCATGAGATAATTGTGCTTCTCAGTTCGTTGATATCACCCGACCCCCAAACCCGGGGTTATAATGTGTGCCTTGTTGTGTGGTAGTTCCCCAAAATATTATTCATGGGAGATTTATAATAACAAAGCATTACCATAATAAATAGTGGTCACAAGAGTCTTCTATCAAGGAGAAGCCTGCGAACCTTGCTCACATTCTCTACCCTTGATTCGAGATTAAATTTCACTTTTTAAATCACGGATTCTAAATCTTAAGAACTCTAAACCTTGAAATTGATACCCTTTTTTGAAAGAAAAATTAGATCGGAACTGTCAGAAGGAGTGATCAAAATGACATGAAGCAAATCAGATGACGTGTGTGTAAGAGGTTTTCTTTAGTTCAGCTGTCAGGAAAACGGTGAAGTGTCTTATCTCCCCCAAAGCCCCAAAGCCAGTGTCCCAGGCCAAGCAAGCCAAAATTGTTTTAAGAAAAAATAAAGGCACAAAAGGCTTCTTAGGAAATTCAAATTTAAAGTGTTACTTAAGCTCACAGCTTGGACCTGTCAGAAATGGGAAATCCAGGATGGTGGTAGGCAAATGAAAGAAGAAATTATTTATACTAAAGATCAAATCCTGTTAAAAAGAACTCTGAAGAGACCAGGGTTGTTTAATTATTCTACCCTATTACTCTATCAAATATTCCTTGAAGTAACTGGGTCAGGATTTAGACCTTAGAAATTTAATTACTATACATAATTTTGTTGGAAGAGCATTTTGTTAGAATGCTTTGATGGAAAAGAGAGCCTACTTTTTAAAAATCCCTTTATAATGAAATACAGTATTGGCAACTTCTCTTGAGGTGTTACTCAGATCACTTAAAGTGGGTAGTGCAGCGGAGGTAAATCTGTAGTTCACCAATGTGGGATTCATTGATTATTAGACCTGCTATGTTCTGAAAGTGACTTGGAAACCCATTTGCCTTAAACCTTAAAACAATATTCAGAAAGGGTCTGTATGTGTGTGCTTGTCATTGTAAGGACAATGTCATAATCACAGTAGAGAGAAATACTGGTCCCAGTCCTTCACTGCTCCCTGCTCTGGCCTCACTGTGGCTGAATGCACCTCCCTGCCTCCATCAGTAGGGTTTTAATCAGAGAAACAGAATCATGGTGAGAGGCATATTGTATTTCTTACAGAGATCAGACCTTATGTAATCTTGAGAATGGGGCAAGCAGCCCATTTCAGGATGTTGTCCTTGCCTCTGGTGCTAGACCTGAGGGCTGGCAGACAGGAAGAGAAGCTGGATGTGAATGGGGGAAGAGCAGTGGTAAACCAGAGGCCACAGGATGAGCTAGATGCCACATGGGAGTCTCACTGCCTCCAAGCCTCCAACAGTCACACAGAACTGCAGAAAAGCTGGTGCATTTCGCCATGGAGTGGCCCATGAACACTGTCCATGAACTGAAGAAGCTGAAGGAGACCTGTTGGGAGCTAAAAGAGGTTGCGAGCTGGCTGCTGCCCCAACGCCAACAATGCGAGCAGGCAGGTCCTCACCAGTGACTACAGCTGCACAGACATGACCATGGCCTCACTTCCGCCTTCTACAGCTTTTGCAAATTTCTCTTTCAGCCAACCCTACTTCACATCCACAAAGGGCAGGGCATTCTTGGAAGCATAGTTTCACCTTAGCTAAAGCCACCACACTGCCCCATGGCTTTGAGTTCAGCCATGTGACTTACAGAGGTGACCATGTACCAGTTCTATGGCCAGATCTTAAGAGACTTTAAGTTCCACCTGTCCACTTATACCATCTTGCATAGAACTTAACTGAGAAGTACAGCAAGCCCATTGTAACCTCAGCGGCCATAGCTTAAAGCAGAAGACCCCAGCCAAACCCAGAGAACTGGAGCCAAGCTGCAGATGTGTGCTCAACAATAAATGACTGTGGAAGGCACTGAGTTTTGGGAATTACCTGACACAGACTTACCTTGACTTTGACAATTAAGGACCCTCTAACTACTGATCCTTCTCATGATCCCCAATTCCTACAAGGGTATCAGGTCCCTACTGCCACTAGCATATAACCATGAAGTGATGCAGACTGAAACTCTGAAGCAAGAATTTAGTCTATCCTCTTAATTTTGGGAATCCCCTTTTTAAAAACAGTTGGGGTGTACACGCATAAATTCAACATTAATCCCAACTACAGCCACAATAATACAAAACCTTGAGAAAGATAGTTAAAGAAGTAAAGTCCTGCATGAAGACAAACATAAAATCTGATTGAGGGACATGAATAAATGGAAAGGCACGCAATGTTCTTATGTGGGAAGACACTGTTGACAAGAGGCCAGTTCTCCAAATTAAATTATGAATGTAACATAACTCCACTTAAAATCCCAGTGGGATTTGGGGGTGGAGAAAGCTTGGTAACTTCATGAGGAAAATGAAACGTGTGAGAATGGCCAAGAAATACCTTTCAGAGGTAAGGTCTTTCGGATCTTCGAATCTGTTTCTGATGATGAGAGTCCTTCTGGCCCCAGGACCCCATGAATCATTGCCTCAAACACCTCCACTTCTTTACCAAGAAAGCCTGCATAAAGAAACTCAATAAAAATTGATGAGAGAAACACATAGTCTTACACACAAACACACATATATACACACACAAATAAAAATCTTTTCATTTTACATTTGTTTGCATTTCCTTTTTAGGCACATCTTTCCATTGTTTGAGCTACTTCAAAAGTCTGGGAGTCGGGGTTTGTCCCTGGGCAAGAGGGAAGAGAAAGGGGCAACCAGTGGCTCCCAAATGCACCCTTGTTGTGCAGAAGCTGTGTCAGCTGCTTGGTTGTGATTCTGACCTAACATAGAGCTGCCCAGACCAGGAGTGAACAAGTGATGTCAGGAGTTTCAAGACTTGCAATGAACAGCGCTGATGTTATTTAGGTTTAGTCTTTAAGAAAAAGGCTCCTCTGGCACTCAGACACCTCTGTTTTCAACCACAAAAGCCCCGAGTGTCAATGAAATCATGTACCAGCCACTAACACTCAACTGTGGATTTTCCTGACTGCTTGGCTATTTTTATACATGTAGTATTGGCTACAGTCTTTAGAATCAAAGGTTTTACCGCCATACAATTTCGTGAGAAAGCTCAAGCATTGAGTTGACATTAGTTAACAGATCATCCCCAGCTCCCACTATGGGGTAAGGCCAAGGGGTACCCAGAGGGCAATGGGCGGAGGGGGGATTCTGCTCCCAAGAAGCTGCAGCTAAGGCTGGGGGCTGCAGATGGAGTTAGATAGGCAGATAATCCACAGGGCTGGAGGTGGTTAAGGCAGGAGAAGGGAGAAGGTTCAACAGAAAAGCACCCTGGGTTGAAATCCCTCCTCTACAGATCCTATCACTCTAAGCAAACCACTGGGCCTCTCAGAGACCCTACTTCCTGCCTGTAGCAGGAGGGTGATGGTGGCTGCTGACAGATCCTGTTGAGGATTCATACTAAGAAGTTATGTAAAGCACTTACCACTGTGCCTGGCACACAGTAGCACTCCATAGATACTTGTATGTAAATGAATGTTAAAAGCAGTCTCAGAAGTGCTGGACTAGAGACACAGTTTCGTAGGCAGCAGTGGGTGGGATGGGGCTATTAATTTAGCCTGGGGAGTTGGCTTAGGCTTCTCATAGGATGTAATGTTTGAGCTGGAACTTCAAGAATGAACAGGGGCTGGGCACAGTGGCTCGTGCCCATAATGCCAGCACTTTGAGAGGCCAAGGCAGGAAGATCACTTGAGTCCAGGAGGGTGAGGCTGCAATGAGCTATGATTGCACACAACTGCACTCCAGCCTGGGTGATAGAGCAAGACCCTGCCTCAAAAACAAAAACAAAAAATTAATAAATAAATAAAGTAATGGGATTTCAGCAGCTAATGATGAGGGAGGCTCTCCCAGATAAAGAAAGAGCATGTGCAAAACAGTGGAGGTAAAAGCAGATGTGGAGGGAGGCGAGGGGAGGGCAGTGAGGCACCGGGGCAGCTGGGCCCAGGCTGGGGACACCCTGTGTGCCACAGGGAGTGGGGAGCAGGGGGCAACCACAGAGGGTTGTGAAGTAGGGGTGATCCCCAGTCAGATAACATTACCTTCTTACACTACCTTTCCCTTCTCAACCTGAAACCTTCAAAATTTACAGAAAAGCACAAGGTGGCCAAGAAGCAGGCAGCCCAGAATCCCCTCAGCCACTGCTCTGTGGGACATGATCTTTCCACCGTAGCCTGGCCGGGCCATGCCTGGTTGCCAGACTGTTTCATCAAGGACTCTCATCATCCATTTTCCCAGAGCCCCTTCAGCTATCATAAGAAAATATTTTTCCACTGGGAGTCTACTAAATGTCATGTCTAATTTAATCCTAAATATATTTCCATAGAAAAAGGAGTCAAATGAGTAAACCTCTTCTACGTTCCTGACTTCTTGTTTCTCTAGGCCTTCACCCGCATCTCCGTTCTGTCTCTTTCTTTTTTTTTTTTTTTTCTCCTGGGGAAGCAGAAGTGGAAGGAGAGGACAGAAGGACTCTGTCCCTTACTAATTTATTTTCCATCCTCAGCCCTGGATTTCATTCTCTCTGAGTGAGACAGAACAGATGGAATTGTGCCAAAGGGAGACTAACTTATTTATCCCGAAAGTGTAAATTACCTCTAATTATCAGAATCCCAGTTACATCCAAGTAACCCTCTCTGCCCCTCCTCAAACATTTTGGTTTTCTCAGCTGTTCATTTAAGTTTGAATGGGGTAGCAAGAGGTTAGAAAATCAGGGAGAAATTGAGCTTTGCTGTAGATCTAAGATCCCTCCTTCTTCCCTGCCAAGCTGAGTTCTTCACTGCTCTTCCTCATGGGGGGACCTGAAATGATTCTGATTAGCAGCAGATGGTGGGAAGACCCCTGGTAGGGACAGGAGACCTGGGCTTAGCATCAGCTTGCTGCTGAGTTCCCATGTGGCACCAAAATCTCATATGGTGGCACCAGGACTCTTCCATGTGGCACCAAGACTCAGCTTCTGCGTCTGCAGGACGAGGAATTCAAAGGATTTCACCAAGATATCTTCCCACCCTGATGGCTATAATTTCAAGATTCCAACCAAATTTACCTTTTGTTTTTCAATCATATCCGATTTGATTTAAAATTATTTACTGAAACCTCCTGTGATATGGGCATTAGGGCAATGCCACTCGGAGTGTGGCTACGGCCCCAGGCCTGTCTGCCCACTGTTCCCCATCTGTGTTAGGATAACTAGGAAAGTTGAAAGTAAGCATTTAGGCACTCTATGGCAATTTGACATGGCCAAAACCTCCAAGCAAATGACTAGTGGCCTCATTCACTTGAGCTTGTGTGGTGAGTTGTTTCTGGCATCAACTGTGTTGTCCGCAATTGGACCTTATGTAAAATGGAAATAAAACAGAAACAAATACTCCAGCCAGGTGATCAAGTCATGCTGATAGTTCATGCCCTTAATACGATGTACTAAAAATGTCACTTTACCTCTGTGGTGTTCATGCTAATAACCCTTAATCCCGTTTTTTTGTTTTTTTTTTTTTTGTTTTTAATGATAGAGACAGGGTCTTGGTCTGTTTCACAGGCTGTAGACACAGTCGCAGCTCACTGCAACCTCAAGCTCCTGGCCTCAAACAATCCTCCTGCTTCAGTCTCCTAAGTAGCTAGGAATACAGGTGCACACCACCAAGCCTGGCTAATTTTTAAAATTTATTTTTCTTGAGATAGGGCCTACCTATGTTGCACAAGCTTTTCTTGAACTCCTGGCCTCAAGCAACCTCCCGCCTTAACCTCCCAGAACACTGGATTTACAGGTGTGAGCCATTATGCCTGCACCCAGCCAATTCCATTCTCATGACAAAAAAAAAAAATCACACAAACTACAACAATGGAGCATTCTACAAAATACTTGACCAGTACTCTTCAAAACCGTCAAGGTCATCAAAAACGAGGCAAGTCTGAGAAACAGTCACAGCCAAAAGGAGCTACAGATACATGATGAGAAAATGCAATGTGGTATCCTGGCAGGAATCTTGGAACAGACAAAGGACATTCGGTAAAAACCTAAGGAAATAGAAATGACTACAGACTTTGTATTTTTTTTAAAAAGAAAAGAAACAAACTAGTTCTTGCCACAGATTATTTAACAATTGCCCCAACATAGATTAATTTATTAAATCTTCATAAAAGCCCTGAGATGTATGGAAATAAGTGGTCTGTTTCCCATTTTATAGATTTTATGAATGAAGTAACCCAGACTAACGCTATTTAGTGAGCTATAAAGGAAAAAAGTCTGAGCTCTCTGCTCCTGACTTCTGTTCTCTCACTTTGGCTTTTCCAAGTAGATGGACATTTATTCAAGTTTATGTTATTTTTCTAGTTACAAAGCAACCCATGCTTGGTGTAAAAAATATTTTAAAGTATATACAAGAATAAAGAAACATTATTTTTTAAAATCATTCATAATTTCCAAAGCCAGAGCAAGCAATTGCTAACTTTCAAACTTCCTTTGTGTGTGCTTGTTTCCCAGGCACTTACCACTCCTAAGTGTGAAAGGGAAGGAGTGCGTACTAGAACCTAAAGAGGGAGAGAGAGAAAGAGAGAGAGAGAGAGAGATGTCACTCATGTGTGCTGTGTCGAGAGGGCCATCCCACAGGAGATCAGGAGATGGCCCTGGGGTGCAGGCATGGAGCCCGCCTGCTAGAAAAAAGAGGGAGGGAGAGAAGAAGCAGGAGCTTACGGGATAGCAGAATAGTGGGAAGCTTCACGTAGACCACAGTAGCCATGTTCTGTAGACAAATAAGAAGGCACCCTTGAAATGAAGGGACTGAAAATGCAAGAGAGAGAGGGCTGGATGGTGACACAGGGCACTAAGGAAGTAAGAGGGATGGCATCAGGGATGGCGTCAAGAGCTATGGGAAGAACCCAGCGATGGAACAAAGGAGAGGCTAGAGTTCTCAAAATCAAAATGAAACAAGAGAAAGGGTTAAAATATAGTGATTTCTGGGATACAAAGGACATAGCTCAAGTCATATGACCATCTTTTTAAATTTTTTTGTAAAGTAGGATTTGAGGTCGCCTACGACTGAGAAGGGGGCGAGAATACAATCAGAGTTCTGGGAAGGTATAGTAAGTTTTAAACATCTGCTGCAGGGATTTAGCCAGAGAACTCATAAGAAATTAATAAAAGCAGTTTTTAGCACAACCGAGGTGAGAAGTGCGTCATGTCTTAGCTGTGTCAGTAGAACAACGGCTACACGTGAACAAACTATGACCTCAGCACTGCTGCACCTTTGACCTTATGACAGCAAAACCTTCGAGGAAGCCCGGCAGTCACCAATGAGTTCTCCAAAGCCGGCACCATCTGCTTCATCTGCAAAGGCCTGAATGTAACAGTGTGACTCAGCCTGAGCTGTACTTGTAAGCATTGTTAGCCACAGAAGAGATGTGCCTGATACCTAAACTTGAGTGGGGTGATATTCCAGTGAGGAACCTGAGGTCACGAAAGAAAGCAGAATCTGTTACAAAAAAGCAAAAGAAAGCCACAGCAAGAGCTGAATACAGTAAAGAGTGGAATAGAGCAGGCCAGGAGGTAATATGGATGGATCCCCAGGAGCCAGAAGGAGGAAATCTTCCGATAGTTCTGGTAGGCACCTCTGGTTGTCAAACTGGTATGTTCTCTTTCCTTCTTCCTTAGAAATGAGTCTCACTTTTGTTGGAGACAACACCATGCCCAGCTAGAAGGCAATACTTCCATGCCTCCTTTGCAGATGGAATAGCGTGTAATATAGTTCTAGTGAAGTTATATAAGCTGATGTCATTGGATGAAGTTTTCAGAAAAGCTCCTTAAAATGTGGGGACAGGAGTAGAGGAAGAAGGCGGAGCACAGACTCAGCTGTCTCCAGCTGTTTCATGCCTCATCTACCCCCTTTATTTGCCTAGAACACGGGGAAGATGCCAGAGGAGAAGTGGAATAATACTGGTCAGTGATAAACAAAGCCAAGAGAACTCTAAGAATCTGGATCCCAATGTCCCTGAGGACAGCTTCATGATCATAGCTGCACGCTACAGACTGCTCCTTACCTAAGAAAAAGAGAACCAGTCATTTGTGAGGGGGTCTGCTTTGTGGGGCTCTGTCTCTCCCAGCTGAATATAATCCCCAGTTCATACCACAAGCAGCATTTCATTTTAATCATTAATTTAGAAATAGTGTTTCAGATATTTGCTTGTAGTAGAGTTTCATGTAGCCATTATTCCTTGAAAGAACTCAGCCATCATCCCTCAGGGACTTGGAAATCCTTTTGCAGAACTGAGATTTTGTTTTGGGGTGTCTGTGTTTGATGCAGAGCCAGTTGATCTACATATATGCACAATGTATGATAAGCATGAAGCAGCCCAACTGCTTTTATTAGTTTTCCTTGGGCTTTGGTCTAAAAAGGTTTCTTGCTGAGTTGATTTCACCCCCGATAACTTCCTTTACACTCTACTTCCTAATCGAAAAAGGCCCACATCAGGGGTAAAGAAACAGAGGCCGATCCGTTCCCAGCCCTCTCCTGGGACTCCTCAGCTCTTTACTACACCGCTGGGCTGGCTTAGCAAAAGCAATTTGATGTCCAGAATTTTCTGGCAGCCTTCCACAACTCTGTCTGCCTTGTCAGAAAACTCCAATCAGCGAGTCTGTGGCTAAACGCAGTCTGATCTCACTGGTGGTGTTGCCACACTTTGTTCTTTTTCTACTGTGCTCTGTGTTCACAATGGTTTTGTTCTTCTTTAGTCATGAAAGCTGACATGATTTTGAAAAGTGAAACATGCTTCCCTAAATTTTTGCTCATACCCGCTCAGGTGAAACTCTCCAAGTCATTAACCTTAAGGTAATTCTCGTTGTGGGAGGGCTTTTTGTATTGGATTCCAAGAGCTACCATTCCCATAGCCCAGATTTAAAAATTAGTGTTAGTTGCAATGTAACTGCTTCAAACTAAAGCAAATGGAGAAAGTCAGTACAGAAAAGCAATAAAGGTGGAGGCATTCTGATTAAAGAGGAGGCCTTCAAGGGTGAAGAATATGAGGGAAAGACCGTTGAAAGCCCCTCCAAGTTAACCATACCCTTCCTCCAAAAAGATCTCTATGGAGAATCCTCCAAGGAACCATAGGATTCCCAGGAACACAGACTGAAAACCACTTTGCCAGTAGGCCTAGAGTGGCAAAAAGATGTTTTCATGTATTGGCTGTTGTGAATGGTGCTACAATCAACATGGGAATGTAGATATCTTTTTGAGAAACTGATTTCATTTTCTTTGGATATATACCAAGCAGAGGAATTTCCAGATCATATGGTAGTTCTAGTTTTAATTTTTTGAGGAACGTACTGTTTTCTATAGTGGCTGTATCAATTCACATTTCCAACAACCATGTACAGGGTTCCCTTTTCTCCATATCTTCGTCAACACTTGTTATCTTTTGTTGTTCGGGTTTGTTTTCAGTGGGCTTGAAAGTTTACAGATTCGCCAAACCTAAGTGGATTTGGATCATTCCCATGGCTCCCTAACATTTTCTAAGTTGCAAAATAATGAACTTGCTATATAGGCAAATGACCAAATCACACAGTGATTCAGAATTCGGGACTGGATTAGGGGACACAACCTCTGTGGTATCATGCTTAGTCATAAACAATAGATATTCCCTCACTCCCAACAACAAATTGTATTTCCTTTATGTGTTGAATGTTTTGTTTTGCTTTTCTCCTGTATCCATGTATGGCTCCAAATGAATCATTTTCTCAGGCCTCTTTTATTCTAACTCTCCTCAACATACTATAATCATTCACAAACAGACACATCTAACAAGAGAAAAAGCATACAGCCAACAGAAACTCAGTTTCCTTACCAGCAAAATGGGAATAATAATATGATATACTTCTGGAGTACCCCAGAATAATATGATATTATTATCATAATAATATGATATACTTGGTTACTCTGGGAACCAAGTAAAATAAGCTCAGGTGAAAGCCTAGTACCAAGTACATCCTGAAAATTCAGATCTAAGATGTTATGTTCTCCTCTGTCCTTTCACATGCCTTCCAGGGAAACATGAGCAGCTGCATGACTCCATTCTTGCACTGCTATAAAGAAATACCTGAGATAGGGTAATTTATAAGGAAAAGAAATTTAATTGGCTCACAGTTCCACAGACTGTCGAAGTACAGGAAGCATGATACTGGCACCTGTTCAGCTTCTGGGGAGGCTTCAAGAAACTCACAATCATGGCAGAAAACGAAGGGGCAGCAGGCACGTCTTACATGGCCAGAACAGGAGGAAGGGTGGAGGGAGGCACTCCACCCTGTTAAACAGCCAGATTTCATGATAACTCACTCACTCACTATCTTGACCAAGGGGCATGGTGCTAAATCATTCATGAGAAACTGCCCATCCAATCACCTCCCACCAGCCGCCACCTCCAACACAGGGGATTACAATTCAACATGAGATTTGGGTGAGGACACGGACCCAAACCATATCAGAGGCCATGAGTACAAACGCTCTGAATGATTTAGAAAAGTCAAAGCAGGCAAGTGCTTAGCACTCTCAGGTTCAAGACCATTGGTAAAGCTCCACACTGGAGCCCTCTGAGTTCAGCCTATTTGGGTCTCTTTATCTGCACACACACCAGCATTCGCTAGCTCTTTCTCAATTGTCAGTCCTGAGGGAGAGACCTTCCACACCCGCAATGAGGTATCTTTGTTCTGACTCTAACAATATAGACTTCCATTTTATTCTGGACAAGCTGGCTCCTCAGAAAAGGTTTCCTTTAACCAACAGCAGAGCTGAATGTCAGAGCAAGGAAAATGTTTCCCATTTGTACCTCTGATATGGATCTATTTTTGACCAGGACCTCAAGTGGTATCATATTTAACGTGGGACAAAAGAAGCCATTTCCACTCAGGCCTCACGCTGGCCACTGTAAAATTCAACCACAAAGCTGTTTTCAAATTAATCTAATAGTTAGAAGCTATAATGCACTCGTTTTCAATTTTAAAATTCAAATGTATGCACGTATGCGTGTGTGCTCACACACACACACACGTGCACACACTTGGGTGCGTACACCAAGATTTTGGTAGCATCTGGTAGAAGAAAACTCCCAATTGCTGTCTGCCCTCTAATTATATCTCACCTTTCAATGCCCCTAGGAATGTTTGCTGTCTGGCTCCTACCAAAAAGTGGAGGTAGCAATGGGAAGACAATGAATCTATTTTTATTTTCTTGTTTAAGCCAGTCTCAGTGCTATACACTTAACCTGACTTGAACCCATGCAATAGCCCCTAAGCTCAAATATAATTCTTGCCATTTTAAAGTGAAGACAATGAGGCCAAGTATTGCAAAGTTCATGCTTAATTCTTGGCAAGTCAAACTGTGTTTTGCTGACTTTTGTACCCCGGGTCACACTTCCTCACACAACATGGGGATTCTTTCCAGAAGATTCCACTAAGTGTGGACACAACTATGATGCATAAGATTAGAAACTCAGGCCAAATTTAAAGTGAGTGACCCCAGGCAGAAGAGAGAAGGGTTCCAGAGAAAGGCCCTTGTTGTGGGGTGGGGAGTGCATCTCCTGGGTTTCCTCAATGATTGGTTGTGTGGTTTCAAATTAAACTGGGCTTTAGAGCATTGAAGATCTGGGATAATTGGTTCCCCCCCACTCTGCCACTTACAAGTTATGTCCTTTTTAATATCTTCTATGAGCTCTTTGAGCTTCCATTTTGTACTTAAAACAAAAGAAGATAACAATATTTATCTCAGACAGTCAGGAGAATTAGATGAGAGAACAACATATGTGAAACTTCCCAGCCAAGATCATGGCATGCGACAGAGGTGCCATAAATGTTTGTTTCTTCCTCTACTTTCCTCCAACTCTAAAGCATTCACAGACTCTTTATATGACGGCATGAGGCTTGCATTAAGTATCACCATGACCCCTGATGTCCACAATCTCAACATCTTTAAAGTAGTATCTAGAAAATGGTGATTCTTTTTCAAAATTCAGAATTAATGAAATAAGAATCTGATACAGTAGAATTACTGTTTCACATTTTTTTCCTCTTGTAATTGAAACCATTTTCAAGTTTTATTTAGTACAAAATTAATTTCACATTTTCATCAAGGAACGCATGTGGATCCCAGGATGATTCAGATTTTCCGATATAGAAATTCATAGCATTCATGACTGAGTGTTTTCTAAGACAAAAGAGTTTATGCCACAGGAGACCATTTCATTCTTGCTATATGAGCAAAATAAAAACCTTTTTACATGGCACTTCCAAATTCAGGCCTAACATGAACTTTTTAAGGAAAGTTTGATTAAAAAAAAAAAATCCACGTGAGTTACTCATCCCCAACTTTCTAGTTCCCCAAGTTAAAAAAGCAACTTGATTAACTTTAGGAATAAACCAGTTTCTTCTTGAACTGAGCTCAGAAGTCACACTGAGCTCACTTATCAAGATGAAGTGCACACTGAGTCAGCTTGTGTGGGTAAGGCTCTGGCCACAAGAAATCAGGAAAGTTGTCACCTCGAGTTTCACAAGTCACAGGCTATTGGGGTGATCCCATGGCATTTTCATAGACACAACAGCAACACCACCTAGTCAGAGCTAGAACCCCTCTAGCCTGTATTCTCTCCCAGGCAAAGAAAAACAGAAGATGTGCTTTGAGACGTCTGTCCTAAGCATTTGAGGGAGTAGTCACTGCTATTAGTCTCCAGAACCTCACTCAGAGTCAGAAAAGCCAGCCAAACTAGGGCAGGTGAGCAGGAGGCAATAGCAAAGGAAAGGTAAATGGGTGCTTTCCAGAACACACCTGTGTCTACACTGCATGAGTACATTCCCACCAGACCTGACCCTGACATTATTCACCTCCCTCTCTCCAACGCTGGAATCAAACCACACTCCTCCCGGCCCTGGCCCTACCCTGTCCCTGGCCTCAAGAGCCCCTCTTAGCAATCTCTATGATGCAGTTGGCAGCTTCCCAACCCCATCCCTGCCATTCCCTAACACTTGGGAGAGCTGACATTTGTCCATGGTACAATGCTCTTGTCTTCCCTCTTTTTTTTTCAATTGAGGTAAAAGTTATAAAACATAAAACTTGCCATTTTACCATTTTAAAGTGTACCATTCAGGGTCTTTTAGTACATTCACAAAGTTGTGCAACTGTCACCACAATCTGATTGCAGAACATTTTCATCACCCTAAAAAGCAATCCTACCCATTAAGTAGTCCCTCCACATTCTCTGCTGCCCGCAGCCCCCAGAAGCCACTAATCCACTTCTGTCTATGGATCTGCCAATCCTGGACAAGTGGTTTCCCTTAAGGAGTACTTTTGTCCTTGGCCAATATCAGGAGAAAGGATGGCCAAAAGATGACTCAAGCCATTTTAAGATATCAATGTCTCTTCAGCAAAATGTTGAATTGCCCTCAGGGTAGAGTTACTATGTTTTGTTCTATTATCCTATTCCCTAAAATCTATCTGTGGCATTGCAGTAAACCTGGACCCTCAGTCAACAAGAACATGCATGCATGGATGGCTGCATGTGTCTAAGTATGCACCTCTGTGTGTATGCATATGTTACTGTACATAGATGTTCCGTTTTCACAGAAGGGCCACACCCCATGATCTCGTACTGAAAGGCCTTGCTACTGTCAAATGAGAGGAAGTGCACAGTGCAAGTTTCCAGGGAGAAAGAAGGACTCTTGATGACAGCCTGGCACAGTGGGAAAGGCAGCGCCACTTGATTTTGGCCAAGTCAGCCTTGCCCTGGGTCTCATGGAATTGTTCCCTTCTGGATCTAATATCTGTGCCTACGGAAGTACATGAAGGGGGCTGTCATCCATCGATCGGTCCAAGGCCTCCTGCCAACATTTGGGGAGCACATTGCAGTTTTGTACAATTATGTTCAAAGGTCAGCTCTACATGTTAAGATTCTTAAAGTGTCTGTTTCATTTAAATCAAGTTTTGTGTTTGTATGTTTGTGTTTTTTAAGGGAGAATGGAATCTACTGAGTGAACAATCCCAAGAAAATTAGAAACACGTGCAGGTATTCAGTAGGTCAGCTCTGTAGAGATGCGTTATTATATCTTGTATATAGGAACTGTATTCACAGACAAGGCCAACATATGAATTTCATGAATCTCTGGTGCCCAGGTTAGCTGGTCCCTCAGATCCTGGTACATACAGTTGTTCAGATACAAAAATTATTTTCCACTCCTTCAGATAGAGGTAAGGAAGAAAAACAACATATTACAATTTAAGGACCTAGAGCTTAGTTGAGTTCATGAGCTAGAGCACTCATGAAATGCAGCATCATATTTAATACCAAAAAGCCAAAGAGACACAGGTCTGTGTGGACCACACTGTTTTGAAACATACTTGACCTGTTTTGCTTTGCAAAACAGCCCATGTAGAGCCTATTTCATATCTAAATATGAGAGAGATTTAGAGACAAGATTAATACTGTTACTAGGACTTTCTGCATTGAAAATTAAATGCACAAAAATATATTTCATGGCTGTTTATAATGACCATTTCCTCTCTCTACCTTCCAAAAGTTCCTAAGTCAGAATGCCAATATAATGGAAGAGGGAAGCAAAAATAAGGAAAGAAAACACACTTACTGACAATCTTGTCTTCTCTATTAGATTGTAATCTATTTGATCTTATTTTAAGTTCTAACAACCACCACCACATGAGGCCGATGTTATTATATCCATTTCACAGGTGGGAAAACTTAGATTCAGAGAGATTTAGTAACTCATCTGAGGGCACATAACAGAGCTTGAATTTGAAGCAGGTTGGTCTGACTTTGAGAATCATAAACATCTGTTACGATGCTAGACTAGAAGCTGTCAGATACATGGGAAGAGCCCTAGGGAGGAGGCAGAGAGTTCTGTTCCTATCACAAGCTTTGCCACTCGCTTACTAATGTTGTGGGAGAGCCAAAAATTATCTGGGCTTCTCATTTCCCATTGGTGCAATGAGAATAACGCTGCCTGTCTTCTCATTCCTCAGGAATATCATGGACATCAAATAAGAAAATAGGCTGGGTGCAGTGCCTCATGCCTGTAATCCTAGCACTTTGGAAGGCCAAGGTAGGCAGATTGCCTGAAGTTAGGAGTTCAAGACCAGGCTGGCCAACATGGTGAAACCCCATCTCTACTAAAAATACAAAAATTAGCTGGGCATGGTGGCAGGCACCTGTAATCCCAGCTACTTGGGAGACTGAGGCAGGAGAGTCGCTTGAACGCTGGGGGGGAGGGCGGTGGAGGTTGCAGTGAGCCAAGATGTCACCATTGCACTTCAGAAAATAAATGCCAGGGGGGTGGGAAGGGACTTTGAAATACAAAAGTAAATTATTTGCATAATATGATTTAGTTATCTACAGATATCACCAAAGTGGAATGCACAAGATAATTCACTGAAGTATAAGAAGAAATTATTCAAACTTCTATTTATATTTCATTTTACCTTAAAGAAAAATATATAGATATATTGATAAGGATAGATGTACACAAATTCATGGATATTAGGAGTGGATTACCTAAATTTTTTCTCCGATTGGGTGCATGATTAGAAAAATTTGAAGAGCACAGATTTATACAGTAGACAATATAAATCCAGAATATTGTGGTATCGTTATGGGTATATGAGTAGCGGTGGCTCTAGACACATAATGAAACTACCAAGTGAATAGCTCAGAGCTGTGCTAATAAAGGATCAGATAGTTATCTTTACTGTTTAAGCATCACAGCATAATGGAAAGACTATACATGTCATTTTTTTCCTTTTTTATTTTAATGGGCTTCAAGTACAGACCTGAATCATTCATTATTTTCAGTTTATAATACATTGTCGTCATTGGTCCAGATAGGTTGAATTTCTATTTCATTCATTGATTACTCATTCATTTATTCATTCAGTTACAATGCTGTCAGTGTCCATGGACCCACTGCTCTACTCAAGAACTTGAACTGTATTTACCTATATGTTCCTCTACTATCCTACCTGCTGCCTCCCCACACAGCGGTAATCAGTATCCAGAAGTTTATGGTTATCACTCCTTTGCTTTAAACAGTTTGATTACATATATCTGTATGCCTAAATTACATAGTTTTGTGGGGTTTTTCTGAGCTGTAAAAGTGAAATATTCTAAGAAGTCATGTGGGACTTGTTTTCATTTAACATCGTATTGAATGGCATTCATATTGTTGTGGGTAGCTGTAGGTCACTCTACTTCACAGTTGTGTAATATTCTATCATGTGATTTTACCATAAGTTCTCCATCCATTTTCCTGAGGATAGGTATTTGGATTATTTCAAGTTCTTTATTAAGAACAATACTATCTTCAGCCTCCTTATATGTGTATCTCCTAGTGCTCCTTTATAGGAATTTCCTTTGGAAATATACCAAGAAGTGGAAATTTGGGGTTATAAGAGCATGTGAAAATTATATGCAACAGAATAAAACCATAATTTTTCAAAGTAGTTACACTAATTGGTCACCTTCTTAGCCAATTAATTCAGGTGTCTCATACACAAAGCCTGGCTAAAATGACTAACTTACAGGGAGTTATGAAGATTAAAGACATTTAACTGGAAAGTATCCAGCAACCTTTCTAGAAAACAGAAAATTATCAATAAGTTAGCACTTAAATCTTTCTCCTAGTTTCCTTAAGACTATGCTTTATACAGATACCTTGCCCTGCCTATCAAATCAGGGGGGAAAGACTGGGGGAGTTCCAGGCCCCTGCAGCTCTGACTCGTTGTAAATTAGTGCAACAAGTGCTGGAGCAGTAGCCCCTCACTGCAGGCTCCAGGGCCTTAACCTCACAGCAGGATGTGCTTTTCTGCCACCTTAGTATTTATTCTCTAATCCTTGAAGTATATTCCTTAAAATTTCTGAAAAACTGATGACAGCCAGCAGGTCCTTGGTGCTAGATGCTTGTTGAAATTATGATGGAGAGGGAAGAAAATCAATGATTAAATGGTACTTAGAATAAAATTCAAACTCTCTACCAAGGTCACATGAGATCCATCCTGCTGCTCTCTCCCACCTCATCTCTAGTGCCTCGACTCTTTGCTCTCCAGGTTCCTCCCTAGTGGTTCACCTTTTGCAACCATTCATCTGCTCGGTTCCGGGAACACTCCAAGCCATTTCCTGCCTCAGGGCTGCTGCACATGCAGCCTTCTTCTTAGACTGCTTTACCCCCAACTCTTTTCATAGCTGGCTCTTTCTCATGCTTTAGGTCTCTGCTTAAAGTCATCTGCCCAGAAAGGCATTCCCTGTGCTACCCTATGTGAAGTCATTTCACATTTTTACCTCAAATATTCTCCATCTCAGCCTTTACTCCCTTTATGACACTTGGCTACATTTATCATGTTTATATATATTTGCTTACTTTTATTCTTTGTCTCCCTTCCTTACTAAATTGTTGAACCTACAAGGACACAGACTGCTTTAATCATTCTTGTATTCCCCAGCATCTAGCACAATGCCAAATGTTTGTTGAATGAATGGATATATTAGTGACCACTAGGCACCGAGTTTTGTGTGAGTCCCTCCACACAACAACTATTTTCATTCTCTCAACAATCCTCCGACATGGCTATCATTAACTTCACTTAGAAGATAAGAAAACAGGCTTGTGGAGGTTAAGTAACATCTCCAAAGCCCCACTTCTAGAAAATGGTAGAGCTGAGATTTAAACACAGATCTGACTTGAAAGGCCATGCTCGTTCCACTGAATCATGAGGACCAAAGGAAAAGGAATTGAAGGAATTCAACTGATTCCTTCAATTGGATGGTCTTTCCAAACGGCCAACCTAGAGTTTCCCTGGGAATTTCTCATTTTCTATGCCAAATCTTGGAGCTGTTCACTTTGTAGCATTGCATAGTACACTGATGGAAAATGCCACCTGTTTATCTGTTAAATAAACATTATGAATAGCGATTTGGCCAAACTCATGCTATTGTTCCCTCATCTATCACACTATGGTATTACTTATCGATGGAAAAGCGTGTTCCCAAATGTCACAGCAGGACTTTGAAAGCTCAGTAGAACCGTAAATCATTCTTCTAAAAGCAACAAAGCTGACCTCTTCCTTAACTCTCAGATATTTAATCTGTAAATTAGTTAGCGTGCAGTATTTCTTTTACCCAAAGCCAACTATTAAGCAGCCATTTTCATTTCCTTTTGTATTTCTCCAAGTGATTAGAAAGTAGCACTCTTCAGAAACATGAGCCACTTTTATATTTTCTTTTCTTTTCTTTTTTGAGATGGAGTCTCACTCTTGTCACCCAGGCTGGAGTGCAATGGCGTGATCTCAGCTCACTGCAATCTCCACCTCCAAGGTTCAAGTGATTCTCTTGCTTCAGCCTCCTGAGTAGCCAGGATTACAGGCACCTGCCACCCTGCCTAGCTAATTTTTGTATTTTTAGTAAAGACGGGATTTTATACCACGTTGGCCAGGCTGGTCTCGAACTCCTGACCTCAGGTGATCTCCCGCCTTGGCCTCTCAAAGTGCTGGGATTACAGGCGTGACCACCACGCCCAGCCCCACTTTTATATTTTCAATAAATGTGCTAAAAGAATAGATTTCTTTGGCCCACTAGATGAACTGCGCTCTCACTCAAGAAACACAAACACCAAAGGAAAACTGCTGGAATATAAGTAATTTCCCTGTTCTCAAGTAATAGTGACACAGTTGCTTTTCTGTAGTCTATCATTTTGGAAAAGACCAGCAACAGCCATATACTTTTCTGTCAACCACAAGCATTGTTGCTCTCAACATTTAACTAAATACTGTGTATCCCAGGAGCTCTCCCCTGACTAGTCTTGATTTATGCTGCTCAATCCCAGCACTGGCATACGACACTCACATTACATTATTAACTTCAGGTGTAAGTATTTCCTTATGTTTCTGTTAGTTGTTCCAAAAACTTGCCACAGGAATAAGTGCCTGGTCTCCTCATGTTTAGATGGCAAGCGTTTCAAGGGCAGGGACAATCTCTTCTAATTCTTTGGTGCCCCATGCAAGCCTATGAACACATGCATTCATCCTTCTCTCCCTCTATCCATTCAGCAGACCTCCTGGGGCAACTTTAAGGACTCCAGATACTGTGCTGGGTGCTCCTGGGAAAACAAAACTGAAAGATACACACACAACTTATACTCAATCAAACTGAAAACCTGCTGATTCAACAGGCATAGGAAAAAGTGCAGTGCAATCTTGACAGTGATTGTCTCAAAGGGACAGAGTTCTATTTATCTTCCTGATGTTTCTGTATTTTTATTAAGAATATGTGTTCATTTTATATCAGGGAAAAGCTATTTTAAACACAACCTAATCACTAACTTCAAAGATCAAAGTTGAATTTACAGAACAAAGGGGTAGACAGGAATATAGTAAACCAGCACTCAGATAGGACTCAGCAGTTTGGGTTTGAGTGGAGACTTTGCCCCTGAAAAACTGTGTGATCTTTTCAAGGTTTGGTGTCCTTGTCTATAAATTAAAGATGAAAATATCTCCTTCACAGAGTTGTTCTAAGGATTCTATGAGATAATGCCACCGAAAATGCTTTATAGGCATTGAAGAAAGAAAGGTATCATTACTGATGTTGTGGATTGGGTCTGATTTCAAATGACAAGCTCTGGAACTCAGGCCGATTGCAGGTACCACTAAGCATATTATGAAATTATGGAGGTCAAGGCCAATTATCCCAGAAGTGGTTTAAATGCTTGGTTCTTCCCACTCCATGGATGTCACAATTTGCTCAAGATGAATGAACACTAAAAATGTCTTGCCAATTCAAGTGCCCTTTCTACTTGCAATTAAAACTCAGGCATTGCAGACCACAGAGAGACTGGGTTGACAAATCCCTTGAGCTCATGTTTCTTTCATGGTCTTCTGGGCTAGGATGAAATCAAAAATACCTGTTCGGATTTTATTTTCATAAGTCAGGGAAACTATAGGGAACACGTTGATTTGTTTTTCCTACTCATAAAAAGAGAAAAAGCAGTGGCATTTCATTTTTGCCTACTATGATAAGAAGAGGTGGTAAACTTTGGTTGAGAGAACAAACTGCTTCACTCCCCTGATCGAGTCTCAACGTCCTAACGTCCTGTATGTCCTTCTTCTAAAATTTATTCAGTCGTTTTGGGGTTTACTGTGCCCCCTACAGCTCTAAGGGGAATATTCACTCCACAAGTCACTTGCCTAACGATGGAAGCAAACTTCTTACAGCATGTACTGATGCATTATTTCCTCTTGTTCTAAATTTCTCTGCACCAAGCAAAATAAGGAAGACATATTCTTTCAAAATTACTTGACAAGAGATCAAGGCCATTCTGGCCAACATGGTGAAACCCTGTCTCTATTAAAATACAAAAATTAGCTGGGGATGGTAGTGTGCATGTGTAGTCCCAGCTTCTTGGGAGGCTGAGGCAGGAGAATCGCTTGAACCCAGGAGGCGGAGGTTGCAGTGAGCTGAGATCATGCCACTGCACTCCAGCCTGGCAACAAAATGAGACTTTGTGTCAAAAAAAAAAAAATTACTTGAGGAAGGTAGGCTAAAGTCAAAACTGGCCTAGTAGCTGCCCAGTAAATCACAAGTCATAGGCATTTTCACCTCCTCTGAACCTCAAACCTTCAAGTTCGTTCTCTCTCTCTCTCATTAAATGGAAAGATAACAGCTGCTGGGGTCTGATTACCTTGGGCTAAAATCATGGCTGCTCCATTTTGAAGGTCGATGGGCTTAGGAAAGTTATTTAGCTTCTTGAAACCCCACTTTCTTAACATGAGTAGGAATATCTAACTTGCAAGACTGTGATGAGGATTAAATGAGATGATTGTAAAGCATTGAACATAATGCCTGGCACATAATCAGTCTCAATAAATACCAGTTTCCAGATTCCCCTCCTTGGCCTCTTTTGCTAGTTTGAGCACAGCATATGTCCTCATTGTCCATTCATCACAAATTCCTGGACCTTTGGCACATCAGATGTTCCAAGTATTCAGAGGTAATAAATTGGAGGGAACCCCCAGGGCTATGGGAAGCCTGGTTTCCCAGCCCCTTATGCAGACCACCTACTGCTGCCTGCATCAACCACCCTGCGAGGAGAGCAGCTGCCAGACAAAGGGACGGGGACAGGCCTCCATCTGTACCTCCTCCCGTTTGCCTCCAGCACAGAGGGCAGCCACCCTCCCCCAGGAGACGCCTGGGAGTGGTTTCAGTGTTTCAGATGACAGATCAGCTCGTGCTCCCTGACCCAGATTAGACTAGACCCAGAACCAGTCCGCCCGCCTGTGTCACCAGCAAAGGATTTTAATTCACTCCCAGGAGACTGGAAGGAACACTTGGAGCAGTAACACATGTAATCGGCTGCGCTCTGCAGTGAGCCTGCGTAAGGCTGGTGGTTTCACATGTTCCACTAATATTTCACCAGCCTGTCAGCCTTAGCCTGTCCATGGGAGCCAGGCTGCAAATTCAGCACTCTTCATGTCCCCAGACAGTGGGGGGGGTGGGGAGGACAGGCAAAAAGGAGGCAGGAGAAGACTCAGAAGGGAAGAAGAAAGAACCCACTTGGGACCTCACTCAGTGGTTCTGAGCGTGGCCCCGGTCCAGCAGCAGCAGCATTCCCCAGGAGCTTGCTAGAAAAGCAAATTCACAGGCCCCACCAGCGCCCCATCAGAAATTCTATGGTGGAGCCTGGCAATCTGCTTCCACAAGCCCTCCTGCAAATCTTATCACTTGAGAACCACTGAGCAAGCTAAATAATGTTTAGGTAAACTAGAAGTCTAAATTTGATGAGAAAAACAAGGACCCAGTGTTTGTTATGATAAAGGAGAAAATCTCTAGTTTGGGATGAGGAGGGCTTAATATCATTTCCAACTCCAATGATTGCTAACCACATGATCTTGAGGAAGTGATTTATCTTTTCTGAGCCTCGGTTTTCTGTGTGTTAAAGGGGGTGATCAGACCTCCCCTGCAGAGCTGGGGAATGAGATACACGCTCTATAGATGATCTCACATTTATAAGTCTGTTGCTTGCTCCGCTACACCACATAGCTTCCCCTGTGACAACTAAAAGTGTCTCCAGAGATTGTCAAATGTCCCCAGCAAAGCAAAATTGCCACTGGCTGAGAACCTCCATATTGGCACTGGCATGCTGCATATGTAAAAAGAGCATCACGTCCAGTGATTCATATGCCAGTTTGTCCATCAACTAAATATCTGATCTCAGACATATCTAGTGACCTGCCTGAGCCTCAGTTTCCTCATGTGAAGAGCTGTGATTATAACATCTACTTCACAGGGATGGGGTAATATTGAAGAGTTATCATATAGAAGATGCTCAATGAATTTGTAATCCACAGTGAAACTCTGATGTTTCTGTACTTTTGATTTGGTTGCTAAGAGGTAGACAGATGGTTAAGATGGACTTTTAATAACCTCTCTTAAATTACAAGGTAAAGGACAGCTAGAGTCGTGAAATAAAAGAAAAGCAAGCAGAGGCCACAGAGAAGTGCTGGGTTTTCACCCTGCTGAGCTTTGGATGATAAAGCATCCCTCTTCCAGCAAAAGACAGTAACAGGCAACTCTTTAGACAGGTCCTATGATAGCCCATTTCCACAGGCCCTATTCTGAAGCTGGAAGCCAAGCCAATATTGAGTATCTTTATGTCATTCACGTAAGCGAGGCAAATCGGAGGCAGGGAAGAAAAGGGGGTGGTAAGAGCTTGGGCTTCTCACAGATCTGAGTTCAGATCCGAGCTGTGCACATATTGCTTCTGTGAGCTTGGCCAAATAATTCAAGCTTTCTGAGTCTCAATTTTCTTATTGGTAAATAGGGTAGACAAATAGTAGCTACTTCTTAGGGTCTCAGTGAAAAGTTATATGATATTATGTGTGTGCAACACTTAGCATATTGCTAAAAATTATCACCTTGCTGTACTATGGTCTTTGTATGTCACCATATTTGGCTGGGCTCATGACAAATGTGCACGATGAAGCTGAAGACATTGTCTCTTAACAAGAATCACAAAAATGACACATTTCAGTGCAAGGAGAAACTGGTTCCACATTTCACTCTCCATCCTTCAGTCCTTTAAGCCCATTATGAATTTAGGGGCTGTCCAGAGAGTCTCTTTCACCAGCCCTAAGAGATTAACCATAATACAGCTTTAAAGGAACACTTTAATACCACCCAGGGTGTGTGTGTGTATGTGTTTGTGTGTGTGTGTACAGAGAATGGATAAGAGAAAAAGATTCTTCTTGAACTCAGGAACAGGTGGCTAGAATGTCTCACCTCTAGAATAGAAAGGGAGTCCCTCTTCATGTTATCAGTTACTGACCACTTACAACAAAGTAGCTCAGTGCATTACCTGGACTACTTACTTCATCTGCACAGCCACCATTGTGAAGATGATATAGGTACCACTATAAACCCATTTTACATGTAAAGAAACAGGCTTGTAGGGCTAATTACATCCATACCACTTTAGGCAGACAGAACTGGTCTAATTCAGTTCTTAGAGAGATTTTACAACTGATCTTTGTCATCTATTCAACTAATATTAGCTAATATTTTCCACAGTCAGAAGAATTATCTTCCTCTGCATTAAGCTCCAAGTTGCTCTGAGACCTGATTTAGGGGAGTCAGAGGAACTGGACTAAAGCCAGGGTCATGGGCTGGATTTGTCATTTTCTCCAAACATCTTTACATCCAGGCCAGACACAGCTCTGGCGAAGGAAACCCACAGAGCTATAGATGTGATTCTACATTCTGTACCAAGACGGGGCTTCCACCTGGATTATGCCTGGATGGCAGCTGGCGGATACCTAGCTACATTCCAGCCACATTCAGCACCATTCTAGTGGAGCCAAGAGCCTACCTTCCTTTTTGAAGGCCACCAAACATCACTGATTCACACACTCTTCATTTTGTGGGTCACAGTTAATTGTAAATATAATGCCTCTGAAATCTGTGAATTTATGTTAGATTTGCATCAATTGAGCCATCTACCTCTGGACCACTTGGGTGATACATCAGATATAGCTGCACTTTGCTTTCTTCCTGAACTCTCTAGAAACAGTTTGAGGCACATGATTAGGAAGATGTTCACACAAAGGTAGAGTTCAGGGAGGAAAATGTGACTAGGTGACTGCTGGGATTGGCTCATTATGCAAAGACTGGCTTAGAATTCCTTTTATCATAGAACTTTCACATCTTCTAAGTTTAGTCCAATAAGAAAAGTCTTCCCATGTCAGTGGAAGAAGCCAAACAATAGCATGCTTTGTCTTTGAACTCATAAATTTTTATTGCTAAGGGTTTGGGTGCCATCCGTCCTTGAGTTAGTGCTCACTAGGCAGTAGGAAATGATGTACAGGAATTGAAGGACATGGACTATATTAATTCCTAATCTAGTAAACTTCAGCTCATGCTAGAACCAAACTTGTCTCCAAGGCTTTGAGCAACATTTGGTCTTATCATCTCTCCCTCTCTCAGGCACATCTGGACTGCTGATTTCCAGGATAACTGGAAATGAAACAAAAGCTAACATCTTACAGCCAGAAAACCTGTTTATATTTAATTGATGGTCTTAAAAATTGTGTCTGGGAGGAAGTGTGGTCTAATTGTTAAAACTGTGAGGGATAATGTCACGAGTCTAGTCTTTTTAACTATTACCAACTAATCATTTGACCTTTGGCGATTTAATTTAAACTAAAATGACCTAGTTTTCTTGGCAAAGTATAGGAACCTAGAATTAAAGATGTTATTCAGGTGTAAGAGTTATTCCGGATTAAATTCTCCGAAATGGAGAATTAAATCCTGGGCAAGGAGTTTGATTTTGTGAGCAAACTTGACCAAGAAAGAGACCAGTAGGTATTTCTTTTGAAGGGGCAGCCTCTCCATCCCCATGTTTACAAAATTTCTACCCAGCCACCCAGGAATGAATGATTTGGTTCTCAAAATGGTTTTAAAGACACCCCTCCCAGAAGTCTGTAAGGCAATAATGAGTATTGGTGAACAATTTCCATTACTTGAAAAAAACCAATAGGGTCTATAGGTGTATCCTTGATAAGATCACATAGGCATGCTATCTAAAACACTAAATGTCTTTAATTTTTAGCTGGAGAAACATAACTTATCTAATAACACATATTCTGAGCAGAAGCTCTGATAGTCGGTCTTTGATTAACGAAAACTCAAAATGAATTTTTATTACCAATTGACGTTTGCTAGATCAAGGCATTTAAAATATGGGGTCTAAGAGGAAAGAATAATAATAATAAAAGGAACAACAAGATATTTGCTTGTTGGACCACTGGCTGGTTATTTTGCTTAGAGAAGAGTGGGAGAAATGAAGGAAATAAATCAAATGAGTGTGAAAAGAAAAATGGAGTACACATTTTAGGTAGATGGAAAGAACTCGTTCTACAGATCTATTGTACAATATTATGACTATAGTTAATAACAATGTATTGTATTGTATTCTTGCAAATTTGCCTAGAGAGTAGATTTTAGATATTCTTGTCACAAAAAAAAATAAAAAGTGTGTGAGGTAATGCATACGTTAATTAGCTCAATTTAGTCATTCCACAGTGTATACATATTTCAAAGTAACATGTTGTACCACAATAAATAGATGCAATTTTTATTTTTCAATTAAAAAAATAAATGTTAAAAAAAAGTAAGCAAGTAAAACAGGAAAAAAACAAAACAGAGTAGTCAACAAGCAATCAAGAATCCTTTATAAACTGAGTAATAGATTATAGCACCACCTCATGGTTGGAGGAGTTTTTGTTTTGATCATTTATTTAAGGTTTCCTTCTCCTATTAGTGTTGCAACAAAGATAGAAAATAATTGCTGTCCAAATAGGATGCTTTAAGGGCACGGTACCCTGGGTGTTGCCAGGGTGTCTTCAAGTGTGTTTTACTTCCAAGAATATAAGCCCCCGAAATGCTGATGGACCACAACTTGATAGTTTCCAGAGTGGCAATTAGAAGGCTTTTTAAAATAGAATCTTCTTCCTAACAGGTTATGAATAATACATTGCTACCAACGTATAACCATTGTGGGTATACATTGTTACCCAACACACAAGCACAATTCTGCTTGAAGATGGACTATGCCTCCTAGTGACCTGAGGAGATGGCCAGCAGACTCTCAGCTGGCCTGCTGCCTGCCTGCCTCCACAGCCACACATGTGGCCAACACCATTCATCAACTAGAGAATCTCACCCAATGACAATCTTTCCCCACACAGCATTCCAGCACTACTACTAATCCAGAAAATTTGACATAAAATCCTATTTGCCTACCCAGCCTTAAGTCAGAGACATCGCATCAATTTGAGAACTCATTCTTGGGAGGCAGTGACGCACAGGAGAAAGACTGTAGGTTCACAGTCACCCTGACCTAGTTTCAACCCTCAGCTCCGTCACTCACCTAGCTCTGTGTGCTTGAGCAAGTCACCTCGCCTCTCTGGGTCTTGGTTTTCCTCCTTCTTAAATAGTGACTATATCACCCAACAGGATTACTGTGAGGATGAAGTGTGATAATATTTCCAAGTCAGGCAGAAGAGTACCTTGAGCTGAGTATGTGTTTAACAAATGCTAATTCCCTCTCCTGCCAGTATTAATCATAAAAGGAGTTATGCATCTTACTTAGAACTCCAAATTCTCTCTTTGGTAGCCCCTACCAATCTCCCCGGTTTTGGCCGTTCAGCTCTTGTGTGAACAGCAGTCTCCCTTTATCCGTGGAGAGTACATCCCAAGACCCCCCAGCAGATGCCTGAAACCTAAAGATACTGTTTTCACCTATACATATATACCTATGATTAAGTTTAATTTATAAATTAGGCACAGAAAAAATTAACAATAGTGAAATTGGACAACTATAATATACTATAATAAAATGTATATTAATATGGTCTCTCTCTCTCTGTCTCTCTCAATATATCTTAGTGTACTGTACTCACCTATTTTTGGACCACAGTTGAGGTAACAGAAACTTGGGAAAGCTAAACTATGGATAATGAGGGCTGACTACAATTAATTCCAAAGATAAGTAACGCTTGAGAAGAGGAATAGATTAAGTCTATTGTGAATTTCAGGGCAAGTTAAAGAACAAAATACAGACTGAGAATTGCCAAACACTTGGTCTGAGCAGTCAATTCTCATCCATGTATAAGCATTGACCCCATACAACCAACAAGTATTAACAATCCCATTGTGCCCAGTGTGGTCACCAATCAGACAGTTAAACCTGTGAAACCATGTACACACGCCACCAATGCAAAGTGAAAAAACGCAGTTAGGAGGCACAAATGTGCAAATTCACCATTCCCCCAGGCCATTTCTGGCCCAAACTCTGGTTCCAGGTTCTATGACAATGGAATCATTTGCTCAGCAACCTGGCTTTACCATGTGGTCTTCCTCTGCTTCCTCCCTCTGAAATAAACAGAGCTTGTCCCATGCTCACTGTGGCTGATCCCCAGTGCAGAAGCCAGCTCTCACTGAATTTGTGAGTACAGAGGAGAAAACCAAAGAATCAACAAAGAGAGAAAGCTGCTACCTTGATGTATTTCTAAACAACAACCCTGCTGTTTTTCATGGGCAGACAGGAGCTGTGAATGCAATTGTGACCAATGCTGAGATTAAACCCATGAATGATTTGGCTTGAGCTTTTAAGAGTGATCAAAATTGTGGGGCATAGCCTTGTTTACGGGTTTATAGATCTGCCTGGGGCATCCGACGCCCTTGACTGTGATTTATTATTACAGGACAGAGATTATCTCAGACTGGGCTGGAAATGGATCTTGGCTGAGTTATTTAACTCACCGGATGCAATGTGTGAGAGTTGATGGCCTTGTTTCTCAATTTGTCAGTTGTAAAGGGAGTCCCCAAGGCTCAATTTCAGACCCGGTATTGTTTACATAGCCCGACAATAATACATCACATGTGGCAAAATATTACAAATTCATTTTTATGCTGATGATATGGCTCATGCATAATGGCAGCTAATGTGCTGCCCTTTTTATTTGAAATTGTAGCTACGTCTCTGAAGGCACAAAGGGCCTTTTGTGTTTTGAACCATAAAGAAGAAAAAGTATATGACAGTTTTTGGAAGGACTAATGAACGGTTTGATCAGGCTCGGCTGCCATCTGTAAAAGAATCTCATTATAGCAGTTACGGTCATTATAATACCATACTATCTGAAGGTATCCGTCAGGATTTTTCAGACTAGTATTATTATTATTGTTGTTTAGGAAGCAATGGAAAATGGCTTTCCATTTTGCTATTTGTATTTAGATGACGGGAAAGGAATAATTTGAAGAACAATTTCCATCTGGAACTTTATTCACATGGCCTGCACTAGTCATATAGAGATGACACTTTGGCACATACACCAAGTACCAAAGGGTACACTGTGTTTAAAATCTGGAGGTTGCTTTCAACATTCTCCATATAAATAAATTCACTATGAATCACAACAAGTTGCCTACACACTGCTTCTGAAGAATCTTTAGCAGGAAAAACACCAGCACATTTTAAGAATACAGGAATGCTCCCAATGAGGCAAAACTGCATTTCATTTCTGGACTTAGAAAGTAAGAGTGAAAATCATGGGCATCCTTCTCAAGAAAGAACAGTGCCTTTCAAATAAGATTTCATGCTCTATGACAGTAACAAATCAAAAAAATAAACAGATAAAACAGCAACTTCCTCAGGAATTCGGTGTGTTTTAAAAGAACATTTACAAAAAGGGGAAGGAAAAAGACAGAGTCACTTCATACTTTTTTCAGATATTTTCTAGCCCTACAAAGCCCTGCCTTTTCCCACACAGAAAGATAGCCAGTGGCTGCATGGCCACGGGTAATTTGGATTTAATTGTGTTTGCTTAAGCCATACATTCCACTCCCAAACCATAAAAACGAATACTAGAAATCACAAGAATTTGAAAACTCTGGAGTCTGTGTCCTGTTTGCTTTTTCAAAAGAAGATTCCCAGGAAAGCTTTATTGCAACCTGTGTGTTTACCTTCGGGATCTTCCTAAAACACAGTACCTCCTTTAGAAGGATGCATGGAAGATCAAAAGACGCCACTGCAGCGCCTCCAACTAGCGCTCCCAGAGCCCATTAGAGGAGGGTCTCAGAGAAAGAGGACTGGGTTTCCAGGGCCTTTACTCTCATTTGCAGCCATGTGCTTTTCTGACAAATATTTACTGAGTGCTTACTGTGTGCTGAGGAGAAAATGCACTCTGGCAAGAGTACAGGCTCAGAATCTGATAGGCCTGAGCTCATCGAATGGCTTTGCAACTTTCTAACTGGGCAGCCTTGGGCAGATTAGTTAACCCCTGTATGCCTGGCACACAGTGGAAAGTCAGTGGAGATATATCAAAGAAATAAATGACTAAGTTTTTGTTTATCTATAAAATTGGCTATCAGAGCCTGCCTCATGGGGTTGTTGAAGCTGTGAGGAGAAAATGGATAGACAGTGCTTTATTGCTGTTGCTGTTTTCCATTAGTATTCAGTGGTCCCCGACCTTTGGTCTCCTGGAGAAGGCAGACAAGCAAATTAACAATTATTCTGCAATGTGGCTGAAAAATAAACTAAACTGAGGTTGGCAGAGCATGCAGTGCTGAGACTCAGAAAAGGCGTCCCAGGGAAATGGTTCTCGAGCTAAGGTTTATCAGGTAGGTAAAACCCAGCCAAGCAAAAGAAGGGAGGAATGGCATTCCAAGCAAAGGGATTGCAACCCAGGAGGCAAAAAGGCAGGAGGGAGTGCTGTGCCCTGACAGGTGGCTTGGTGTGGCTCAACTCCCAGGCACACGGGGGCAGAGAATAGGCTAAAGAGGTAGGCTCTATTCAGTCATTTTCCTGGGTATCAACCTTAGGTTCTTAATCCAAACCAAATCCCAGTGATGTGGGCACAGCTAAGAAAGAAACTTGGTCAGGTGCAGTGACTCACACCTGTAATTCTAACACTTTGGGACACCAATGCAGGCAGATCACTTGAGGTCAGGAGTTCAAGACCAGCCTGACCAACATGGTGAAACCCTGTCTCTACCAAAAAAAAAAAAAAAAGAGAGAGAGAGAGAGAAAGAAAAAAAATTAGCCTGGCATGGTGGCATACACCTGTAATCCTGGGTACTCAGGAGGCTGAGGCGGGAGAATTGCTCAAACCCAGGAGGTGAAGGTTGTAGTGAGCCAAGATCGTGCCACTGTACTCCAGCCTGGGCAACAGAGTGAGACTCCATAAAGAAAGAGAGAAAGGAGAGAAGGCGAGGAGAGAAGAAAAGAAAGAGAGACAGAGAGCGAGAGAGAGGAAGGAAAGAAGGAAGGAAGGGAGGGAGGGAGGGAGGGAGGGAGAGAGGAAGGGAGGGAAGGAGGAAGGGAGGGAGGGAAGGAAGTTGCAAGCAGGAAAGCGTCTATTGCAACCATGGCTGCGGAGTGGTAGAGAGGTTCCATGATTCAGCCCTCACAGAAGCCACCAGAAAATCTGCAAGAGTCACCAGGAAACCTGTTACTGTCCTGAAGCTCCCAACTCTAAAGGACATTTGAAATCTTAGCGTTTTAATATTTTCATCCTAGTCTTTTTAGTTCTGAATTACTGAACTTAATTGCTAATCCCATCTACAGTCACGCATTGCTTAATGATGCAGATACATTCGGAAAAACATGTCCTTAGGTGATTTTGTTGTTGGAAGAATCAGAGTGCATTACACGAACTTAGATGGTAGAGTCTCCTACACACCAAGGTTATGTGGTATGGCCGATTTCTCCTAGACTACAGGCCTGTACAGCATGATCGTGTACTGAATACTGTAGGCAACTGTAACACAACGGTGAGTATTTGTGAATCTACGATACCTAAACACAGAAAAGACAGTAAAAAACACTGTATAACAGTCTTATGGGACCACCGTCGTCTGTGTGGTCCTGTGGTTTAATGAAACGTCATTATATGGCACATGACTGTAGTCATGCTTACATGCTTTACATTTTCAGCTTTTCATCTATGAGCCTTTTATCTTAATATTTTTACCTCCTCTGTGTTTATGCTTTTAACCTTTTATTAACTTCAAGCCTTTTATCTTTTATTTTAAATATCACTCGTTTTATCTCATGTACCTTATCTTACAAACATTTTAAATTTTATTTTCAACTAATACTTTGTTTTTCCTCACTTCTTTTTCTGGCCTTTCTGGCAGTGTTTTAATTTTATTCACTTGTAACTTTTTAGCTTCTTTTACTTTTAAAGTAATTTCTTCTTTCTTTTATCTTTCATTTTCCTTTTCATCCTCCTTTTCTCTGCCTTCCTTTTCTTCTATTTGACCCTATTTGGGTTTGTTTTTCTTAATGTCCGGAGAAGACAAATGCTGATAGAGAAGGGAACATGGTGAGAAGCTAACCCACAGACAGATGCAGCCGGGTCAATGTCCTTCCTCCCCTTGGGTGACTCTGTGGACCCCGTGCCCCAGCCCAGCTCTGATTGTCCTTGCAATTTCCCCTAAAATGCAACCTAAGCACCCTCCCCCTGCTTGCTATCCTGCCCTTACCAGCTCCACCAGTGACCTCCCCAGTCCTTTAAAGAATGGATTGAGAAAGAGAGAGAGAGAGAGACAGAGGAAACTTGCCTGCAGAGAAAAACGTGTTAAACCCTTCCCCAGCTGCAGTTCTGTGACATAGTACAAAAAAGATATTGCAATGATTTTTTCTTTCTGACGTCATATCTACCAGGCCATACAGGAATTTTTTGCATGTTTAGAATCTGTGTGTGTGTGTGTGTGTGTGTGTGTGTGTGTGTGTGTGTGTGTGTTACCAGGGACTGTTGTGCCCCTACTAGGAGGTTTTAAACACTGTCAGAACCTACACATGTTCTCCCAGAACATCCGATATCAAAGAGCAGGCAGGACCTGTGCATTTCCAGGATACGTGCTCAGGTCTCTCCTAGTAGTTGCTGGGGAGATAAGTAGGAAAGGCTGAGTTTCTCCACTTTTTTATTGTTTTCCAAAAGAGAATAGAATGTTATTCTAAGGATAATGGAATTTCTGAGATCACTTAATCATCTCTTAAGGTCTAGGCTGCTTTGTACACCTAAGAGTAATTTAGGGAACTGTTAATAATGCAGATTTCACTCACTCAACATCAGCCTTGGCAAAGAACTTAAGGCTAAATCTCCAAAAGTAATTGTAAGAAAAACAAACAAACAAAAAAAAGCAGGTGGGTCCTAATTATGCTAAAGAGCTCTGCACAGCAAAGGAAAATAGGAACAAAGTAAACAGACAACCTACACAATGAGATAAAATATTTGCAAACTATGCATCCAATAAAGGACTAATATCTAGACTGTGTAAGGAACTTCAATCAGCAAGCAAAAAACAAATGATCCCATTAAAAGATGGGCAAGGCTGGGCACGGTAGCTCACACCTGTAATTCCAGCTCTTTGGGAGGCTGAGACAGGTGGATCACTTGAGGTCAGGAGTTTGAGGCCAGCCTGGACAACAGGGTGAAACCCCATCTCTACAAAAATACAAAAATTAGCCAGGCATGGTTGTTTGCACCTGTAATCCCAGATACATGGGAGGCAGAGGCAGTAGAATCACTTGAACCTGGGAGGTGGAGGTTGCAGTGAGCTGAGATCGCACCACTGTACTCCATATCAAAAAAAAAAAAAAAAAAAAAGGGGAAAGGACATGAACAGATACTTCTCAAAAGAAGGCATACAAGTGGCCAACAAACATATTAAAAAATGCTCATCATAACAGAAATGCAAATCAAAACCACAATGAGAGTCTATCCCACCCCAGTAAGAATGGCTATTACCAAAAAGTCAAAAAATAACAGAGACTGAGGAGGCTGCAGAGAAAAGCGAACATTTAAATACTGCTGGTGAGAACGGAAATTAGTCCAGCTACTGTGGAAGCAGTTTGGAGTTTTCTCAAAGGGCTTAAAACAGAACTACCATTTGACCCATCAATCCCATTACTGGGTATATACCCAAAGGAAAAGAAATTTTTCCACCAAAAAGACACATACACTCGTATGTTCATCACAGCATTATTCACAATAGTGAAATGGAATCCACTTTGGTGCCATCAAAGATGGATTGGATAAAGGAAATATAGTACATATACACCATAGGATACCACACAGCCATAAAATGGGAATGAATGAAATCATGTCCTTTGCAGCAATGTAAATGCAGCTGGAGATTATTATCCTAAGCAAATTAATACAGGAACAGAAAACCAAATACTGCATGTTTTCACTTATAAGTGGGAGCTAAGCATTGAGGACACAAGGACATAAAGATGGGAATAATAGAACATGGGAACTACTAGAAGGGAGAGGGAGGAAGGGGAGCATTGGCTGTAAAATGTCCTGTTAGGTACGCGGCTCACTACCTGGGGGATGGAAGCATCCGTACCCCAAACCTCAGCATCATGCAATATACCCATGTAATAAACCTGCACATGTACCCCTGAATCTAAAATAAAATTTGACATTTTTAATGCAGATTCCTCAGACACTCCCCAGAGATTGTGATTCAATAGAATGGGTTCCAGGAATCTAAAACTTTTTTTGCCAAATGTCCCAAGGAGATTCTGATGTAGGTGGTCCATGGGCTACACTTTGAGAAGCATTGCCTAAGCCCATATAGACAGAATCTTTTCATAGATTCTCCCTTCGGAACTGTCCCTTTGCAGCATCCTGCTGAGGGGGTGTCTCCTTCCCAAAGATGGCTTTTGCCCCTCTACTGTAATACTCAAGTGTGTCTCCTACCCAGAAAGATGCTTCTGGTCCTTTTCCAAAAAAACTTTCAGATTTCTCTTACGCTTTCCAATATTCCTCTTCAGAATTATCCTGGAAACTCTCCTTAGGTGCCTGACTCACAAATAAACCCCACCCTGGGAAGGGAACAGTCCCGTTCCACCTTTGATGGGATGAATCTAGTTTGTCAAAGCTGGGGTGAGCTGCTCCACTAGGCAACAGGACCGCAGTGGCTGCTTGGTGCAGCGACGCCATGGAATGTGTTTCTCCAGTTGCTCTGGATCCCCCAGAGTGAGGCTTTCAGCAGCTGGATTCCTATCTTGGAGCTCAGCCAGTTCCAGGATGAGGGCCTGGGATGCTGGCCTCTTGAACAGGTTTTGATGCTGGGTTTGTTTGCTAATCTGTTGTTCTTGTTTTTTTTGTTGTTGTTGTTTGTTTGTTTGTTTTTTGTTGTTGTTTGTTTTTTAAGACTTAAGGATGTGTTTGAATCCTGAAAGGGATGTAATAAAGGGTAGAAGCTAAGATGAAGGAGAAGAGGGACTTCCTACCTGAAGGAGGTCCCAAGAAGGCAGCAGAGCGGGATCCAAGCACACTTCCTCCAGTATGGTTAGGAGCAAGAAGCAGAGGATGAGCGTGGGAGCAACTGGGAGCCTGGGCTCAGCAGCAGGCTCCATCTGGCAACTCCACTATGAGGCTGAAACTGAAGGAGGGTTCCAGTGGAACTGACATTTAGAGAGAATACAGGAGGAATGGAAGCACCGTGGCAAGGTGGGGAGAGTGAGCTCTCGGGAAAAATAGGGTAGGTCTGCTACACTCCATTGGGACCCCAGTTAGCATTGTTATTCCAGAATTTACTATGTTAAAAATTGACACAGTTGTGCAGATTTCCTCTAGCAATTTTCAGATGCCAGGAGAAGGTAGAGGATAGGTTGATCCAGGGTTGGAGTCTTGCTAATTCCATTTTGGAGAGACAGAAATGCATAGGAATTGAATACGTAAAAGATTTTATTTTATGAAATCTGAACTGAACAATGAGGGAAATAAAGACAGGAGGCAGGTGATGGATGATGAGAAAATGTATGTATGAGGAGCTGGTCAAAGGTCCCAATTAATTCTAAGAGCAATTGAAGCTGGAAGGAGTGTTGAACAGAAGGCTGGAGAGGACAAGAGGCCAAGTTCAAGGGTGGGATGTTTGTTTTCTATGGAGAAGTTCCTGGAACTGACAAGGATCAGAATGTGACCATGGGAGGAAGCTGCTAAAGTTGGATGGAAGGGGAAAAAGATGACCTAGTCCCAAAACAGAGAGGATGGTGTTTGTTGCTTGAAAGTGACTCCTATAGGAAGCAGGTACAATAACCTAAATGGAAAATTCCACCCCAAACTATTACAGAGGCGATGGCATTGCATCAAAGTGAGAGATGCTTAAGAGGAGAGTGTGGTTCACGTCCTTTGCCCAGGGAAGATGGCATACTACAGAGAATTTGCTCCTCTGCTTTCTATTATTTTGAAGAGACTCTGAATGGTATAAAAATGATTAGCCCCTAACTCTCTTTAACTCTCACTTTAAAAATGGAGTTTTATCATAGCTTAGCCTAGCCTGCCTTAAACATGCTCAGAGCACTTACATTAGCCTAGAGTCGGGTAAAATCATCTCACACAAAGCACTTTTTAAAGTGTTGAATATCTCATGTAATTTATGAAATACGGTACTGAAAGTGAAAAACAGGATGGTTGTGTAAGTTCTCAAAATACTGTTTTTACCAAACTCACATTGTGTTCACCCCATCATAAAGTCAAAAATCATACGTTGAACAATCATAAATTGAGGACTGCCTTTATACAATTTTTGTCAATTAAAAATAAATAATAAAGAAAAATATAAAAATTGTTTTTATTTCTTAGTGTCAAAAATTAAGAAAATAAACACAAGGAAAAGGAAACAGTAAAAATGAAAAGCTGTGTATCACATATTACTCAAAATATCACCTTATGAAGAAAACCACTATGTACATTTTAATGTATATAATTCTAGGATGTGTGTGTGTATACTTACGTGCATTTAAAAAATGATATTGCATAGTAATATGCTTGCCTCATCTATTTAGTTATAAATGAAGTTCCATGTCAGTAAAAAGTCATCCAACATGGTTTATTTTTACATTGTTTTTTTCAACATGATTTTTAGTGCCTATCCTACTTCATAGATGAACTACAATTTCTTTAATCCCGTTTTCTCATTTTTAGACATTAGAAACAATGCAGTGATGAATATCTTTGTAACTACATCTTTGGACACATCTCTGATTATTTCCTTCAGTGAATTTTCTAGAAAGAGTCTTCCTCAAGGCCATATGTGTTTTAATGTGTTTTTATACAGCCAAACTGCTTTGCAAGAAGGTTGTATCAATTTAGTAATATCAGAAGTGCCAGTTTCTACACACCCTCACAGGTATGAGGCATTACTCCTCTTTGGAATTAGTCTCTGTAATCTTTGCCAATCTGATAGCTGGGAAGTAGTGTTGCATTTTTATTTACTTTTATGGATTCCCTGGGATGTTGAACATCATCTTACATAGATGCCTTCCTGGCCCCACCTTCACCCCTTCCCAAACTACTTTTCCCAGCCTGAACTTTGGAGTTTTGCCCTGAATGTACACTGAAGAACACTCTGAAAAAGAGGTCCACAATGTGTATGTTTATATTCTCCATAAGAATGCTGTGGAGTATGTGGATCATCATGAAAGGCGTCTTTTTCTAGGACCTCTTTTAGTGAGACGAATAGGCTGCTTCTGAATATCCAGTTTATTTTTATCTAACTGATGCTGTGGATTGTGCAATTCACTCAAGCCTATCCCACACGCCATCTTGGGTACCCACCCGACCCCTCTCTTGTCTCCCTGTGGTCTTTCCAATCTTTATTTTTCCTTTGTCATGTTTTCTGCAACTATTTCTAATTTGATGGTATCTTGCTTCTTGAGCATTTATGCAACATGTAGTGCAAAGAGATAACATATAGTAATGGATGGGTTGATTGTGAATCATTACAGTGGGTACCACCCCACACCCTGGCAGTCACTGATACTGAGCTAATGTGGAGCTTCCCAGAGTTTTTTTCATTACAGCACACACAGAAAATGATGATGTTGGTATGACTCATTCAGGAAAATTGAGGAGATTCCAGAGCCAGAGGAGACTGTTGAGGGGTTCTATTCCCACCCCATCCCAATCCCCAAGGTGTGGGAAGACCATTGGTAGCAAACAAGTTAGAAGCCCTGGACCAGTGGAACAAAAATACTTTACTAAAGTAAAGCTAATAAAAGTAAATTCTTTCCTGACTTGTGTCTGCTTCAAAAGAAATGCTTTTTTCCCCCTCAGGTAAATGTATATTATTTAGATATACTATAAAGGAAATAAGAATGATTCCCTAGTGTGGAAGTTACCTACAGACAGCTGCTACCCTTACATGCTTCTGGAATTTGTGTTCATCTGTGTACTTTTCCTTCTTTTTTTCCCATGCTGCTTCTTTTATTCTGAGATGGAGTCTTGCACTGCCACCTGGTCTGGAATGCAGTGGCACGATCTTGGCTCACTAAAACCTCTGCCTCCTGAGCAATTCTCCTGCCTCAGCCTCCCGAGTAGCTGGGATTACAGGCGTCCACCACCACACCCAGCGTTTTTTTTTTTTTTTTTTTTTAGTGGAGAAGGGATTTTGCTATGTTGCCAGGCTGCTCTCAAACTCCTGACCTCATGATCTGCCTGCTTCGGCCTCCCAAAGTGCTGGGATTATAAGTGTGAGCCACCGCACCTGGCCCCATGCTTCTTTAAAAGTATCCAATCCCCTCCCAGAGCCTGAAGGTGGCACCTTTTATTCATGAAGACCCTGGAGTCCTTGGCTCTGCCTTTCCTAGGCTGGCTCCTGTTTTCCCACCCAGACTAGGATTCAGACACCTCAACTCAGTGCCTTCTCTCATGGTGGCGAAGAGGACTCAGATGTTCTTCACGCATGTTTCAGTTTTCTGGACACACGGCTTTCCTGGCATGCCTGTATCTAGGTGGGGCATAGCAGAGGGTCTCACCATAGCATGTGAGCAGGGCTGGCTATGTCACTGCTGGGCCCAGGGAGCTCAGTGTGTGTGACTTCTTTACTCTCTCTCTTCCTCCATCTGCCAGCTGGACCACAGCAAGGTGACCTCGAAGTCCCATTCTGGAGATGGCAAAGCCACACAGTGGGAGAAGAATGAAACCCTGAATGACTGCACAGGGGAGAGCTCCCCACTAACTGCACTGAATGGTGACATAGTAGAGAGATAAACCTATATAGTTTAAGATTGTCAGCATTCAGGGAGTTGTCTGTTACAGCAGTTGGCATATGCTAATTGTGTACTCATTTTTTCTTCCGTTTCTAAATAAAGGAAAAGCAGGTCCTTCTAATTTTTCATTTTAAGATTGTGATTGCCAATCACAGGGCATATACCCCAAATGTAGGGTTTTTGTTTTTTGTTTTTTAAAGGGCAAGGGAGGTTTTGGAATTATTAAATTCTTAAAACAGTGTTTCCCAGAGGGTACTTGGTAGAACACTAGTTCCACCAGGAGTACATAGCAAAATTTAGAAAAGGATAATCTATGGCTTAATAATATCGGGAAATGGAGAATTAAAGGAAATGGGCTTCTTTGCTGCAGGCCTTCTCAGGGCCTTTGATAGACAGTTGCACATTGTCTCTCTCCACAAGGGGGCTCTGTTGAACAGATTTCTCTCAATCCAAAAGACTAAAGAGCAAATTGGAGCAGAGCAATAACTGGCTCCTTTCAGAGTGAGATTTGTACCTCTGAGTACGTTTAGAAGCAGAAATTCCATTCCATTGGGACCCTGCCCTAGCCTATACCGATTCTCCTAAAGCAGATATTTTAATGACCCCTTCCCCGCAGCAGAGGACCCAATCTGCCTGTTCCATCACCCACCTCATTGTGCTGCATCAAACCCACCCAGGTTGTGGTGGTACCATGGCCCCCGGTGAAAGCAACAGGCCCCTTCCACCTCAGGGTCCCTAACGTGGAACCATCATGGCCTCTTCCCAGGAAGGAAAAGGAAAGACAGTCTCCAATTGCCCAACAGCTACTGCAGCTGAACAGTTAATGTGGTATAGCCAAAGAGGAGGTGGATAAAGGTCATACCGTGAGTGGTACAAAGGGAAAGACTGAGGAAGAACACCAAGGCCTCAGTGGAACGGAGGATACCAAGCCAGTGAGACAAGATTGGAGTGTGTACTAGGTGACAGTCTAGAGGGGAAAAGAGGTGTTGTTGCCCAAATTTCATATGAACACATTAGCAGTCAGCTGCCTGCAAGCCTCCTGGCAAATAGAGTGCAGCCTTGCGTCAATCTCTGAGGAAAAGGCTGTCTGAACTTGCTCTGAAACACATCCAGCTGAATGCTGTAACCCTATAGTCTTCAAGCCTCAACACTAACTCTAAACCGTATCACCCGCCCCTGCCTGGAACCCGAGATTCCATTTTCTGGCATGATTGCAGCACGCAGATGCTCAGCAAACAAGTTGCTTGTAAGAATGCTTTTAAGACAAACTAAATGTGGATTTTAGGTCTTAATCTCACCTAGAAGATGGCTAGCACCAACATCAGGAGAGTCTCTGTCGGCTTAAACCAGAGGAGCCAATGTTGTCCCAACAAAGGAAGCAGAATAGGGCCTGGCCTCAGTGGTGCTCACCAGTGACTCTCCCACCTGTGGCACACTAACATAGCAAAAACACCAGCTGGTGTTGTAGGAATCATCCAGCACACAGGGCCCTGGACTGCTCCTTCAGGACTTAAGCACTCACGTCATTGTCTACCTAGATTTGGCAGGAAAAATGGAATGTCCAGGCTGAAACTGTACCCTTCGTCTCTCTAGATAGCAAAGCCCAGGCATTGATACTCCTCAAAGTCAAACCACCGCTCAGTACCAGCACCAGCCATGAGTCCAGCCTCTGCCAGGGAGAAGCAGTGCCTGGAACAGCTGCTGGGCCTCCACCACTGTCGCTCTCCCTAGAGCTCTACCTCCTTTGTTTTTCTCACAGTACTGGACATACCAGAGCACAATAGATACCTGTCAAATGACTGAAAACGGTGTGAAATACATGGAATAACGCCTTGATGAACTCTAGCTCCAACCGAAGTGCTGCCAGTCTCTTTTGCTCCCCTTTAGGCCTTCATTGGATCTCCTAATTGTTCTCCAGCATCATCCTCTCTGAATGTGTGTTACAGACGCAGTTCCCAGGCCTGCCATTGGACATTCAGAAGAAGAGGCAGAGGGGAGAGCCCAGGAATCTGCATTCTGAAACCTCTACCCAGGAGACGCTCTGCACAGCGTGTGAAGAATGCTGCCCAAGGTTCCTAGTCCCAGCAGCTTTCCTTCCATCCAGAGTGAACTGCAGACCTGCCCATGCCCACGCACTTCCTGCTTCCCCGAGGACGCCGAGGACGCCCTTTGGCACACCAGCCTCTCTCCTCTCTACCATTGCCAAACCAGCGAGCCCTGGCCTCTGAGAAAGGGGCACACCCTTCCCAGTCTTGCCCGTAAACCCACCTCCACTGCCCACCTCCCTCACCCCCTGGCCATCGCTGCTGCCCACATGTGCTGTCAGATGAGATTCCGCTGCAGCCCCTCTGCATGTGAGATCACTCAACGTCCCCACTCATAAAAACAAAAAATTCAGGTCTGTCCTCCCTTCACCAACAAACCCTTTAAACCTCCTGCCTACCCTGGGGCTCCTTGTTCTCCACCTCCCGCTTACTCTCCAGTCCTCACCACCTGCCCACACCCCTCTGCCGGGCCACCTGCAGCCTCTGTCATGAAAACGATGCTGTGTTACACCCAAGAGTGCTTTACAGCTCATGAAACCCTTTCACACGTTTTGTCATTTGAACTTCACGATTCTGTGAGAAAAGCATGTAATATCTCAGTCCCAAACTTCAGGCTGGATGACCGTACCACCTTCCCAATGTTTGCCATATCCTTTTGCCCCTGCGTTATTTACTAACTATTTTTCTTAAATAGATTCATCTATTTTAACAAATTTATTTTGAAAGAAAAATGCATACTGTTCTTAGTAATAGGGAATCAATATCATTGGTCTTAAATAAGAGGCATCAGTATAAAGAAGTTCAGTGAAACAAAACAATGCTGTTACATTTTAAAGTCAGAGACTCTGGTCTGCGGCTGAAAGTGAACTCCTGAGCCACTGGAGAAAGTCAGCTCTCTGGTTTCTCCCTCCCAGAGGAGGAAGGCTCACCCCACCTACTTGGCTTCCTCCTGGCCCTTCCAAGTCCATAGAGGCCTGTCTCACTCACAAGGATCAATGTCAACCCTTCCCCTGTCCCCAAAAGCCAGACTTTTCCCAGGTTCTAATCCCAGACACTGCTCTCCAACCACTGTCCAACCCACGAGGAGGAAGCTCCTCCCCAGTACCCCCATAAGGATCTCAGCAGAACCTCGCACTCAGGTGCCCACAGATTTCTGCGACAGCCCATGGGAGAGGCAAGGAATGGGGTACTGGGAGGACATAATGGGGGCCACGCTCCAGTGACCACGTTTCCAGCATTTTCTTTGTAATTCTAGCCAGAAACGACTTCCTGACAAGGCTTAGAGCCCATAGTCCATTCACATCTTGTCTTAAATGAGGATGCTGCAGCCACTGTGAAAAACAGTACGGAGGGCCCTCAAAAAATTAAGCATAAAATTACCATTTGATCCACCAATTTCACTTCTGGGCGTGTACACAAAGAAATCAAAAGCAGGGGATGGAAGAGATATTTGTCTGCCCATGTTCATAGCAGCATTATTCACCAAATCTAAAGGCAGAAATAACCCAGGTGTCCTGGATAGTTGAATGAATAAGGAAAATGTGGTCAATCCGTACAACAGAATATTATTCAGGCTTAAAATGATAGGAAACTCTGACACATGCTGTAACATAGATTAACGCTGAAGATATTATGTGAAGAGAAAGAGGCCAGATATAAAAGGACAAGTGTTATACAATTCTATTTCTCTGTGACACCTAGAGTAGTCAAAGTAATGGAGACAGAAAGTATTAATAGAATGGTGGTTGTCTGGGGCTGGGGGAACGGGGGATGGAGAACGATTATTTAATGGATATAGAGTTTCCTTTTGGGTTCATTAAAAAGTTCTGGAGACAGGCCAGGCGCAGTGGCTTATGCCTGTAATCCCAGCACTTTGAGAGGCTGAGTGAAAGGACTGCTTGAGCCAGGAGTTCAAAGTTGCAGTGAGAAAAAATAAAAAAATGTCCTGGAGACAGTGGTGATAGTTGTACAACAATGTGAATGCACTTAATGCTACTCAGCTGTACACTTAAAAATGGTTAAAGTGGTGATTGTATATCTATTTTACCACAATGAAAAATGAGATCAGAAGCTAATTATTACAAAGGCATTACAGTCATACTAACATCAAATTGAAACTTTCTGTTTCATCAAATTCAGACTGAAATGGAACTGAAAGGCAGATCACTTTCTTACTGTGTGATTCAGTATTCTTTTGAAGGTCACATTCCAGTATCTTCAAAACCATCAACCGATTTTGGTATGTTTACCAAGTTTGGGGAAAACACTCTAATATCTTACATACTTATTACACAGATGAAGACAGTAATAATGAATCCCAGACATAACAGATGTAATAAGTGAATTCCCCAAGGTCACACATAGTAAGCAGCTTGAAAGAGGCTATTCTGATTCCTGACTTGATGTCAATCCCATTAACCCAGAGCATTCCTTCCCCTTTCTCCTCCTCTTCTTCTCCTTTGGCATCCAAGACTGAACTTCTTTTGTTCTTCTCCTTCCTGTTTTTCTTTCTGTATCTTTTTGTGGGTTTTCTTAAATTAATAGACTTCATTTTTCAGAGCAGTTTTAGGTTTACAGAAAAATTGAGCAGAAAGTGCAGTTTCCACATAACTCCCCCCGCTGCCCGCTAACATCCCCATTATTAATATCTTGTGTTAGCATGGTGCATTTGTTATAACAGATGAGCTAATACTGATATGATATTATTATAGCCTACAGTTTACATTATGGTGTACTGTTTGTCTTGTCCATTCTATCGGTTTTGACAGATGTATAATGACAGGCACCTACCACTAAAGAATCGCATAGTTCCACTGCCCTAAAAATCCCATTCGTTTCTCTTGATTCACCCAAGTTTAGAGATTTCCCAGAGCCTAGCCCTCTCCTCTTTCTCTCTTTGCTTTACTGGGGCAGGAAATGCCCTTGGGGGATCTCTTCCTCCCCACATTTTCAGGGATCACTTCCATCTTGACACCTCTCTGAGTGACCTCCCTGCTGGCCTGCTGCCAGCACCACTGGGATGTGGAAGAAACCCCTGTGCTGTGTGTCTCCACCCCCCACCACTGACCACCTATTTCTCTTAATGACAAGACATCTTCCTAGTCACCTCATCACCCTGGTTTCAACTTTGGCTCTTCTCTTCTTATCCTTTGAGGCAGAGACCTTAAAAGGGGGCAGGGGGCAGTGACAGGTTGAAGTCATGTTTGCAATGATCGTAGACTCTCTGGCTGCAGGAATCTATCTTCAAGTCCTCTGACCCATGCAAGGTGAATGGCAAAAATAATGACCTGGCGAGCCAGCAGCCACTTTCACAGAAGAAGTGCTTCTTTGTAGTCAACCCAGGAAAGACCCCTCCCTTTATTTTCACATCAAACAGGTCTTCCCTCTCCACCCCCTCTGCTGCCTTTGATGTCTCTCTTCTCTGACCCAGGTCTTGGCACTGGTGGGAAAGAAAGTCAGGATGAGACCAGATTTGCTGATCACCAATAGAATGATGGAGCTGATTCCCTGATGGCAAAGTTCAAAGAATTTATTAAAGGTTCCTTTTAAATATAAACTTATCAATTTAATAAAAACGTACTGTACAAGGCTAAGTCTGACCCAAGGTTTGCCCTCACGTATTTCAGTGAAGAGTTGAGGAGAAACCTGTGTAAATAAGGAATGAAAATTCAATGTGATGTACTGTGTAATTACAGAAGTCAGAAGATGACAAAGGAATGTATTAGCGTTAGGATTGTGTCCAGATGCATGTAGAAAGAAACAGTGACACAACCAAATAGGAGTCATTTTTCCCAAATAACAGAAAGTGCAGAGTTAGGTAGTCAGTCCAGGGAGGTAGCACCAGAAGCTCCATTAAACCATCAGGTCTCAAACTCCCTTCATCATTCCCCGCCACCATCCCTCATTTGTGACTTTCATCTTTACGCCTGTAAGATGACTGATTGCACATCCAGACATCCAATGTGGGTTGTGGGCATGAAAAACAGCTAATGGTGAAGGTCAAAAGGCATGTACCAAGTGAGACTGTCTCTTTTAACCAGGAAATTAAGAGCTGTTCAGGAAGCTCCACCCAGTAGACATCCACATACACCTCATCGGCTAGAATGATGTCATGGGGCCACCAGGCACAAGTAAGCTGGGAATTCAATTTTATAAAGTGGGCACATTGCTGTACTGAACAAAATTGGAGATCAGTGAAACAGGAAGATCTGGAATAAGCCAGTCACCTTGTGGTGAAGACATTCTGTCATCTGTATGGAGAGGTCCATGTGGTGAGGAACTGAGGCATCTTGTCAGCAGCCAGCACTAACACATCAGCTGTGTGCCCAAGCCATTTCAGAAGCAGCTCCTCCAGCCCCATCAAGCCTTCAGATAACTGCAGCCCCAGCTGTAACCCAATGCAATCTCATGAGACCCTCAGCCACAACCACCCAACTAAGCCCCTCCTGGATTTCTGTATTGTCTGTTTGGGTTGCTATTACAACGGAAATTTATTTCTCATGGTTCTAGAAGCTAGGAAGTCCAAGATCAAAGTGCCAGCAGATTCAGTGTCTGGTGAGGCCCTTCTTCCTGGTTCACAGACAGCCATCTTTTTTGCTGCATTTTCACATGACAGAAGGGGCAAGAGGGTCTCTTTTATAAGGGCACTAATCTCATTCATGATGGCTCCACCCTCATGACCTAATCACCTTCAAAAGGCTCCACCTCCTAATACTATCACATTGGAGGTTAGAATTTCAACATACGAATTTTGGGGAGACAAAAGTGTTCACACCATAGCAATTCATAACTCTCAAAATGGTATGAGATGATAAGTGATTACTGCTCTTTTAATGAAGTTTTGGGCTAATTTGTTAAGTAGCCATGGATAACTCATGACTAATGCAGAAAATGAGAAAGAAGAGATGGGGGGAAATGTGGACTGGGCAACTAACATGCCTACCACAAAGAGAGAATAGTTAGAACTTGCTTTCGGAGTTGGATAAATCTTTGCAAAAGAAATAATATCTTAACAAGGTGTACGAGAATAAAACAGCTTGCCAGGCTGAGAAGGAAAGCATGTGGGGAAATCCTTTAGATATGGAGAAACCATGCCTAGTTCACTGAGCTCACAGACAGTATGGATATTGGGTTTATAGGAAGCTCTGCTACTTCCAGCCTGTCCATTGGTGGCCACTGCTAGGTGGAATTTGAGGTGGTATGGGGGAGAGAATAGTGAAAGAAGCAGAAGCTGTATGTGGGAACTGAATCATAAGGGGCCTTGAAATTCTCGTTTTAAATCTTGGTTTTGACTGGAGTTTTGACGAAGAGTCCAAAGGCACTGAAGAGGGGATTGTCATGATCAGATTCTATTTGAAAAAGATCTCATTGGCAGTAGTGGCTTTACGCTCTCTAGGGTAGGGAGCATAAAACTTCCTAGACCATTTAGAGGAAAATTCTGTTGATGAAATTAGATGAATAAAACTTGGCAACCACATGGCATTTAGGTACTTCAACTCTTTGCGGAGATCATGGGTCCTTTCATGATGCTTAAAAGCAGCAGAAAATTGTGCATTCTTGTGTCCAAAATACGAGTAATGTACAATAGGCAGAGAATATCTGCGTGACTCTAGACTTAGAGCTCAGCCAAAATCACACCCTGCTACACACCCTGATGCACAACAATGAGATGCCACTTCACTCTCATCAGAATGGCTGAAATCCAAAACACTGACACCAATGCTAGCAAAGAGGTGGGCGAACAGGAATGCTTCTTCACTGCTGGTGGGAATGCAAACTGATCTTGCCACTTTGGATGACAGTTTCGCAGTTTCTGCTACTTAGGCAATGCCTCACCACTGGAGACCCTCTGTACCTTGGAGTCCTCTCCAGCAAAATGAGGATAATGATGGAGTCTCCACCACATAGCCATGAGTGAGCTTCAAAAATCACCTATGTAAAGATCCCAGCAAAATGGCTGACAAGTGATGGGATCTATCTAGTACCCTTCAGTTGACAGTCTCATTACCTGTAAAACTATTTAGTCAGCAAGATGGTACTGGACTGAATCACCCACTTCACAAGTGAGGAAACTCTAACAAAGATGATTTATGATTTATGGCAGAGCTAGGATTTGAATCTGGAGGTCTTGATTGTCAATCCATTGTTGTTCCCCTTAGCAATGACATGCGGCCAGGCAATTACACTACTGGTAAGGAAAATAAAAGTTAAGAAATTCTGATGAAAGACAAAATAGACAATCAAAATAAGGGCACAGGATTATTCCCACAACATGTATCTTCAGCCATCTCTCGCCTGCTCTCATCCACAACTCCACCTGTATTAGCCCGTTTTCATGCTGCTGATAAAGACATACCCAAGACTGGGTAATTTATAAAGAAAAAGAGGTTTAATGGATTTACAGTTTCACCTGGCTGGGGAGCCTCACATTCATGGCAGAAGGGGAAAGGCATGTGTTACATAGCAGAAGGCAAGAGAGAAGTGCTGAGCAAAGGGGGGGAAAGCCCCTTATAAAACCATCAGATCTTGTGAGAACTCACCCACTATCACAAGAACAGCATGAGGGTAACGAGCCCCATGATTCAATTACCTGCCACCAGTCCCTCCCACAACATGTGGGGCTTATGGGAACAATTCAAGATGAGATTTGGGTGGGGACACAGCCAAACCCTATCTCCACCCATCTTACTGCCACTCTGTCTTACTCTTATTCATAATGTGCCATAAGGTGCTGTGGAAGAGGATCACGCTGTTCTGTGAATTACCTCACTTTACCCTCATGGGTGTTCAGTGAGTAAGTGGCAATTAGCACTTGGTTTTGTCACATTTGTTACAGGTGCATTATTTTAGTTCAGAAGAAACTGAGGTTCTAGCATGGCTGGTTATTGGGTATGTAAAGTAAAACAAGCAAGATCTCAGCCCTGAAGGAGTCCAGCATTTAGTAAGGAAAACATGCCTTAAACGAACGCCTGCTGTGCCAGATGATAAACCTCACTCTAGAGAAATAAACAGCCTGCTCTGACGAGCACAAATAAATATTTCAATGTCGTTCTGAGTGTCAGTGAGGTGGATGGATGGACCCCAAAGTTAGAATAAGGGCACCCTTGAGTTAGGTTTTGAAGGATGAGTAGAAGCTCACCAGAAAGAAGGGTGTTTGAGCCAAAGGGGACTAGCATGAGTGATGTCCGGACACTGAACTGTTGAGGAATTTAAAGAATGTGGGCAATGCGGGAGGGGAGGGTGCATTGGCCAGGAGTGGCAAGGATGAGGCTGGAAAGATGGGCTGAGGCCTTGATGCCTCTTGAGAGAGGGAGGCAAGGCTTCATTTTAAAGACAGTGAGGAGCACCTGGGTGGTTTGTGAGCAACAAATTCAACCCTTAGGCTTTTGGAAGAGGCACCTATCATGGGGTCCTCCTTCTGACTCCACGTCTTGTCTTACAGTACCGAGGCTGTTCACCCCACAGAATCCCATGGAAAACGCAGACCATCCATTTTACTAGGGACTGAGTCTGCCCCTTTTGTGAGCCCACTGGAGTCACAAATGAGGCATAATGAGAGTAAGATACATGATCAAGAGACACTTACCTAGACCAAATCCATTCGTTCATGAGGGTAATTTATCAAGAAAGCAAATCCACTACCAAGTTGGGGGAGCAGGAGGCTCCTGGAGCTGATGCGTGCTTGCTGGCAGAGCATTAACGTCACTGAACTCCACACTCAGGGAGCCATCGTAGCTCCCTGGCCATGCCAGTGCCTCCCTACCATCCACAGGACTGTTTGGGAGGGGACCTCACCCCTTAGACCACGGCACCACACAAGCGGCACCAACCAAGCAGTAAGGCCTCAGAGTCCATGGAAGTTGTCGTCAGCCCTCTGGGCTCCACTGTGATTTGCAGACCTCATGTAGGGGCCAACCGGGGTGCTCCATGAAGACACTGGGCGCCAGTAGGACTGAAGAAGTTATTTATCACCTGCAGCTTCCAGGATTGCAGGAGGAGGGAAGCATAGAAAACGACCAGCCACCCATGGTTCAAGGAACACGCTGCCCACATATTATTCTGCACCAGGCATTTACTGCCCTTCTCAGCAGCCCTCTGGATTCCGGCTCTGGGCCAGTGCCATGCCCTGTGGGAGGAAGCCCCTGCCATCCCCACTATCCCGTCCAGCCCTCTCAGGTGACATCGAACTCAGCCAAGGAGCCTACCAATCTAAATGGCGAGGGACCGCCTCACTGCCCGTGAGACACATAAGTATCTCGGGGCCAGGACCTCGTGTTGTTTTGTAATATAAGTACTTTCCACCCAGGGTGCATAAGTCAAGGAGGGTTTGATTGTGGAGTCCAGATCGCCGCTATCGCAGTGTTATTGTAGCCTCCCATTCTTCCTTCTGATTACTCCACTCAACATAATCTACAGCGGCCAGCGATAAACCTGCTGGCACTCGATTTATAGGCAAACAATTCCTGTCTCTTGTCAGACACTTATCTTTTCTAGCAGTCAAAGAAAAACTATATATAGTGTCTCTCTGGCGTCTAATTCTTTTTTTTTTTTTTTTTTTTTGACTCAAGGGAGACATCAAGGTTTTATGTTGGGCGAAAGAGAGCAGAGTTTAGCTTCTTCCTGGAACATAACAAATGGCTGTGTACCAGGGTGGAGCAGGCTGGCAGTGAGGGACTGGCTGTAGAAAGAGGAGGCAAGGGACGGGGAGGAGCAAGGCTGGAGATGAGGCCCTGACGCAGCCTGCAGGTGATTAGCCCAATGCACAAACCAGATGGGAGAAAGCAGGATCGGTGTTGGGAAAGAAAATGGCAACAAGATGTATGATCAAGAGTGCTCCTCTAGAAAACCCTCACCTTTTCTTTCCAGAACTCGGTGTCATAGTAATGCCATAGGAAGTCTGTACAGTGCTTTATTTATGAAGCATTTTCAAACCATTTGATTGCATTCCCATGGCAATCCCATAAGGCAGGTTGAGATAAGAACTACTCCCATTTTTAGATGAGAAAATAGACATGCTAAATGTGCTTGCCAAAGGTCATAGCACCGGTAAGCAATAACGAGAAGGACAAAAAGCCCTGGCTTTCTGACATTTCATCCACTGCTTTTCCCATTCACTCCATTGCAGGGCTTATTCACCTTAGGCTAACTCAGTTGCATCTGCGCGCACACACACACACACACACACACACACACACACACTCCTAACACTACCAGTACCTAAATAGAAGGAAACATAGAGGAGTGGCCAAAAACTTTTTTCCATGGCAATATTTATAATACTCTGTCCTCTACAGAGATGCAACTGATTACTGCTCAGAAATTATTCTTAGCACTTCAGAAGAAAAGCCAAAATTAATTAGACATCAGCAAAAGAAAGCTTCACTTAATTGGCTATTTTCTGTCCTACACGTTTGGAGAAAAAAAAAAAAAAGGAAAAACCCCAAAAAACAAGTTGATTAAAAGGATTTTTTTAGACAGGGTCTCTCTCTGTGGCCCAGTCTGAAATGCAGTGACATGATCATGGCTGACTGCATTCTCGACCTCCCAGGCTGAGGCAATCCTCCTGCCTCAACTTCCCAAGTAGCTGGGACTACAGCCACCACGTCTTGCTAATTTTTGTATGTATAGGTATAGGTATAGGTATATATGTTGCCCAGGCTGGTCTTGAACACCTGGACTCAAGCAATCCTCCTGCCTCAGCCTCCCAAAGAGATGGTATTACAGGCAAGAGCCACTGCACCTGGTTAATATTTTATTAAGGTTTATGACCCAAGATTACTCAGCTCAATGTCCAAAGCTACACCTCTAGTCCTCTAATGCATGAGCAAAAAGCGTGCATCCCATTTGTTCTGCTTTCTAAAACAGAAAAGATATATGCAGTTAAGGCAAAATTGCATCAATAATTAAAATCCAAAGGGGGGTTTGGGTTACCATAAAATTAAAAGAACAATGCTCCCCATTTCCTGAGTGTTCCAGGTAACCAAGGCTTATCTCTACAGGACTTTAGGAGGCTTTTAAAATACTTAGTAGAACGAAGTACAATAATCTCTTCCTAGAGAAAAGCACCTAACAGCTTTCAATAAATTTTTAGGGCATAGCCCCATTCTTTATCCTGATTCCAGATCAAATTCCTCTACAAGAAGTACTGTGACCATTGAATGTTGCTTTCCCCACTTCTGGTCCTGGCCATGCTTCTTTCTGACAAGACTTTGTCAACAGCAGCACTTCTTAATGTGGACAGCTCTGGGCAGCCATGTGTGATGTAGGTCCAGGAAGGAGGGGGTTTCAAACTGGAGACAAATCCCAGACTTATGAGGGGCTTAGCGAGTGTCCAGCAGATATAAGGCAGAGCCACCTGAGGCTCAGGGGGTGTAAGGAAGCTGTTTTGACCCAAAACAAGAAGAGAAGACTGGAGCCCAGACAAAAAGGCCTTGGTCTTCATAGGAGAAAAGAACTGAGGTGTGACACTGGCCCTTGCAGCAGAGGGCACAGGCCCTGCTCTGCCCTTGAGGAGCTGCCAGTGGACTATCAAAGCCATAAGTGCCATCCACAAGAACAAAGAATTATGTGGACCCAGGAGAGGTGGTGAGTGGGTCTGATCACATAGTCCAGGCAAGGTTTCATGCTTGAGAGGAGACCTGAAGGACTGTCCTAGATGGAGAAGGGTCAGGGACACTAGCTTGAAGGAACAGCTTGAGCAAAATTAAGGAGGTTGCAGTGGGTATGCCGACATCCTAAGCCCGGAAACCTGTGAATGTGGCCTCATTTGGATAAGGGATCTTTGAAATCTGCGTGGGCCCTAAGTCCAATGACACATAGAGAAAGATGACACACAGAGGAGAGACAAACAGAGGAAAGGAGAAGGCCACGTGCAGGAGGCGGCAGGGATTGGAGTGATGCGGCCACAGCTGGGATGCACCTGGAGTCAGCAGAGCCTGAAGGAGGCTTGGAAGGACCTTTCCTGGAGCCTCTGAAGGAAGTGTGGCCCTGCGAACACCTTGATTTTGAATTTTTGGCCTCCAGAACTGTGAGGGAATAAATGTCTGCTGTTTTAGCCACCCAAGTGTCTAGTCATTTGCTGCAGCAGCCACAAGAAACTAATAGACAGCTATGAAAGAAACCCTAGTCCTGGGCCTATTTGGCCCCAGAGCCACTCCTCATCCATTTCCTGCTCTGCTGTCTATGGCAGGGGCTGACCCCTGCAAGCTGTGTTTTCCCAGCTACCCCAGTTCTCAGAGGACTTCAGCCAAGGAGACACTGATAAGAGCCTGAGGGTGGGAGGAAGGGAGGAGCTAGGGAATTTCCTCCCTCCTCTCTCAGCCTCAAGTGGCATCTCCAGTCAGTGTCCCTCTCCTCCATGGCTCCAGCTCCCACCACATAGGATCATTGTGATTCCCAGGTCCCCTGAGTAACCCCAGCTTCTCATTCTAACTAAAAGTCATGGTTGCTTCTGGGATAATGACTCCAGGGTAACTAGAGCACAGGGCACGTGCAGGGAGGGAAGGCAGCAATGTTTCCAGACGAGGCGGGCAGGGGCAATGGTTTCTGGATGAAACTCTGCCACCTCAGACCAGACATTAGATTCTCAAAAGGTGCATGCACCCTGGATCCCTCGCATGTTCAGTTCACAATAGGATTCACACTTCTATGAGAATCTAATGCCGCAGCTGAGCTGATCTGGGAGGAGATGGAGCTCAGGCAGTAACACTTGCTCATCCACTGCTCACTTCCTGCTGATCCTAAGAGGCCACAGACCACAGACTGGTACTGATACATGGCCCGGGGGTTGGGGACCCCTGGGCTACTCCACAAAGTGACATCGGCACAAACAGCGAGGTTGGGGGCTCCTCTCAGAGGGCAAACATTAGCAGAAGCTGCAAGCTGTCATCCCTGACTTGGCATCCACCAGCACCCAGCTTGGCCAGACATTTCTTGGCAGGGGATTGTATTAGTTTCCTGGGATGACCATGACAAAGTAACAGACCATGTGACTTCAACAACAGAAATATATTTTCTCACCCTTCTAGAGGCTGGAAGTCTGAGATCAGGGTGTCAACTTCTTCCAAGGTAGGTTTGGTTCCTTCTGAGGCCCCTGTCCCTGGCTAGCAGGTGAGCGTCTTCTCCCTGTGTCTTCATATGGTCTTCCCCTTTGTGTGTGTCTGGGCCCAAATTTCCTCTCCTTATAAGAACATCAGTTCTATAGGATTAAGGCCCAGCCTAACAACCTCTTTTTACCTTAATTACATGTTAAAGACCCTCTCTGTGAATACAGTCACGTTCTGAGGTCCTGAGGACTAGAGTTTCACATATGGATTTGGGGGAACAAAGTGTAGCCCCTAGCTGGGACTTAGGTGTCAGTAGCAGATAGAGAGTGTGGAAGACACAGCATGCCCAGTGGGAACTGCGCACACCAGCAGAAGAGGCCAGTGCAAGGGGAAGGAAGGAAATGGAAGATGCCTTGGAGGAGCTGACCTGACCACTTGGGCAACTGGACTCGCTTCTGAGAGCATATGAAAAACCTCAGGGACTTTCAGAAAGCCCTAGCTGAGGTGCTGGTGGCTGGGAAGGAAGAGAGTCAGTGAACGAAAGGTTTGCATTATTAATGCAACTCTGTTTATACCCACAGGTTGATGAAATCATTTAGGGAGAAATCTAGATTTTGGAAGGAATTAAATTCTTCCTACAGCCTGGCCCTCCACACCACAACACAGACATGCACAGGTGGTGACTGATCCCCTTTGCATGGCATCCCTGCAGAGGTGAAAACAAGAAACCAGGCCATGCAGAGAGTCATTGCAAGTAAAGGGAGACTCAGACAGAGGCTGTGGGAGCCAGCCCAGTACGTTTGTGTGTTGGCCACATGCAGCCTATGAGGCTGCTCCAGGACCCTAAGCCTATGTCCAAGGGAGCCATAGACACGTGCTTTTGCTGATGAGCCACAATTTATTAATAGGAGACTCTGTGGGGTGCACTGCAATAAATTGTGATTCGTGAAATTTATAAACTGAGATAGCACTAGCGAGAGGTCCTGTGAATTGTAATTTTCTCGACCTGACAAATGAACTGCTTTGAGCAGCGACAGCTTCAGCCAAGTAAGAGAAATAAATCAGCTGGTGGAACTGTGGTAAGAAAGCAAACAGTTTTATTGGTCTACGGATCTTGAGAAATGTTGATTAAGTCAGATCTGGAATCCCCTCATAGTCGTTTTACAAGCTGCTTTATCCCAGAGACCCCCCAGGCCTCTCCATATTACCACAATCTCCCAGGAAAAATGAGTGAGTTACACTATGTTCAGAGTCGGAAACAAAAATATATCTTTTTATGGTCCTGGGAAAAGGTGAGTCTGACCATTCATTTGAGGAAGCTTCTGTATTCCCCAAGTCTATATTAGAGGAAAACTTCGTGGAAGGCTTTCCACAACTGATAACCTCTCAGTCTCCAGAGAGCAAACAGAAAATACCTTGAGTTGTAGAACCAATTATGTGAGAATAAATTTAGAATAAATGGGACTTATTAGAGATTAGTGTTTGGACCAACAAACTATGGGTTGACTTGGCAAGTTAAGAGTAGAAACAAGAATGCAATGGGCAATGTTGAAACTGTAGACACTAGAACTAACTGCTTTAAATTGTATTTATGTCCTGAGAGAACCCATTTGCTATCAAATAACTAATTACACTCCGGTCTGTTCACTGAAGCAAGCCCCAAAAGACTCCATTCCAGAAAGCAATTTGGTTTCAGCCAATGGTTACATTTATTTTTAAATGTAGCCTTCAAATTCAGAATGTCATATTCCAGACTTGTCTCCCCTCAACTGATACAAATTACCAGGCAGGAACCATTTAATTCAGAAGTTTATTTGCAAGACCCCAGCAGGAGAGAGGTAGCAACTTCAGAGAAGGGAAGGGTAGGAAAATATTGGTTAGCCATCTGTGTGCCAGGCAGCATGTTCAGGGCTTCACAACCTTCAAGAAACTATTACCACCTCATTTTAGATAGGAGACTGAAACTCAGAGATGTTCATGAATTTGCTGTGGCCACACAGCATTGGTTGGAAAAGGCAGGGATACACTGACAACTAAATTCATGCCCTTTCCACGGTGTCATGTCACCTTTTAAAATTGAGGAGCCTAGAATCTTCCAGTTGATCCCTCTCCCCATGTCCCCCAGCCTCTTGCTGCCCAAAGACACAGATCTAACCAGATCCCAGTCAAATCACTGCCTCCCTTATTCTTGACCATCTCTGTGGAAGGAACCCCCTCCTCCTCCCTGGGGCAGATGCATGGGAAACTGAGTCTGTGCCACCCAGGGGGCAAGGCTCCCGTGGTTGGACAGAGAGGCCAGGCGTTCCAGACAAACTCTCTCCACCTCACCACAAGGACAGCCTGCGGGGTGGGGTGAGGAGCTGCTGGGGAGTTTCCAGTTTCAGGAGCTGGTTGCCCTAAGATGGGGAAAAGCAGGTCACAGTGGTGCTCCAGTGCAGATTTGAACAATTTGTTGCAGCCACAGGACACTTCCGAAATGTCTTTCCCAGCAGCTCTGGCTCTGCCCCAGGCAGGAGTGTGTTTGTGTGGCTGCAGGGCACCGGCAGCAGCCCTCCCTGCTCTCCCGGCTCCCTGTGGCAACGGGAGGGAGAACTTCGGGGGGTCAGGCATGGAAACCACAGCAATGAAATCTGACTTCAAAAACACAGATGCCGCGATGTCTACTTGCAGAACACACAACATCTGGGCCGATCACCAACAAGATTCCTGCCACCTGAGGTGGAGGCAAGGCAGAGGCTACACATCTCCGTCCTTGCTGCTTGTGGGGAAAGACCGGGCTCCCTCGCCTCGGGCTTCACTCTCGCTGCTCATGCCTACATTGCTGCAGGGCTGTCAAGTGGGTGTTCTCTAACCACTCAGGAGCTCATTCCCTAACACTCCTCCCATCACACTACCCCCAGCTCTAAAAAATTGTTCTTGCTTCCTCTTAGCCGAGAGCAGTGCTTGAAGGAGGATAGAAATATCCTGGGGTTCCTGTTAAAATGCAGGTTGTGATTCAGCAGGCCTGGGGTGGGGCCAGGCTTCCACCTGTCTAGCAAGCTTTCAAGTCCAAGGATGCCGTTGGTTTCAGGACCACACTTTGAATAGCAAAGGCTGGTATGTATGTCCCAGATTCCTAAAGCTGGTGTTGAAAACTCCGGGCCCTCTCCCCCTAGACTACCTTTCTTGCCTCCTTGGCCTCCTCCCTGCCCCTGCTATGCTCCAGGCAGAGTCAGCTACCAGCCCACAGCCACACCCACACCCCAGCTTGCCCACTGTGGGGGTTCTGTGCCCACCACAGATAAAAAGCTAGCAGCAGCAAAGCTAGCACCCAGCTCTGCTGTTCAAATCTTACCTCCTGCAAGTCCTAGCCTTTCCATAAAGACCATGGTCTTCCTTGCAGGAAGAGCTGCATTCCAGAGTCCTGGCATACAAAGGGAGCAATCTCTGCTTTCTCAGGAAGTGTCAAGCCCAGGCATTGTTTGGGAGAGACAGATTGGGCTGCCTCCCTTGAGTGGAGCAAGCCCTTAAAGTTGCCTTGGCTGGGACCACCACTCTCCGATGGGAAGCCCTGCTGCCTCATGGCCCTTTCCGAAGGGCATTCACTAGAGTCTGGTATGCTCAACAATTGGGAGACCAGGGTTTCTCATGCAGTAAATACCTGTGTCTGAGAAAATCTGGCTGATACAGATAAAATTTCATTTTCCTGCTTCACCTTGGTGAGGCCAAATACCAGCTAATGAAAAGTAGGCTGTGTACTTTTTTCTTTTTTGAGACAAGAGTGTCACTGTGTCGCCCAGGCTGGAGTGCGGTGGTGCAATCTTGGCTCACTGCAACCTCCGCCTCCCAGGTTTAAGCAATTCTCATGCCTCAACTTCCTGACCTAGCTGGGATTATGGGTGTACCACCATGCTGGGTTAATTTTTGTATTTTTAGTAGAGACATGTGTCTTCATGTTGACCAGGCTGATCTTAAAAACTTGGCCTTAAGTGATCTGCCCACCTAGGTCTCCCAAAGTGTGGGGATTACAGGCGTGAGCCATCACACCTGGCCTGTACTTTCTATAAAAATATTTTATACCATCCAATATTTAACTGGGAAATGACTGCAGAACTCTTAGCCATCCTTTGTTTTAAATATTCAGAAGCATCTATCTGACACAGCCCCCTAAGAAAGGCTATCTGGGGCACAATTTAGTTTTCCTGTTTTACTCCTGATGGTGAAGCTCCGGCCAAGATTTTCTGGTTGTGGAACCTCTTCTGATTCTGCCGTCTCACTGGTTGTGGAAATGATTGCAAATTGGAATGAAATTTTTCATCTTATCTGCCCCTCTGTTATGTGGTGGAGGAGGGTGTGGTGTTATCAGTTTGCAGTGGGGTTTTAGGGGTGGTGTCAGCCTTGCAGAGAGTTTGGTGGGTTTGCATTTCCCTGGCTTTGCTGTGTGCTGTTTTGAGGGAAATGGGTAACCGGATCTTAGAATCACTGGATGTGAATAGATAACATTGACTATAGGCAATTCTATTTACTGATAAAAATAATATATAGTTTTCAAATAGTCCCATAATGAGTCACTTCTAAATAGTCAGAAATACATTTCCTGCTATTATTCTTTGATACTGAATTGATAATTTTATAAAATTACTCCCTTGCCAAAGTAGTCCTGTTGAATGCATGTTGAATTTGCAACATAGTCTTAAATCTGCAGTAATCTGGCCTTTTGGGACCCACTAGTTATGAATCAAAGTCCAGAGCATATTCTCTCATAAGAAATGTATTCTACTTTATTCTTGCTGTTCAAGTTAACGAGAAAAAGAAATGTATTTTACATCTAGCTTCCTCTCCTGAAAATAGCAAAGAATTGCGTAAGAGCAAGAGTCAAACAAAATCTACTGGCAAGAGTCCAGAATGCAGGGCACTGGCTCTTCAGCCATCCTCCTCTTTGGCAAAAAACAAACATCACAAATCACTAATGGATGGAGCCAAAGTCTAATCTAAACCCCGAGTGAGGCTGTGGGCTCTTGAAGCAAAAATCAAGAGACCTGAATGCTACGTCTTGCTGCTCTGCCCCTCAACAGCTTGGTTACTTGGGGCAAGCCTTTTAATCAATGTGAGCCTCAGCTTCCTTATCTGGAAAATGAGGTTAACGACTGCCCCACTTACCTTGCAGGATGGCTGTGACAGTCAACCCAGACTGTCCCTGGGCAAGCACCTTCTAAATTTACACAAAGAGGTGAGTGCCATGTGATTGGCAGGCAGTATCTGCTGCTGGTTCTGGGGCTCAACAAAGCAGTTCTGTCTCCTGCTGTGCTCCCAGACTTCCCTCCCTTCCTGGGCTACCCTTTAAAGATAGAACCGAGTTATGGGGGGCAGGGGTAGAAATGGAAGAAGGAAAGCAACAGGTATTTTAGAGGGATTAGAAACCTGTCTGTTTCACATGTGATTCGTTAAATCTCTCTCCTGCATGTCCTCACTGAGTCCCCAAACAAATTCTCCAATCTCAACTTGTCACTCAGTAACAGAATTAGTTAATCCTAGTTAAACTAGATAACTTATCTTTCCGCCATCCCCAAGGAACAGAGGCCATCATTGTGTCTCCACAGGCTCTCTCAAGGGAGATTACCCTTTATCTCCTCCATAAGGTGAAGAAGGAGATAGTTTTGATAGAAAAGGGAGCCTTCAAAGGATTCTAGTGCCTCCCCCGGGACTGGAAGGGAGGCCTGCGATTCCACATGTGGAGGCTCTCCTTCTCTGGTAACCCTCAGGAGGCAGCAGGGTCTCAGGGAGAAATCATAGCCACGGCAAAGCTCTGCCAAGGAACGGTGGAGCCAGCACCCTCCCAGGAGCATGAGGACTTAGCAAATGAGCACATCAGTGGTCACCACGTGGACCAAAGACCCGAGGACCATATTCGAATGATCTGGGTGAAAGTCCATAGGAACTGAGAGGAAGGGGTGTTTCAGGAAGGTCTGCAATGGAATTTCCTACCACCCTGGCAGGATGGCTATACTAGCATATCAAATTTAGCTTAAGGCAACAAAAGAAATGTGAAATTTCTTATGCCCTATTGTTACAGTAGAATTCACATGCCTGCTATCTTTCTGAGACATTCTGGCAGATAACCCTGCTTTCTTTGGAAACTCCAGAGATCGGGAGAAACAGTTTGAAAGATCAGCACAAGCTCTTTCTGAAATTACCTTCTGCTCCCTCCCGCAGTGAGAATTTACCCAGGGAAATACCAACCCAGCAGATACTTCCTCCATAACTTGAAACCCGAGCCATAGTTGCCCTACCATCAGCTCAACCAAAAGCGCTTCTCAGCAAACCTGGAGGAGAAAATAATGTCTTATCTTTCTTAGATGCAAAAAGGAATACACAACAAACACATCAAGAAATAAATACAAAAGTTTATGACTAGCAAACATTGTCTACAGTCACCAGGCAAGAACTAATGTTGAATCGCTTTCCCAACCAATGCTCGCAATTCTGGAAATAGAAATGTTATTGTCCTTATTTTACCCTGAGAAAATTGAGGCTCAAAGGTATTAACTAACTTGCTAAAGATACCAAGCTATTAAGTGGCAGAGCTAGGATTAGAATCTAAATCAGCATTCTATTCTACTGCGCTGCATAATCCCAGTTATCTGGTATTCTCTAGCAGCATGCTTCTGTTTTTTAGTTCATAACATGTGTATGTGTGTGTGTGTATGTGTGTGTGTGTGTGTGTGAGAGAGAGAGAGAAAGAGAAAGAGAGAAAGAGAGAGAGAGAGAGAGAGACTGAATGTAGAATAGGAAACACAGATTTTAAATGTAACCATTGCCATATTTGTTGAACTCTGGAAGGGGAAACTGTGAGTTCCAGTAGGTGTCTGTTGAGTTTCGGCTGAAATGTGCCCACCGGCTGATTTAATGTGATAATCAGGGGTGGGGGCCCTGGTGACAGGCTATGATGTATTGGCTGTTGTTTTGCACTTTGATGTACCCTGGAATTTGTCAAAATTTCACTTCAGCACTCCAAAAAGTGCCCTGACGTCATCTGTCCCACTCTCTGTCTGCAGGAGCAAATGGCAGGGGAGTGGCTGTCCCTGGAGTTCAGGTCAACAGCAGGTCAGAGAGTGGCAGACCTTTCCTGAGGACAGCTGGCGGCAGCCGCTCCCCAGGCTTACCACCTCACAGCCAGGGGATTCCTGTCTCTGGGGGATAAAAATCTTTGCTGTCTCTGAGTGAAGGGGGATGGCAGATCCCTCCTAACCCAGCTCAGTCATGGGCTTGTGGAAAAAGGAATCCTCTTCTACACCCTTAGTCATAGGGATTGAGCTGCAGGCGAGGAAGGTGGGTAGGGCTGGCGGAATGAGGGGGACATGCCGGCTGAGCACGCGGTCTCCAGGACACTCCTGGCCAGCAGCCCAGGTCAGGAGCCAGCCTCCGCCATCCCCCGAGGCAGCTGTGGTCACACTGAGGCAGCAGCAGGCAGAAGGGCGTGCTGATGCACAGCTCCAGGGGCCAGATGAGTCACCCCCAGGGCTTGGCCAGCTGGAGAGCAGGGCCTGTTTCCCGAGGCTGGTCTGGACAGCACAAAGATCCGGGAACACTGCTGGCTCCCAGCACTGGGGATCTGTAGTGGCTTCTGGGAGCTGCTGATCTCTGAAGGGTCACCCTGTCATGGAAGCGAAGAACGTCAATGTTTGGGGCAACGGGGCTAAGGGGAAGAGTGGTTTGCCTAGAAAACCCCATCCTGCTTTTGGGGTGCCTCATGCTGGCCTCTTGATAGGACTAGACCTGTCAAGTGGGATCTCAGTGGGTCCCTGGTACTGTGACATTGGAATCATTGTCCTGATCTTCCTAGCACAACATGACACCACCTCTGTTGAGAAGCCAACCCCCAAGAGAATCCAAGAAAAGCCATATGCCTTAGTTTATTCAGGCTGCTGTAACAACATACCATAACCTGGGTGGCTTATAAACAACAGAAACTTATTTCTTACAGTTCTGGAAGCTGGGAAGTTCAAGGCCAAAGCGCTGGCAGATTCCATGTCTGGTAAGGGCCCCTTTTCTGATTCAGAGAAGGCACCTCTCTACTTTGTCCTCCCACAGTAGAATGGGCAAGATCACTCTCTTTATAAAGCCTAATCATGAGGGCTTCTTCCTTATGACCTAATCATCTCCCAAAGGCTGTACCTCCTCATACCATCAGTTTAGGGGTTAGGATTTAAACACATCCATTTTGTAGGAACATAAACATTTGGTCTATTGCATGGCATGACTCTTCATTTTATTTTTAGCTGTCTGGATCCATAACATGAGATTTGTAATGTCCTAGCTTAGAGAGTTGTTTTAAGAACTAAGTGATCATGTACATTAAAATGTTTAAGCACAGTGCCTAGTACATAGTAAGTACTCAATAAATATTCATTGGTTTCCTTCTTCCTTGCCCTCTCTTTTCCCTCCGAATCCCCAAATAAAAATAAACACCATTTTGCAATAACTAAAACTTAGGAAAGTTGATGTGACATTGTCACCTACAGCAAAGTTAGAGACTAAACAAGGTTCTAGAGACATCAAGCTGCTTCCCTATCTATTGCTGAAGAAAGCCACATTCTAGTTGGGTAAGCAGGGAGCCAAAAATCATGCTGGCCGTGCATGCAGGGGTGTAGCTAGTAAGGGTGGCCATCACTACAACTTGTGGAGGTAAAGAGACTTAAACTAAGGAGCTTGGACAGTGCAGACATGGGCCTGCAGGGGAGAAGTCCTCAGCCAGAGAAGCCATCAATTTCCCTTCCAGCTCAGAGGGAAGGAGAAGTTTCATTGGCCCAGAAAGGGCCACTTCTCATTGCAAACCAACAATATCTGACAAGGAAGTGGTCTTAAGGGTCACTTGGGATTAACTACTGGGAAATAATTTCAGAAACGGGCAACAGACATCAAGACAGTTTGGCTCCCTGTGCTGAGAGGGTGACGTCAGCTGTGCAGATAAATTCTGAAGAATCTATCACCCCTCAAGCATTGTTTTACTAGCTTATAAAATGTTCCTGAGATCTTTCCATACTAATGACTTCTGGGGAATGTCCAGGGCATCCTGGAAAATTACAGCAAGAGGGTATCCCTCCAATTCTTTCTTGTCCAGAGCCTAATTTCTTTTAGACTTAGCCTAATTGCTTTCTATTCCATGAATTCTTATTAAATAGGAAAACTTGATACTGCATATTTACTGTTGAGTGTTGTGCAGAAGAGCATGGAAACATGGCCAAATGCTAGGTTCTGATCAGAAAATATGCCAGACATGTACGAGGACCACAGCATTGAAATGATTACAGTTTGCCTCTCTGAGTTCCCACTACATTATTTCTCAAGACCTGCTTATGGGTACTTTTGTATCCATTCTACATATCAATACACTGAACTATAAAGACAGAACAAATAGAATCTGCTTATGGATATTCAGCAAAATAGCTGCTGAATCAATCCAAAAGGTCATGGCATCTTGGTCCCAGACATCTTCACCATCATTCTTCAGGAAAACAAAGTGAGATTCAAGAGAGCAAAGAAAAGCGGAGACAGATGAGTCCAAACAAAGCAGCAGTTTCCTGGATCTAAAAAGCTCCCAATGTCCTTTAGGGGACTCTTTGAGAGACAAGAGAGTTCCATGCAGTGGAAGGAACCAGTCATATCCAAGCAAACATTTGCCACCAGCCAAGATTACTTAATAGAGAATGCAATCTACTTTTACAAAGAACATTTGAAAATGCGTAACATCTCACTTGTTGCTGGGAGCAAAGCTGTGAATATGGTATTATTATTGCCATTTTCCAGACAAGAAAACAGATGCTTGGAGAAGGTACCTTGCCCAATGTCATACCACTAATAACAACAAAGCCAGACCACCCAGCAACCTAGTTGTTCTGAATCCAAGTCCAATGTTCTTTGCCCTACATTTCAGAAGTTCTCAAGTGGACAAGGTAACCAGATCCCACATCATTGAACAACAAAGGAAACATTGATCAAAAGGGATCTGTACATGCCCTAGAAGAACTGACTTTTAAGGGAGTATTCACTCAACAACTCCCCAGAGTATTCAAACAAGATGAAAATGGCAGGGGGGTTCTAGGGTAGGGAATCACTGAAGTTGCCTATTCTCGGCCAGGAGGGGTTCTAGAATCCTTTCTCAATGAACTCTTAAGGCTGGTGTCTTTCCAAGATGGAAGTCTTGTGTTCATGCTAGCATGAGTTCAGGGTGTACACATGGACCTTGAACCCTGAAGCCTTACAGGAAAGCCCTGGGATGTCTCAGGCCTCCTGCCATCCTAGGATCTGGTCCAAGGGGGTACAAACCTGGGTCTCATGTTCTCCCAGGATCATTCACAGACACCTAGACTCCTGTTCTCTGTCACATCTGCACTCATAGAGCTGGGCCTCAGGAGGTGAAGTGGGGACAGGACAACATCCCCAGGTGTTGACTCTAGCTTAGGCTCAGGGTCAGGAGCCCTTGCCACAGCAAAATGACTTGTCCTGGCCAACACAGTCATAAGCACAGATAATCACACCCCAGGCTAAAAAGGTGAAAAACCAGTAGGCAAGGAAACCATTTTGTCATCCAAGGACAATAAAGTTTATGTATTCCCAGATGTGGGTCCTCCCACTTAATCAAAGCAGAGGCCCATTCCTGTGAAAAGAGCTTTTCTCTAGCAAAATGGGAAGGCAACTTCTTTGGGGCTAAATTTAGACTTCACCCACAGGCGAAGGGCTGCAGTTCTTCAGGGCTGCCAACAGAACAAGCAAATGGTTCAGTGTCTCAGCTGGCTACAGCCAGCTCCAAAGCCAAGCCAGCATGAGTCTGAAATGTTCCAAGCCTAGGAGTGTAGGCCACACAGTTCCTGGGGCCCAGATCTGCTCCAGGCTGGGCCACATCTTGGAGGGTATGCAGCTTTGGTCGCCCTGCTGATGTGCCAGCCTGTTTGCTTGCCCCACCAAGGAGAAGCAGCCCAATACCCACCACCCCGAAGAGCAGGCTCAGAGTTACAGAGGATGCAAAGTGCAAGAAAGCCTTTGGCTTTAAAATTTTTCTAAAAGATATCCTGGGAATCATCACTGAGAAGGCCATGCTTTGCAAAAGAACCAAATCAGTGTACAGGATGGTATGGTACCAAAGAAGTCAAGGTAAATGATCTACGGTCACATAAAGCTTCAATAGGAAAGGTAAAGTTTTTTCCTTGGGGCCGGGCCCCTTCCATCTGAAGCTTGCAGTATCCTCTCCCTACATCAACACTATTTCTAAGTGGCCCCAAAGCCATCATGGCAAAATATTAAGAGGCATTCCCTGTCTTGGGGAGAGGTGAGCGTGGTCTCTACTAAAAAAGAAAAAAAAAAAAAAAAAAAAAAAAACAAGTTTCATTCATTTCTCTGCTTGGCCAAGCTGGCATTTTCCCAAAGGTACCCTGCATTAAAGATCTGGCTTCCCATCCTTAACTCTCAGGAAGTATATGCCAGCACATCCCAAAGTGGTCACCAATTCACTACTGCCAAACTTAATCACAATGTACACCAGGTGAGACTGAGTGAGATTTGGATGGGGAATGATAATCAGAATTTACTGTATCCTTCCCGTTCAGCATTCCTACAGCTATGATCCAAGATTTGCTTAGGGAGTAAAACAAGATAAAAATTCACCCCAAAACATGTCCCATACTGTACAGACACAGCTCCAGTGGCATCTCCTTAGAAGCCTCCAGCTGGTAGAGCAAACCACAATTTCCACTGAGCTTCCATGGCCCTGTGCTCTCGGCTGGGCTGCACCACCTATTCCTCTGTAAACACTAAGGACTTACATTGGCGTCCCCCAGAGACTGGAAGTTACTCCAAGGAAGGGTCCTGATTTTATCTCATTTTGAATCTCTAACTCCAGGGTATAGTAGGCTTTCAATAGACATTAGATGAGTGAGTGAATGACTGATATTGAAATGTGTAAACATTCTTGTTTAAATATCATAAAAGGAGCTGGTGTGAAGCTAAGGTTAACAGAGTTCCATCAAAAAAAAGTATCAGCTGGGCACAGTGGCTCATGCCTATAATCCCAGCACCTTGGAAGGCCAAGGCGGGCAGATCACAAGGTCAGGAGTTCGAGACCAGCCTAGCCAATATGGTGAAACCCCATCTCTACTAAAAATACAAAAAAATTTGCCAGGCATGGCGGCACATGCCTGTAATCCCAGCTACTCAGGAGGCTGAGGCAGGAGAATCACTTGAACCCAGGAGGTGGAGGTTGCAGTGAGCAGAGATCATGCGACTGTACTCCAGCCTGGGAGACAGAGTGAGACTTCATCACAAAAAGAAGAAAAAGAAAGAAGAAAGAAGAAGGAAGAAAGAAGAAAGAAGAAAGAAGAAGAAGAACCACCCTTCTGTACTCTATGATGAAACAAACACCATCCTCTTTAAAGTGAGTAAGCAAATGTTAATGTTTGATTATTCCTGACTGGCTTTTGTTAGATGGAAAAAACTGGGCTACCTTGCGTATTTCTTTCTTTCTGCTTATCCAGAGGTGGGGGTGCTGCTTCATCCTAGTGGGTCCCTTGGCAGCAGGGTTAAGCAGTTAAAACCCATCCTGATTCAAGCACCAGAGACAGAAAAACAAAAACCCAGCTGCACTCACTTTTTGGAGTAAAGCCCCTTAGCCACCTCCCAGCCTGTCTGTCCCTACACCAAAGACCTGCCTGCTGATACACACTGTGGGAGGTCAGACTGTACCAGGTGGACTTCAGAGGTCAGCTTAACAACTCTCTCCACCAGTCCTAGGATGAAATACAGACAGCGACAGTCTAGCAAAGAGGTAATATAGGAATCACCTCAAAGAGTGAGAGAATTCTCAGAGAACCTAATCAAGCACAAGCAATTATCCTCCCTTCTAATGTCTGCATCAAGAATATAAATATTCAAAAGAGAAGCATGCCTGTATCATCATTCCTGAGCCAAATTTTGCACTGCATCTTACTCAGGCAACCAGGAAGGTAGGACAAGAATGCAAATCCCATTGAAATAATACGTAAATAAAATCACTTTCTTTCACAGCAGCCAGAACATTTCTAAGAGGTTTGTGCTCCAAGGCAATGTACTGAACAAGAATACTGGGAAGGAATTGCTGAATGGAAGGATGATTAGTGTGGATGAGCATGTTTCCTTTTAAAATAAAGACATATGAATGATTGTAAGTTGCCACGCATATTTCAACTTGATGTTTAAAGACATTGGACTTAGCAGGTAGGAACTGTTGCCCTCTACTGGATGGAACATCATAAGAGTACCATGATTTCATATTTGCTGCAGTTGTCTGGATGCTTTTTATCCTTCCAAGGGTACAGATGGTCATGGTGATGGTAATGGTGAAAATGATGATGGAGGAGAGGGAGGGAAGAAGGAGAGGAGGAGGTGATAACCATGGCAATAAGAATCCCTTAGATTTATACAGCACTTTAGTGTTTTACAAAGTACATTCACACAAACTGAATTACTTAAGCCTCACAATTAACCTGTGAAGAAGGTGACGTTGCAAATGCGATGACTTTGGCAAAGAAATTAGATCAGTTCCTACAAACACCGAGACAGTAAGAGGCAGAGCTCAAGTTCTGACTCAGGCTTGCTAAGTCCAAGCCCTGGAAAGGTTTCCCTTCATTCTATTTAAAGGTGAGGATGTACAATGGCTCCAAGGTGAAAATGAGCTTAGCAGATGACAAATTTTGGTAGCTAGAATTTTTTCAGACAGGTGACTTGTAACAGAAAAGGACCAGCCTTGGGCTTCCCAAATATAAGTCTGGAAATCACTGGAGGATATCAGAAGGGTGACCAGAGATGGTCATTTTTTCAGACACCCCTTTAAGAAACCTCTAAAGTATGTAGGTAGGAAAGGCTTCTCCCGGGAATGTGTATATTTTTCTATTAACTAAGATTAAGAGAGCTCATTTCTAAAAGATCTGTATGACTGTTATTCATTTATTCAACCAGTTACATGACTCATGTATCTTTATGTGTAATATCTAAAACCTGAAAACAACCCAAACTTCAACAGGTGAATGGTAACACAAAGTGTAGTGCATTCATACCATGGAATACTGCTCAGCAACAAAAAGTAACAAACTGTTGATACATGCAACAACTTGGATGGAGCTCAAGGGCATTATGCTAAGTGAAGAAAAGCCCATCTCAGAAGGTTACATGCTGCATGATTCCATTAATATAGCATTTTCAAAATGACATCACAGTAGAGATGGAGTGCAGAGGAGAGATTGCCAGTGCATAGAAAAGAGGAGGGTGTGACTATAAGGGAGAATACAAGGTGACTTTCCTCATAGTGACAAAAAAGCTCTGGAACATTATATGGTGGTAATCAAATGAATCTATATATGTGAGAAAACATCATGGAATTAGACACAAAAACACACAAAAATGAGTGCATGTGAGCACTGGTGAAATATGAGTAAGAGCTGTAATCCAGTTGATAATTTGGAGTCAATCAATGTCCTTGCTTCATGATGTAAGAGGTCATCATTGGGAGAAGCTAGGTGATGGGTACTCAGGGCCTCTGCACTATTGTGACAACTTAATGTGGTCTACAGTAATTTCAAAAGAAAAAGAGAGAGAAGAAGAAAAAGCAAGGCAAGGAGGAGAAAGAGCAGGAGAATGAAAAGGAGGAGCAAAAGGAGGAGCAGCAGGAGGAGGAGGAGCAAGAGGAAGAGGAGCAGGAGGAGGAGCAGCAAGAGGAGGAACAAGAGGAGGAGGATCAGGAAGAGCAGGAGGAGGAGGAGGAACAGGAAGAGCTGCAGGAACAGGAAGAGCAGGAGGAGGAAGAGCAGGAGGAACAGGAGGAGAAAGAAGAGCAGGAGGAATAGAAGCAGGAGGAACAGGAGGAGGAGGAGGAGGAGCAGGAGGAGGAGGAGCAGCAGCAGGAGGAGCAGGAGCAGGGCCAGACAACCGGGGCCCCCAGACACAGCAGTCAGGACTCTAGCGTGGTGTCCATGGGATCTCCATGGCAGCTCACATGGCAGCCACTCTGAGTGCTAGGGCTGCAGCAGAAAGAGTTTGGGCAGGAGATGGACTCCAGCGCCTCGTGGGCACTGAGGAGAGCACCCGGTGGGTGCTGGTGCTGCTGCTGCTGCTGGGTGTGAGGGATGTTGCCTCTGAAAATGTGTTTTTTTATTTTAAATGGAGGGATTGGACTAGGTGGACCTCAGGACTATTCCATGCCTAATATTCCACATTTCCACGAGTAGCCTAAGCAAATCTAGTCACTGTGATCCAATGTTCACTTGTGCTGCTTGCCCTGTTTCCTGACAGCCAAAGTGAAATCACCTGTTTTGTGCCAAGTGTTGACACTCATCATAGGCAGCTTGTGTTATAGACTATAGTTCTGTTTGAATATCTTGTTCCACAACTAAATTATAAATTTCTCTTGAGGCCATAACTGACTAGTATTTGTGATGCTTGGTGTCTCGCATAGCAGGTCTAATTGCAGAGTCCATTAAAATTGAACAGAGCTCAGAGACTAAAAAAAGTTAAAGCTCCAGTTGAAAATATTGACATATTTGGCCATTTTTTGAAAAGTTAAGTTTTGTAGGATAAAAATCACCACCAAGCCAAAAAATTAATGGCAAATTGAGCAACATCTTTGTAACGATAACAGGACAGATGTGAATACACAATGCACAAAACAAAAATGACAAATGGCCAGAAGTACATGGACATTCAGTCCCCTCCTTATCAAGGACATGAACACTAAAACAATGAGATTCTAGCTTTTTGTTTTTATTTTGTTTTTCTCTGTTAGATCAGCAAAACTGAAAATAGATTACAATATATAACGTTAGCAATGATGTGGACAAATAGACATTTTCATAAGCTGCTAATGGACACGGAGTAAAATTTGATGGCAGATAACAACCGTCTTCAAAATGTGTCCAATAGTTCATGACGTAGGGATTTATCTTAAAAATGATAATCAAGGAACAAACATACACAGGAATAGCAATTGAATAACTGCCTGGAAGAGTACAAATTGGGAAATGAGGCCATTGTTCATTAATAGAAGAATGAACTGATCAACAGGAGCGTTTTTTATCTAGTGGAATATTATATAATAGTTTAAATGAATAAACTAGATTTACATGGATAAATCTCTAAAATAAACTGTTGATGCCAAAAACCAGATTGGAGAAGAAAATGTATAGTCCAATAGCGTTTGTGTAAATCTTAAAAACACAGAAAAAGTATTATTTTGTCCACTACGTGTTGTTCATGAATATGCACCAAAGGTATAAAATGTATGTAAAAGATCCTCATCAACTTCAAAATTGTGTTTAAAGGAGAAAGATGAGAATATTGTTTGTATGACGTTTTGTTCCTTTTTTTTTAAAAAAAAAAAAAAAGGTTGAATCAAATAAGAAAATGCATGTATGGCCTTTGGTGTAGCATCTGCCTAAATAGACAGAAATATCAACTATTTACATAATGTTGCTACCTAAGTATACACTTATACACATGTACTTATAACTTACTTTTTAAAAAGACAAATCCATAAGTGATGAATTCTTGGGCACATTTAAAAAAATTTTTATTTACTTTAAAATGTTAGTCCATCTCTACCCCCTTCACTTATGGCTGAGTGGCAGGTTATGAGTATGGTCTAAGAGGAAAGCTTTGAACTTTATGGGGAAAAATACAGAATAAAAGGTAATGCTCAATTTTGAGCACGAAAAAAATGGGGGCTATGTGTTGAGATGCTTCCTTCCACAGGAAGGAATTGTGCTAGATGTGTGCCATCCATTGTCTCATTGAGTCCTCACAGCATCCTATGTCATGCTTTTATTGGGCCCATTTCCCTCACTGGGAAACTGAGGCTTAATTACTAGATTATGTAATTTGGACAAAATTATATCTCTATCAGTGGAAGATGAAGCATGTAAATATGAGCTTGTTTGATGCCAAATTTTAGCTTCTTTACATTGGATCACACTGAGTTGAAAAGTAAAGAAATAAAGGAAGTTTCTATACAGATGCTAGAAGAGTTTGCAAAGAAAGTCAGGGTGACATGGGCCTGCACCTCATCTTATCTTGGACTGGATATGCCATCAAAGTTCCTGCTAGTGTATTCTCAGAAGCAGTCCCAGCGTTGGGGACTGGGTCATTGACCTATTAAACAAACATCCCTGCTGACAAATGTGGAGGCTGCCAAGATGGGCTGCAGAGTGAGTAGGAAGCTGACAGCGGATCCCAGCACCCATGGTCTGATCATCAGGATTTCCAGCAAAGCTCTCAGTCCCCAAGGGTCACAGGGTTCCCTGGTTCCTAGCTTTGCTGAGGTTAAACAAGAGCATGAATGATAAGTAGATAAGAGCTACCTAGCATGAAAAACAAAGCCAGAGGACATGTGATCTGTAAGCAGTTTTTATTTTTCCTTTTTGTTAAAGTTTCCAAGGCCCGAAGTACACGGGTGGAGAAAGGGGGAGACAGTGCTATGATTATTGTGGATAATAAAATTGTTTAGAAACTGCAAGAGAAACAAGAAGTACTAGAGTGTGGCATGTAGTGCGGTGGTGAAGATCAACTCCGTAGCCACACGCCAACTGAGGCTGAGAGGAACATGTATCTGTGTAACACCAAAGAGAAACCCTCCCAGGAAAGACAGAAACAGAACATTATGATGTAACCTTGGAAAAACAGCCCTTGGGGCATGAGCATGTGACTACAGCAAGACCAAGGAAGACCTAAGCTGTATCCCGGATGAGCAGGAGTTAGGGAAATTTGGGGCAAAGGGGAGGGGAAGAAAGAAGTAAGGATCCAGTAATTTAGCAAGAGTTTAGAATCTGCAAAGACATTAACACTGATGATAATTTCTCCAAGGTTGGAACAATCTACAAATGTCCAAGAACATAGGTAACTGTCATAGGCTGAAGAATGTCCCCTCCTCAAGAATTAAAATAACAGTTAAGAGTTCTGAGTTGTAATTCCTGAAACCTGTGAATGTTACCTTATATTTTTATTTTTTTAAACAAAGGACCATGCAGATGTGATTAGGGTAAGGATCTTGAGATGGAGAGATTATCCTGGATGATTTGACCACAGAAGAGAAGAAGGCAATGTGATCACAGAGACAGAGATGAAAGAGCTGTGGCCACCAGCCAAGGAATGCCAGAAGCCACCAGAAGCTGGCAGAGAACAGAAAGAGGCTAGAGCCTCCAGAGTGAGTGTGACCACACCACCACCTTGATTCTTGTCCAGCGATAGTGATGCTGGACTTTCTGACCTCCAGAGCTGTGAGAGAATACATTTCTGTTGTTTTAAGCAAACACAATTTGTAGTAATTTCTTACAGCAGATGTAGAAAATTAACAGAACTAAAATTCAGTTTTGAAAATTTGTTTTGTTGCTCTGTTAATTAATCCCCAGTGATAAACAGTCATTTAAACTTTGAGTATAGAAGTAAAAACTTGTAAATATCCTAGAATGTCTATCAACAGCAGTTAAATAAATTATGATAATTTGTTAAGTGAAGTACTGTGCAAATATTAAAAATGAAATGGCAGAAGTATAGAACTTATTTACTGACACGATCCTATGTTCATAACATACTTACCATTGAGAAAAAAAACAATAAATATCAATTATATAATACTCTTTTACATTTAAATTTTGACCTGTTTGAAAGTTGTTCTTGTATATGGCATGAGGTGTAGATATAAATATATGTCTTCCCACTTAGCTACTGATTTTATAATTTGTTCCAACACCATTTATTGAGTAGTACATCCTTCCTCCCATATATTAAATTGATATATTGTATATATTAAATTTTGCATATATTAAATTCCCATATATTGTTTTATTTTTGAACTTTTCATTTTGTCCCATTGGTCTGTCTGCTTATTCATGCATCAATGGTGAGCAGTTATCATAAAATTTAATATCTGGGCCGGGTGCAGTGGTTCACGCCTGTAATCCCAGCACTTTGGGAGGCCGAGGAGGGCGGATCACGAGGTCAGGAGTTCGAGACCAGCCTGACCAACATAGTGAAACCCTGTCTCTACTAATAATACAAAAATTAGCTGGGCGTGGTGGCGCACGCCTGTAATCCCAGCTACTCAGGAGGCTGAGGCAGGAGAGTTGCCTGAACCTGGGAGGTGGAGGTTGCAGTGAGACAAGATCATGCCACTGCACTCCAGCCTGGGCAACAGAGTGAGACTTCGTCTCAAAAAAAAAAAAAAAAAAGAAATTAATATTTGATAAGATACCTCATCCAATTGGCCTATTTTTTCTGAATTTTTTCCTGTTCTTCTTGCTTTATAGTTATCTCACTATTTTTTTAAAGACCAGTGGGGCTCTTTTTTGTTACAATCATGTTAAATTTATAACTAGTGAAAATTGACAACTTTATGGTGTTGTCTCTCTAAACAAGAATGGATAGGTATCTCCCTTGTGTGTGTGTGTGTATGTACATGCTCGTGCTCTCTTCAGAAGTGATTTTGAAGTTTCCTTTATATCTTTTTTTGTTATCTTTATGAAGCTTATTCCTAAGAAGTTTATCCCTCGTTACTATTAAACATGGGAATTTTTCATTATATTTTCTGATTGTTATTTTATATATATAAGCTATTTTTATCTTTATTAATTTGTACTCTAATATATTGTTGAATTTTTCTCATTTTTAACTTTTTCAGGTGACACTTTTGGGTTCTACAGATATGTAATTTATCTTTTACAAATAACAATAGTTACATTTCCTTCTTTCCCATTGTTGTAGCTATCATTCTTTTCCCCTGTCTGATTCTATCAGTTTGTGTTTCTTGTAAAATGATAAAAACAATGGTGATATCTATATAATATTCCTGAATTTACTGGGAATGCTGTTAACATTAAGCATGGTTATACTGGTTTGGGCCTGAAATATTAATAGATATCAATAAAGTATCTGAAAGCTATTAATGTATTGTATCAAGAATGGATATGAGATTATGTCAAATGATCTTTCAACATCTATGAAAATGAACAGTATTTCTTTGATGAATATAATAAATTTATTTACAGCTTTCTTAATACTGAACCAAACTTGCATTCCTTGAATACCTATTTAGATATGGTACGTTATTGTTTCAATGTGTTGTTGAATCCTATTTTATAATATTTAATTTAGGATTTTAAAATAAATATTTATAAGAAAGGCAACTGCATTTTGCAATCTTTCTGAGTTTTGGTACCAACGTAATGCACCTTGGTTATAAAAATTCGAAGTTTCCTTCTTCTTTTATGTTCTATGCTTTTTCTGTCATGGGGTTATTTTTTTAAAAAAATATGTGGTAGAATTCCCCTGTGAAATCATCTGGGCCTCATGCTTATGTGGCAGATTACTCTGACAACTTTCCCTATTTCTTCTGTGGTAATATGTTGGTTTGGATTTTCTTTCTCTTCTAGGGTCAGTTTTGGAAAATTATATTTTCCTGGAAAATTGTCCATTTCATCTAAATGTCAAATTTATTTGCATACAGTTGAATCAAACAAATTTTATGATTTAAAAATTTTCCTCTACTTCTTTTATCTTCCTTTATTATTTGCCATTTTTGTAGAAAATATAGGAAAATTATTTTCTTTAACTTCAGAGTAGAAAATGAAAGCTTTTGTAACTATGACTTAACAGCCAGAAGCCATGAAAAAGGACAGATGAATTCTACCACATAAAATTTATATTTTAAAAAAACTTTGCATAGTGAAAAAACACTATAGCAATGTCTAAAGTTTGACAACAAATTGGAAAAAATTTGCAACTTACACAATATATCAAGGGCTAATATCCTTACATACACATATTAAAAGAGCTTTTGCAAATAGAGAGAAAAATCCAGTGGAAAAGTTAGCAAAAGAGATGATGATATAGTTCAGAAATAAATTACATATGGCTCAGGAACATATGAACAGATGTTTATGTCACTTATAAGAGAAATTCACATTAAAACAAAACCGAAAGACCATTTTTAAATATATATTGGCAAAAATGATAAAGTGTGATTATGTGCTTTTGTGGAGTGGGCTAGGGGAAACAGGTAGTGTCATATATTGCAAGTGGAAGTAAAATTTCATGCAATACCTAAGGAGGGAAATTTGAGACTCTCCATCAAAAAGGAAAATGCTTTGACCAAGACATTCCACCTGCAGAAACATCAGTTACATTTCTGGGCCAGCTGGGACTGACAGCAAAGCACAGCCTCTGACACCATCTCTGCTTACAGCAAGTCCCATAAACTCTCACCGGATGGGGACAGTTTTCACACAATAGAGGACAGGAGCACAACACACCCGTCGAAATCACACTTGCTGATGTTGGCCAGAACAGTTCCCACAGCTGTTTCTCTTTCCTGGGTTTGACAACAAGGGATCTTGTGCGCTGAACAGACCCAGCTATATGATCTCAGCAACACAACACCTCTAAGTCTTTAAGCGGTGAAAAACCACAAATGAGAAGTGTACTCCCACCACTAATTGCTTTAAGATGTGATATGAATTAAAGCTGCCCGTCCCTCCCCTTTGTAATTCAGGCCACTCTATTAATTTTGCTACACAAGGGTGATTACCCCCGTTTTCCTAAACTTTGTTGACAACCTGCCCTTCCTATAAAATTGATACCACATTTCTGGAGAAGGCCTTTGCTCATAGATAACCTCCTTCTTTGTGATACTTTGCTCATGTACACGTTTTCTTCTCTACCTTTCCATAATTCTGTATTCTGAGTGGCAGCATGAAGCATGACAAACTTTCTTTATAAAAAATAGTCATGATCCTAATGTAACATATTCCATTTCTATCTCATTCCTCATTTACCTTTACAAAGGCAGCGTTCAAAGGGTTAACTCCTTTCCCCCAACAGAGTGAAGCCTTTTTTGCTGACCCAGTGTGAGATGGGTTTGGACCAAATTCAATTTAGCTGCAGTCAACAGGAAAGTAGGAAGGAAAATAGGATTTAACAAACAAAGCATTAAAAAAGAAGGAGTCCACAGCAGGAAATAATTATTTGGGCAATTGTTCACTTTGTTAAAGGACGAGCCCGTATGAATATCCATCAGGATGCAGTGCTGTGTTCGTGGTTTCTCCGCAGCACCCTGTCTGGTCTAATTAGTTACAAAAGCGGTTCTATGGGCTGGAGAAATTTTCAATTGTGTTGTGTTTCAGGGGAACAAACACATATGTCACTGAAGTGGAGTCTGGCACCAGATTATTTTGGTGAAACCTCGAGTGGTCAGCCAGAATGGAATCAATACGAAAGGAAGTTCTGAATGCCAACAGAAGTGGTTTACAAAAATAATTCACTGACCATTCCATCTGCCTCAGATTAAGCGTGTTAAACGGTTCAGTTCAAGTTAACATTTCTAGTATATAGATATACATAAATAAACAAAACCACATATTTTTATCAAATATTTGCATTTGAAAACCTCCACTAACATACACACACCCAGAACTGGGCCTGTGCTCTTTCATCTGACCATATACTTTTCCCCTTAGAACATTTACATTAAAAACATGGAATCTGAAAGAAAACTCAGATTGGCCCATTAGAGAAGAGTAAACCCCCTGTGGAAAGGAAAGTGAAAATAATATTTTCAGAATAAAAATCTTTCAATCTGTAGAAAGAGTTTTATAGCTCAGTCTCGGGAAAGTCAGCCAAAGGTTCAACTGACATGTGAACAGAATGGGTTTTGGGGAACCAAGGCTTAGCAGATTCGTTCACTCACTGTCCCGACAATGGGTTGGGAATCAATAGCCTGTTGATACTGTAAAAAATAGCCAAATCAATAGCCTGCAGATATTGTAAAACTATCAATTTGCATAGAAAGTCTACTCTATGCATTTTTTAATTGCATAAATTAGAATCTAAGAAAACATGATATCATAGATAAATAGCAAATAAAAAATGTTAACATATATTAAATAGTAAGTTAAATACTTCTCATGTAATCCCTGCAAGCACACTGAGGCAGGTATTGTATTACTACCTCGATTTAGCAAATGTGAAAACTTCAGCACAGAGTGCTGGAGTAACTTGCCCAAGATCACACAGCCTGGAACTACAAGAGGCCTGGATTGGAATCTGGGCCATCGGACTCTGGATCATGCTCTATTCTACTCCCCAGTGTACACAAAATAGGCAAGGAAGGTGTCAAACAGGAAGCCAGAGCAGCTTCTCACACCAAGTCCTAGGAGCAGACAGGGTAAAATTCATCTACTCATTGGCAGGCCTTTGCCTGCCATTCACTCCCTTCACACAGCAGGCCATGAAACAAAGGGATCCTGCATCCACTCAATCTGTACTGCCGTCCTTTGTTCCCCACCTGCCTACCCCAGGGACTCCTGACCCTTACCTGTGGAAGGCAGGTGCAATGGGATAGCTTTTCATAGGCCAGCAGGGAAAAACAAAGGCCAGCTGCTTTCCTGGGAACAAATTCCCAGGCTTGGCTAAAGGATGGCTTTGCAGACTGTCAGTGTCAAGTTCAAACCCTGCAAATGAGCATGTCCTGCCAGATCAAGTAGCTCTAGTGATTCTGCTTCCCTGTAGGGTCCCATGACCTGAGTCTCCAGCTTATCTGGTAAGGAAACAGAGGTGGACCAGGAGGACAAAGGTGGAAGGACTCGGGAGCACATCGTATGTGCTTCTACATGCATTTGACCCAGCTCATCTCAGTGAAGCTTCACAGGATCCTGTGCGGCTGATGAAACTCAGCATGTGTATGTGGCTTGATGAAAGTCACATAGATAGTGAATGGCAAAGTGAGGATTCAAGCTGAGCTCAGACTCCTAGCCCTTGCTTTGTTGGCTTGGCCTCAAATGCCACTTGGTATGAGTTTTTCAATGGTACCCTTACTCAAGGCACTGCTGGCAAAATGTCACAAAAACGATAAAATCAGTGAGAGGTATGGCATCCCCAAAGAAGGCAGCCCTGATGCTAGAGGACAGGGGCGCAGGCCCCTGAGCAAGGTCTAGTGAACCTCCGATAAAAGGGTCCTCCCCGCTGCACAGGCAGAAGCACATCCTTGACTTCAGTCTGCTAGCCACGTGTGAGCTCATGCAGCTCCCGGGTCAGGCTGAGCAAGACTGTGGAGCGTTTCCAGCACTCACGGTAACGGGAAATGTTGAGCAAAGTAGGTGCAAAGCCTTGTCTAATATTTCCATTTACCTCCTTTGTCTGTCTGAATAAGTGTCATTAATTCAAACCATTTCAAAATGGGGCACGAAGATGTGTGAGAGCGGAAGCCCCCAAGCCCCAGGCCTCTCACACCACATCCTTGCTGACTCTATCTCTTGTGTGGAGTGATCAATTGAACCCCGGCAATGCACTTTGAATATTGCAGCTAAACTGACCACTAATGTGCATGTGTCTGTGTACATGGTGAGGGGAGGGGGACTAGAAGCAGCATCCTAAGCCAGCTCTTCTCCCATCTATTTCCCTGGCCTGACACCCCCTACAATCAAGTTACTCTTCCCTCTCCAGCACCCCACCTCCCCAAAGCAAGACCACAACAGAGACATTTCAAGGGAAGAAAAGACACTTCAAGGGGATAAAAAGTATTATTTTCTCTCTAGGAAATACCCCCAAATCAACTACTTTACTAACTTCTCACTGCTAATGCTTTTCTTATAGACAGCAGAGTTCTCACTGAAATAACAGCTAACCTCAATAATACTGTACATTCTGCAGCCAGAAGGAAAACCCATCCTTTTCCAAATGCAAAAGAAAAGTCTGAAAGCTTAGCAATGCACAACTTTAATATTTTGGTTGATAACATGCCATGGACTCAGAGTATTTTCCATTTCCTCTTTGTCCTTTTTCCAGTGATTTCAAGGCCTTTATTAAATCTGTCAAAATCTAAACATGAGTTGTGATGGTAAAAATTAGGTGACTTTTTTTTCTAACAAATATGGTAGAAAAGTATACCCATCCAAATGGGTCTCATCCTCTTCAAAGTAAACTCCTACAGGGGACTTAGACTTATACCAAGGAGGTCTCCCTCCATTCCCCAAAACACCCACGTGCTTGCGAATGCATGCACACACACACACACACACACACAGAGAGAGAGAGAGAGAGAGAGAGAGTTATCTATGTGTGTAGAAATTCTTTTGCAGTTAATTTCAGCATAGGCACATCATTTTGAATACACTTCATGGTGACATATGTGATTTGTGGGAAAATCCCAAGATGTTCAGTGCCATGTCTGATGTCTTTAAAAAATAATCAAGCTGGAGCATAGTATTTGAGGGTCAAAATGAGATTGCACTAGAGCAAAAAAGTTGATTTTCCAATGTGTCCTCAGAAGTCTTTTATACTCAAGCCCATTATCCAAAACACATGAAAGCAGATTGAGGGCTGAGGAAGAGGAATGTGCCTCCAGTTTAACCCTCTGGTATTTAAACCCTCCTCACCCCTCAGCAATTCCTGAGACACCTCTGAGATCCTCTGCCCTCCCACTGCACAGAGCCTGGTATTCAAACATCCAAGCCAATGCTAAAAAAAGCTGTTTGTAAACTGTAAAGCCCAGGATAAACACGAGTCTGTTCTCCCCAGATCTGCTTTATCAGCCACAGGGTGTGGTATCTGTAGATATCTATGGCCATGACTAAAATAATAATTTGAAAACATTCACCTACTGCGGTTGACCCTGGACCTGACCCTCCAGCAACTTACTGTCCACAAAAGGGTTCCCTGATCTCTCTAAAAATCACTACTGTAGTAGGCAGAATTCTAAAGATGTCCCCAAGATTCTTATTCCCTGGTCATCTGATTCAACACAAATCTAGGTACTGCTATAATGGGACTTTGCAGATGGAATTAAGGTTACCAGTCAGCTGATCTTAAAATGGGGAGATTATCCTGGATTATCCAGTTGGACACTAGGCAATCACTTAGGTCCTGAGAAGCAGAAGAGGAAGGCAAAAGAGAGAATCAGAAGGAGGCGATGGAAGAGGGAGGCAGAGGATAGATAAGCTAATGGGAGGTCAGAGAGATTTGAAACATGAGAAAGACTTAACCTATACTGCTGGCTTTGAAGAAACAGAAAAGGGCAATGACTCAAATAATGCAGGTGGCCCCTGGAAGCTGACAATGACCCTGATCAACAGCCGGTGATGAAGCAGGGACCTCAGTCCTCCAACCACCTGAATGAGCCTGGAAGCACATTTTCTGCAAGTGCCCCCCGCCTCCTTGCACAGCCCTGCCCGCACCTTGATTTTAGCTTGGTGAGACCAATGTCACACTTCTAACCCACACAACTGCAAGATAATAAATGAGTATTATTTTCAGCTGCTAAATTGGTGGTAACTCACTATGGCAACAATAAAAACCTAATACAACTACCCACAATGTTTTTCTGACATCTGCAGTCTTCCAGAGAACTAGATCATTCTTAGTGTTAGAAGTTCTTGTTTCAGTCCAGTTCATTTGGCAAACATATGGGGCACCCACAGGCTGGGCAGAAGTCAGGTGAGAAGAGGCACCACAGGTAAGAATGGAGAAGACATTTCCAGGAGCTAGATGGGCCTGATATTTGGAAACAGTCACGGGGAAAATGATGTGAGTCTAGCATTGCTGCTTAACATTGACTGCTCATTGGATTCACTTGGGGAGTTTTAAAAAATCCCCATTCCAGGTCATACCTCAGACCAATTACATCAACATTTCAGGAAGATAAGCATCAGTGCATTTTAAGCCTTCACAGGTGATTCCAATGAAAGTGAACATTGAGAACCACTGGTCTGGGCATGAGGAAAGAGGAAAATTTGACTAGGTGGGGGAAAATTTCATCTGCTAGTAGAACTTGTAGGAAATACTCAAAAACAAAATCTCCTATTCAGGTGCTGGTAGGAGGCTCTGATGGAGTTTATCTCCATTGTTGACATGGATTTCTCAACAGAGAAAGATACAGACATTGTCTGTCTTGAAAACTTTCATATTTCCCAGAATTGGCAGAATGCCTGGCACGTGCTTAGTGCTCAAAATATTTCACTAATGATCTTGTCTTTTTTTTTTAAGATGAAAATTTATTGACATTCTGAAAATAAGGATTGTGAAAAACTAATCTTGCTTCTAATTTATCCTAGGAGTTACTTCCCAAAAATGTTAATCACAGTTGGATTGAAAGAGTCTTTGGGAAATGTGGCAATGTGGTTTATGTAAGTATACCACATTATAAGTCTACTGGAGATCCGAAAGGATTTGCATTTGTAGAATTTGAAACAAAAGAACAAGCAGCAAAAGCAATTGAGGTAGGTCCAGATCCTTTTGAAGAAAAAAATTTTCTTTTACCTTCCCAAATTAGTTTTCAAAGATTCCTGTTCTCCTCCAGAAGGGTTGATCTTGTCTTTACAGTACTTCTCAGTTCCACTCAGAGGAGTATGGAGACATCGCAGAGTTTCCTAATATAAAATGGGGTATGCGTTTGCAATGCAGACAGGCACTCTGCTCACCTTTGCAGTGAGCATTGAAAGAGGACATGAAATATTTTGCTCAGGAATGGGGAGGAGGGTAAAGTAGAAAGCTGTCTATCACAAGGCTTTTTCTTACTCCTAAGTATGGATACCAACAATGCTGTAACCCTTGTAGAGGGTTTCTTTCCAGCGGGTGGCAAGGCTTCTGCCATGATGGAACTGACAGGTAACAACTTGGGCCAATGGCTGGTTTTCCCACATTTGTAAATTTCTAGAATGTGCTTTAGAATTCTCAAATTACTCTGTGCATTCTCAGTACTTGTGCACCGTGGCAGGGGGCAGAGAAGGAAGAGGCTTGTCTTTATGGTGATGTTTTCCATTGACTATGTCCTATGGGATGCATCTGTTGGCTAACATGCGAGCCCTTCCATGCCAGGTGGGTTCAGGGTGACCAACCACCTTCCAGAATTTTTCCCACATGAACTGCATCCTTGGGTCTTCTCGCTTACTCCTGAGTTGGCACATTGAGCTGGCATTCTCCATTGCCTGGAAAGCTTTTCCCACATTCCAAATACCTGAGAATCATTGCCCCTGTGTGGATTCTCCCATAGTGACACCAGTTGAAAACTGTCCCAGGAGATTTTCCCACACTGCAAACATGCAAGGTTTCACTCCTAGATGGATTCATTTGGGGTCAGTTCATGGCTGAAGCTTTTCCCCACAGTGGCCCTGTGAATCTCATAGTCTTGTTACTCACATGTTGATCACACTTTGAGACAATCTGAAAGTGCAAGTTATTATTTCAAGTGTCCTTCTACTTTATATGTGTGAATCCCATTTTTATTTGGCTGATGGCCTAGGCAAATATCATTAGCATTTTGAGCACAGGTTGGCACAACAAACGTTTCCATAAAACGTTTTTTTGAACACACAAATATTACTTTGTCAAAGGCTTTCAATGCTGCTATTCCCTGGCCAAGCAACCTAGAGCTAAAGTTTCTCAGCTGTTGCTGCTGCTGCTGTGAACTCCTCCTTTGCAGCCCCAAAGCAAGCCCTTCTAATAACCAGTAAGCTTAAAGGGAAATGCAGACATGGGAAAACAATGTCTAGGGAGGAGAGTCTGAATATAAAAATTGTGCAACTAAAAGGTTTTTATAGTTAATGCAGCACTTTCCCACTGAGAAAGACTACCTTTAAAAGCTGTCATTTCCTTTGCATTAACTAAAAATGGACACATCTGTTGCAAGAAACAGGGAGGGGAGAAGACAATAGCTATTATGATGGTCAGGCAAAGTGTATGTGTGCATAAGCCACTGAAGAAAGTGCAATGAGGGGCAAGACTGGTGGAAAGATTGCCACAGGGTTGCTGTCAGTTATTATTTATATATCACCATAAATGCATGGCCGTCAAAGTCAACGGCCATCTGACTTAACTGCTACCTAAGTGCTGGCAATGTGAGACGTCAGAAGAATGACTCTTCTATTTAATATTTAACCAGATGCTTCCATTTTTGAAAATATACTTTGCTCCTTATGGAGGAGGGAGGGGAGGCTGACTTGCAATTTCTGTGATGTATGAGCTAATGCTAAGAGTAACAGAAAACCAGTCTTTGTTCATCAAATATCATTGTCCATATTTCCACCATGTTGGCAAACAGAGCATTTTTCTACAAGTTTGAATTACTTCCTATATTATTGCATTCATTAACATCCTGATGAAATAAGCTAAGGTAACTACAATATCTGCACAATGGAGATAAGAAAGCCAAGGCAGGAAGGTTTTACACAATCAGCTCCAGGTCAGGAAAGATGGAGGAAGGGGTGAACCAGAATCTGACTTGTTTGTTGGGGTTTGAATTTTGTGGCAGAATGGAAAGGTCATGTTACCTAGACTGATAAAGTCTTTGGGAAATTACCCAGATTATCAAATGGAACCAGAACTGCCAATTGCACTCAACACTCCCAGATGTGCTAAGTGGCAATGCCCACGTTACTTGCAGAAAACTAGATTTCCCACCTCTCTTCCTTGAGTTCTCCCTCTCCTTGTCTCAGGTACGTCCCTTGCCTCTCAGTCATTTCCCATCTTTGCCCTTCACCTCTGGGCCTCCTCCAAGCCCAGACATCACAGCCATGGCTAACCATCTATAGGACAAAGTATTCATGCATACCACGGCCTCATCTTGAAACTGACTTAGAAGGCCATCAGTCAATCAATATAGTGACCAACAGACACACAGTAAATAGTCACCAAGAGCCTCTGGGGCTCACCTGCCAGACAGACTTCTCCCTCTCTGCATCATGAAGAATTTACTCTCCTTCATGCCTTTCTATTCTGCTTCCGTCTGTGTGTGGCACGTCTTGTAATGGCTCTGTGCTTCTGCCTATGCTGGGGCTGCGGGGTGGGGATGGGGGTCTGATGGAAGTGACCAGCCCCTTGAAAGGCCCTCTATTATCCCAGAGTTGTTATTGTTACAGTTCAACTGTCAAGCTCTTTCTCCCACGTCTCTCACACATCATTTCCTCTTGGGCCCATATATCTTAAATGAAAAATGTAAGGACATAAGACAGCCTAAGAACAAGGGAGCAATGGCCCCAAGAAGGAAGACTCTGTTCTTGTTGTTCTTGGTTTACTTTAATCTCACCTTTGGACCTCTTTAATACATCCCACCCTCCTGAAGGAAAAATAAGAGAGACAGAGAAGAATTAAACAATGAAGCATTTCTGTGCTCCACTCAACACTTCCCCCACCCCACCATCCCAGACCCCCTAGAGCCAAGAATGACTCCCATGCTTCATAAAATTTCAGATAATATTGAGGGGGATGTCAGAATGACTTCACTGGCCCGTACAGACAGCATCTGTACGGGCTCCTAAGGGAGATGGGATCGGGCACAGAGCAGCCCCTTGTGCTGGGGATGGTATCAGAGGGTCCCATTATCTGCAGAAGGGATGTGAAATTGGAACAGCTCCAGCTGAGAATGTAGCAAGCCACACCATTTACATGAAGTAGACGGCGCTGGGCCCGCCACAAAGCAGGCTGGCTTTGATCTTGGTGAACTTTTGAATCATGTATGACTAAAGACTTCTTTACAAAGAATTATTTCAGCTCTCTGAGTTAATGAAAAGCCAGCCTGCACAATTTATGGAAGCAAGAGACCAAGCATTAGAGGGAGGAAAAAAACGTCGTAAAAGAATCCCCAGGAGCCTTTAATGCGACAGTCCTCATGGTCCGTGTGGATCTCTAACCCCACATTTTTCTGTCAGATTTATTGGGTCTTACAGGGATTCATTCTTCTCAGCACTGAGGTTTGTGGAGATGATCTTAGGGAGAAAAACATATCTGAGGCAAAATGAACAATATCAATGAGACAAAATCAAGAGAGCAAGCTCCTAATCATCAAGCAGGGATCAACCCTGCCTATGCCACTTTACAAAACTGGTATCACTTAAACACTGCCATAGTACCAGGAGGATTTCATATGAGTCCCCAATACCTAGGATGAATTGATTGTAGCCAGTGTAGAAAAAAATCCACAAAATCAACCTGCCATTTTTATTGTGTGAAATGGATGTGCTTCTTAACCGACTTCATGGTAGACAATATATTCTCAGGAGAAAAGAAATATGGGAAGCTTGGGAAAAAGTGACCACTTAAAAGCAGAGTATATGTCTCTTCTAAAATGGACAATGTTTGCGTGCGTTGGTTGAGTATTTACTACAGAGCCATCTTCCAGAGAGTGTATCATAGGTTATGTAAGAAGAGAGAAACTGGAATAAAAGGGTTAAGATGTGAGTCATCTCAGATGTGGGAAACCATTTCTCGCCCAAGGCTAAGCATAGTTCACTTTCATTTATCCTTTTCCAAGGTTTTCTTCCAAGAGGAGATTAAAGACAGCAGTGATCTCTGAGAGTCCTTCATTCTTTATGCTGCAGTGATAATAAATCTAAACCTTTTCACTGGTTATCACTTTCAATAAAAAAATTCTATCCCTAGGCCATCCTCTACACAGTGAGAAGGGAATGTTGGCTTGGATGATTTGTCTACTATAGGGAGGCAACCTGGTGCAGAGGTTTAAATTGGTCTCAGCATCATATCACCCTGGTTAGAATCTTCCTAGCCAGTTCTCCCCTTTCTGGCTGGGAACTTTGCACTTAGATTTATTCTGTACATTTCAGTTTCATCATGAGAATAATGACTGTATCTCTCTCTTTAGGTTGTGATAAGGACCAAATGAGATAACAGATAATAAACTCTTTCTGGTTCATAGTAAATCTTTAGTAAATACTAAATGACTTCCTGAAACTAGATGCTTTAGAAAATAGATATGGGTTAGGTCTTTTAAACTTAATTTTAAGCAGTTTTCGAGTTTAAGGAGGAACATGCTGTTTAAAAACAGAACAACTAGAATGAAAATAACATCCATTTATTGTTCCAATAAAGCTTTCAATTGAACACATTCCCAATAGCTATTAATATGTTTAGCATGTACCTAGGTGTGAGCATCATGCCAGATAATTTAATGTATATCATTTAATTTTTTTTTTTTTTTGAGACGGAGTCTCGCTCTGTCACCAAGCTGGAGTGCAGTGGTGCAATCTCAGCTCATTGCAACCTCCACCTCTTGGGTTCAAGCGATTCTCCTGCCTCAGCCTCCCAAGTAGCTGGGACTACAGGCACATGCCACCATGCCAAGCTAATTTTTGCATTTTTAGTAGATGGGGTTTTATCATGTTTGCCAGGATGGTCTCAATCTCCAGACCTTGTGATCCACCCACCTCAGCCTCCCAAAGTTCTAGGATTATAGGTGTGATCCTCTGCACCTTGCTCACCATTTAATTCTCAGAATCAACACATGGGGAAGACTACCGTGTTGCAGCTTTGAACAACGTTCAGTGACATTATGTTTACAGTTTCAGATGTAGAAAGTATCAAGGCTTGCAATTGAACTCAGAGTTTCCTATTCCAAGTCCAATACTCAATCTAGACACCATATTTCTTTTCCTTTTCACTTCCTAATAGGTCATATTCAAAATTCAAACTATAGGATGCATAGTCTTTGCTAACAATAGCTTATCACATCATAAAATAAAAAGCAGAATCCTACTATAATCTGTCCCTTAGAAAAATGTGCAAACTTTGCTGATGAGGGAAAGTAAATTCTGTGCCTCTTGGGTATCCAGAAACAAGCATGAAATTAAATAATACTAATCTTTAAAGGCTGAAATTCAGAGACAAACTAAAAAATAAGTGAGGGAGTTGAGATAAACATCACAGAGTGCTACTAAATCTTTGAGAAAACAAAGTCAAGATTTGGGGGTTTATTTGGGGTTTTTGGTGATTTGAAAAGGAAATTCACAAAAATACCTTCTCTCCTTAAAAGTAACCCATCAATAACCTGTGAATTCTTTTAACTGTTGGTTAAAAGTAAATATTATTAAAGTATCCTGGGGCTGTTTCTTTCTCTTTTTCTTCCCTGTCCAACATTCCACAAAATAAAAGGAAGCTAATCTGCAAGTTTTTACCCTCTTCCAATACAACTTTTTAAAAGTAAAAGGTTCTCATGTTGGGCCATATGCATTCACAGCCGATGTTTAGTATCTCTGGGAAAGAGTCTCAAGGTCCCTCCTGGCAGCACAGTGGAAAGTAAGCAGCTTCCATAGAATGAAACAACGTTTCCATAGATCCATTCCTTCCACTGAAGCCATGATGCCAGTATATTCGTTTTCTAGGGCTGCTGTAACAAAGTACCACAAACTGGTGGCTTAAACAACAGAAATGTGCTGTCCTGCAGTTCTTGAGGCTGGAAGTCTGAATTCACTGGGTCAGCAGGGTTGATTCCTTCTAAGGACCCTAAGAGAAGAATCTGTTACAGGTCTCTCTCCATGGCTTGTAGGTGGCCTTTTCTTCCTGTGTCTCTTCACATTGCCTTCCCGCTACGGGTGCCTTTGTCCAGATTTCATATATATATATATATATATATATATATATATATATATATATGTGATTATACATATATAATCTTGAGACAGGGTCTCACTCTGTTGCCCAGGCTGGTCTTGGACTCTGGCTCAAGCGATCCTTCCACCTCAGCCTCCCAAGTAGCTGGGACTACAGGTGCATACCACCACACTCAGCTACAGTTTCACCTTGCTATAAGGATAGAAGTCATATTGGATCAGGGGCCCATGCAGCTCCAGTATGATCTCCATTGATGACATCTGCAATGACCCAAATAAAGTCACATTTGGGGATAAGGACTCTAACATACAAAGTTAAAGTGTGAAGGGAGACATATTTCACCCCATAATGGTGGGTATGGCTCTGAAATATTGCCTGAAAAGGTTGGCTGTAGCCACTGAAAGGATGAGTTGAGTATTAGCCAAATACTACCATGCCCATTAACATATTTTCTAAGATTCTTACACAATTAGGTAGTATTGTCTCTATAATCACCTTGCAAATTTTTTCCTCTATGTAAATAAACTCTCAAACCACTGTAGTCATGAATTGCAAGATGGCACCCTGACTCTTGAGATGCCTAACCTGTTTTTAGTAGGTATCTAACTCTGAACTCTCTGAACTAAAAGGAGGAAAGACACAGGTTTGGGGATGGGGAACCAGTGAAATAACGTTCAAACACATTTCTGTTTGAGTTGCGATCCCTTGCTTAGTAAGCCAGACAAATGTTTCCCACTGGGTACTAAGGTTTAGGGCTTACTCTATCTCATTTACATACCATTCAGAGTGTTTGAGTTAGCCCTGGTGTGGTCTTCTCTGGATACTTTTCTGGGAACCCTTCCTCTGCTCCCTACTACCAGAATGAATTGTCTGTCTTCACCTGACCTCTGCAACATTTTGTGTTATTCGCCATGGTTATTGTTGGGCTCCTGATGTGGCTCCTTCAACAAACTGAAATTCTTGATGAAAGACACCATACTTAATCACTATAGCAATGGTACAAAGAATAGTAAACATGTGTTGACAGAAAGGAGTTCAGTAAGTATTTGCTGAATTAAATTTGGATAAAAATGGACCATATTAACTCAAGAGTTGGCCGGCCAGGTGCGGTGGCTCATGCCTGTAATCCCAACACTTTGAGAGGCTGAGGCAGGAAGATCACTTGAGCCCAAGAGTTCGGGACCAGCTTAGAAAATATGGTGAGATCTTGTCTCTACAAAAAAATAAAAAGAGTCTGTGACCACCTAATTGTCCCTTCTGAATAAGAGGCACAGCCAACCCCCATTTCTTCTGAGGAGACCATAGAGGGAAGAAGCAAGAAGGGTCCTGAGCTACACTGAGACTGCTACCCACCACACGGACTGGTTCCGGCTGTTTGCACGAGTCCCTTGCTGGGCACGCACAAGTGACATATCGAAACGCACAGACCACAGGTGACTCCCTTCTGAAGATGAAATTAGATACTTTGAGCCTTTTTAAGCCAAAAGTATGATTGTTTAAATTTTGTCTTCATTTATTTTGAACTAGCTTTGCTGAATCTCTGGACAAAGCTGATAGTAAAACAAACAAACAAATAAAAAACTGACACAAGTACCGAAAACCAAACACCGCATGTTCTCACTCATAGGTGGGTGTTGAACAATGAGAACACATGGGCACAGGGAAGAGAGCATCACACACTGGGGTCTGTTGGGGGATGGAGAGCAAGGGGAGGGACAGCAGTTGGTGGGGAGGCTGGGGAGGGATAACATTGGGAGAAATGCCTGATGTAGGTAATGGGTGGATGGAGGCAGCAAATCACCATGGCATGTGTGTACCTCTGCAACAATCCTACAAGATCTGCACGTGTACCCCAGAACTTAAAGTACAATTAAAGAAAAAAAAGAAGTGTGTATCTTTTTGCAGTAGTTTCTCTCCTGTGAGAATTTCTCTATGGCATTTACTGCTATTTTATTTGGGCACATTTATTTGATTTCTCCCACAAGGACTCTATCAGCTGGCATTAGGAAATCTTAGAAATGTGTTTACACCAAAGACTCTTGAAATTGAATCCTCAAGATGACCCAAGTCTAAAGGCACTGTTATTTTATTAATGCAACTCTGTTTTCTCTAAATTTGCTTTTGTGAAACTAAATTATTCCATGAGTTGGGACTGGGTTGGGAGGGAACAAACAAACTTGGGTTAACTCCTTATCAACTATAAATGCTGCCAAGAGGGGATAAGTTGCCTTTATTGGGTTCCTATCTCCGAGCTGGCTTAGCACATGGCTGGACTTTTGGCAGCTCTGAATTAACTGCCTTCCAAAGTGCTGTCTTCACGTGTCCTCTTGAGTCACCTTGCATTCAAATTCAAGACCTCAGTGGGAAGAAGTTCAGGGAGGTGTCCCAGGATCCCAGGACAATGTGATCTGTCTAAAGAGTTCAACTTAGTCCTAATTTGGTGACATTCTTCAGAATGCAAAAGAAAGAAGAATTCCTTTCTTATTTGATGGGATTTTTATCAGAAAATGCCAAGTACTTGAGAAAAAAAAAGAATTCCCATCACCTATTATCTGTTTGGTTCTATATGTGCATCTTTCTGGGGCTATACGATTCAACCTTCACCTTCGGAGAAGAAAAGACAGCTATTATTATTGAACTAGCCCCTAGCAGTGCAGATGAACCTCCCTCCTGCTCCATGGGAGAGGTGTCAAGAGTATCTGCACAACCAAAAGATGAAGAACGAAGCCCCTTAGCACCAACACCCCTCCCCACCCTCCCATCAAACTCTGGTGGCCCCTCCTAACCTTTAGTACCACTGTCCTGAGCTCTATGAGCCACTCTTACTGAGCCAGACTCTGTCCAAGGAGGAGATGAACTATTGTTTTGTTTCTCTTTCTGAAGAAAACAGAAAGAGAACTGCTGTCCCTCCCCTAGCCCTCCATCCCCCAACAGACCCCAGTGTGTGATGCTCTCTTCCCTGTGCCCATGTGTTCTTATTGTTCAACACCCACCTATGAGTGAGAACATGCGGTTTTCTGTACTTGTGTCAGTTTTTTGTTGTTGTTGTTGGAGACGGATCTGTACAGTGGTGAGAATGCAGTATGAAACGCGCCTCCTCCGTGGGCCATGAGGAGGATGACTCATGTTCCCCTTACCATTTAAATCCAGAGATGGATGAAAAGAATTTCTCTTACGACTCTGAATAGCTGGCACGTGGGATCAAGTTGTGGATGCATTAAGCCAAATGCAACGTAATGGATAAAAACTGTAAAATCTTTCAGTGGCTTTCCTTGCCTTGCAGGATATCTAAACTCACCCTATCTGTCAGCATCCTAGAGTCCTATCCATCACGACTTCATCCTTCACTCCCACACCACTCCATTCCCCTAAGCTTTGTGCTGTCAAGCTTCCTTCCTCCTAACACCATCCCTGCTTTCCCTGCTTCTGTTGTTAATCACCATAGCTTGCCCTCTCTATTATTGCTTTGAAGACCTGCTAAATTATGTGTCACAGTCTTGTCATAGCCACCTTCTCAAACTATGTTTTATTATTTTTTAAAGAGCCTTGCTCATGCTGAAAAACAGACTTTCATTCCTTCTCTTTTCTTTTTTAACATCAGATGTTGGACCCAAAGACCTTACCACAATCGCTCTCAGTTCACTTGAAACGTTACACCTGAAGCCAGTTGTGTTGAATGGGTTCATAGGTTTCCTCCTCTAACATTTTTCCCTTCCTATAAAGTAACACCAGCCTGAAATTTCTCCCAAATAAGTTCTTTCCTGGAGGGCTTTTCTAACTGGCCTAACTTTTTGAAGCTTGTATGAGCGGCTGCAGATGCATTGGGTATAGTTCAGTTTTGTTGAAAGTGGTTTTATCAGCTCTTCTTGTCCTTCTAGGTGGTGATCAAAAGGGTGCTCAGAAACTCCAGAGGTGAGAGGCAGTTTGAAGAACCAGGCTCTGCACATTCTGCTGTGAACCTGGGCCCACCAGGGAAGAGGAGTTAGGAATCACATGGGCGGGGGGAACTGCCTTCAAAAAATGGGCTGGTGTGGCTGGGCACGGTGGCTCACACCTGTAATCCCAGCACTTTGGGAGGCTGAGGCGGGTGGATCACGAGGTCAGGAGTTTGAGACCAGCCTGGCCAACATGGTGAAACCTTGTCTCTACTAAAAATACAAAAATTAGCTGAGTGTGGTGGTGGGCGCTGTAATCCCAGCTACTCAGGAAGCTGAGGCAAGAAAATCATTTGAATCCAGGAGGGCAGAGGTTGCAGTAAACCAAGATTGTGTCATTACACTCCAGCCTGGGCGACAGGGCAAAACAACTCTGTCTAAAAAAAAAAAAAAAAAAAAAGCGCTGGTGCAAACTTAGCATCTTCTAGCTCAACACATTTTAAAATAACCCAGTTCCTACAGCTAATTCATTAATGGTACAAACATCTGAAACTATTCTGGCCCCTTGACAGGACAGGGGACATGTCTAATTCATCTTTTTATCCTTAGCATGTAGAAGAGACTTGATATAGATGCAAAAAGAGTGATTGAATTAATATAAATAACTGCAGTTGCAAATTATAAGTCATCTAATCCTAGGTTTAGGGATAAAGGTGATCTTTATCAATTCTCAATTAATTTCAATTACTTCTCAATTAATTAATAAATGGGGGTGGTCCATGTAGGCGTTTCCAAGGCTGCTATAACAAATTACCACAAACGCAGTGGCTTAAAACAACTCAATTTATTATTTTCCAGTTCTGGAAGTCAGAAGCCCAAAATCAGCTTCAGGGCAAAAATCAAGGTGTTAGCAGGGCTGTACTTTTTCTAGAGGTTCTAGGGGAGAGCAAGTTTCCTGGACGTTTTCAGCTTCTAGAGGCTACTCACATTCCTGGGCTCATGGCTCCTTCCCCCATCCTCAAAGCATGCCAGTGCAACCTCTGCGTCTGTTCTTAAGTCTTCTCTCTCCCACTCAGACCCTCCTGCCTCCCTCTTAGGATTACACTGGGCCACTTGGATAAGCCAGGATAATCACCTTATCTGGGGATCATTGGCTTAATGACATCTGCAAAACCTCTCTCACCATATTAAGTCACATATTCATGGGTTCTGGGGATGAGGACGTGTTCTTTTTTTGAGGGGGGACATGATGTAGTCTACCACATTTCATGTAAAACCTAAGTTTGTTCTATCACACCTCTACTGAAGATTTTCCAACTCTCTTCTTACTGTACTGCAGGAAAAAGTTAGAGAATACAGTGTCCTTCAAGAACCCACTCTCCCTACTTCTCTGGTAGTTCAAAGTTGCTGTTAAGACCACAGATTCAAAGTCCAGCAGTCCTGACATTTTATGAGCAATGAAATTTTGGGCAAGTTACTTGACCTAACTTTTGTTTTCTCATTTAGAAGTGAGAGAAGTAATCATCTGTCCCACAGAGTTAATAGTGAGGATTAAATGACTAAATCATGTAAGTATAGCCCAAAACCGAGTCCCTGATACATAAAAAAGGCAATAAATGGTAGTTAGTTGTACAAATACGCTATCATATTACTATTATTGATTTAGTCAAGTCAGTATCTATTTGTTGGGCAGCTACTATGTGCCAAGTACTGTTCTAGCCAGTTGGGATACACCAGTAAATAAAAGAGACAAAGGTTTCCGCTCTTGTAGAGTTCACAGTCTGATTGGAGATGCACACAGAAGAAACAAAGAAATAAATAACAGGGCAAGCTAGACAGTGGTACACATTTCACAACAATTTACAGGAGCAAAGTAAAGGAAATTGGGATGCTGGGGTGGGAGGACATTGGTGCAATTTCAAATGTGGAAGGAAATCAGTGTATCCCACTGATGAGTGATCCACAAGCCAGAGACTGAAGAGAGTGAGTGGGTAGCATTTTGGGCAGAGGGAAGAGCAAAATCCTTAGGAGGGGACGATGGTGCATTGCAGGAGCAGCAGGAAGGCCTCTGTGGCTCAGTGAACAAGGGCAAGAATAGGCCAGTCTGAGTGGAAGATGCTAATTAAATCAACCTTTTGGGAAGTGATGAGGGTTATCAGGGCCTTTTAGGACACAGTAGAGACTCTGGCTTTTACTCTGAATGAAATGGGGAGTCGCTGTCGGGTTTGGAGCAGATGACTGGCAGGACCCGACTGGGGTTGGCTGCTGTGTTTGGAATTCATTGCAGGGAGGTGAGGCCGAAGGCAGGGAGACAGGTAGGAGGCCGTGGTTACAATGCAGAAAGATCAATCATTCCCCAAACCTCAGCATCAGGTAATATAATATATCTGTGTGATATGGCTTGGTTGTGTCCCCACCCAAATCTCATCTTGAATTTTGTCTCTCAATTCCCACATGTTGTGGGAGGGACCCAGTGGGAGATAACTGAATCATGGGGGCAGTTTCCCCCATACTGTTCTGGTGGTAGTCAATAAGTCTCACGAGATCCCATGATTTTATAACGGGTATCCCCTTTCTCTTGATCCTCATTTTCTCTTGTCTGCTGCCATGTAAGACATGGCTTTACCTTCCTCCATGATTGTGAGGCTCGTCTAGCCACATGAAACTGTGAGTCAGTTAAACCTCTTTTTCTTCATAAATTACCCAGTCTCAGATACATCTTCATTAGCAGCATGAAAACAGACTAATACACCATGTAATAAACTTGCACATGTACCCCCTGATTCTAAAATAAGAGTGGAAAAATTTTCAAAGATATGGTAATACCTCACACCAGGATAGTCACAGCAGAGGAAATGAGAAGGGCTCAGATTCCATATATTTTGAAGATAGATCAACAGAATTTCTTGGTTGATTGGATGTGAGATGTTAGAGAAGTGAAAGATACTCTTGCTCTACAATATAGATGAACACTGGAAACACTGTACTAAGTGAAAGAAACCATACAGAAAAGGCCACACATTACATAATTCCATTTATATGAAAAGTTGAGAATAGACAAATCTATGGCTATGGAAAGCAGGTGAGTGCTTGCCATGGCCAGGGGGATGGACAGAACACAAAATGATTGCTAACAAGGAAAGGGAGTGATGAAAAAGTTCTGGAGTTAGATAGTGGTGCTGCTTGCACAACATTATGAATGTACTAAAAGCCACTGGATTGTACACTTTAATTAAAATGATGAATTTAATATTCTGTGAATTTCACCTCAGTGAAGAAAAGTAACTCATAGTATTCTGATTTGAGCAATTGGCAGAATGGAGTGACCATCAACTGAGGTGGGAAGGCTATTGGGAGAGCAGAACACACAGGAAAAAGCTAACAATTTAGTTGTGAACAGTTTGAATACATAGGTAAACGTGTGCCACGGTGGTTTTCTACACCTATCAACCCATCACCTAGGTATGAAGCCCAGCATGCAGTAGCTATTTTTCCTAATGCCCTCCTCCCCCTGCCCCACCCCCCAGTAGGCCCAGTGTGCGTTGTTCTCCTCCCTGTGTCCATGTGTTTTCATTGTTCAGCTCCCACTTATAAGTGAGAATATGCAGTATTTGTTCTTTTCAATTCCTGTGTTAGTTTGCTGAGGATAACGGCTTCCAGCTCCATCCATGTCCGACATTTTGAATTTGAAGGGTCTATTAGGTACACAAAGAGAAATGTTGACAAGATAGTTTGGTATGCAAGTTTTAAGTCTGGAAGGGTATTTAGCTAGAATATCTAGATTTGAGAGCTGTTGGCATAGCTCTTAGTCAAATTTCTGTCTTAGTCTGTTTTATGCGGCTACAACAAAACACTTGAGAGTGGGTAATTTATAAAGAACAGAAATGTGTTTCCTCACAGTCTGTTGGCTGGGAAGTTTAAGATCACAGTGTTGGGGAGTCTGGTTGTCTAGTGCAGGCTGCTCTCTGCTTTCTGCAGAGATGGCGCCTTGTGGCTGTGTCCTCCAGAAAGGAGGATCTCTGTGTCCTGACGTGGCGAAAGGTCTCGAGACTGAATGAAATCATTGAGGTATGACTGCAGAAAGAGGAGACGATCAAGGATTGTACTCCTATAAACTCTGAAGTTAAGAACTTAGGGAGAAAAACAGGAACTGGCCAAGGAGATTGAGAAAAGGTATCCAGTGAACAGGAATAAAGCCAAGGAAGATTATTATTATCTTCTATCAATCTCCCAAGCTCACCTTCTTCATGATACATGAAGGTCCCAGACAGTGCCATGGTATGTTGTATCTGAAGGTGGCTTCCTATATGCTATTCTCTTTCCCTAGAATGTGCTTTCTCCTTTCTTTTGTTTTTCTCTCTTTTTTTTTTTTTTTTTTTTTTTGAGACAGTTTCACTCTGTTGCCCAGGCTACAGTGCAGTGGCGTGATCTCGGCTCACTGCAACCTCTACCTCCCAGGTTCAAGCGATACTCCTGCCCCAGTCTCCTGAGTAGCTGGGATTACAGGTGCATGCCACTGTGCCTGGCTAATTTTTGTATTTTTAATGGAGGCAGGGTTTCACCATCTTGGTCAGGCTAGTCTGGAACTCCTGACCTCATGATCCACTTTTCTCAGCCTCCCAAAGTACTGGGATGACAGGTGTGTGCCACTGCACCCAGCCATCTCCTTTCTCAGCTGGTTAACTCCTTCTCATCCTTCAAGTATCACCACTCTCAAGAAGCCCACCGTTCCCTTCTATCCTGATTTAGACGCCCCATCTTTGTGCTTCCACAACATCGCCTTATCTCAGGATCCTTGGCTTAATCACATCTACAAAACTTCTTTCACCACGTTGAGTCACATATTCATGGGTTCTGGGGATGAGGATGTGATCATTTGCTGGGGGGACATGATGTAGTCTACTACACTCCATGTAAAACCTGTTTGTTCTGTCACACCTCTGCTGAAGATTTTTCCAACTCTTTTCTTACTGTGCTTCAGGAGAAAGTTAGAGAACACAGCACTTCCACAATCCTGGGCATAATTTACAATAGCCCTTATCCTGCTGAACATGTCACCCAGCTTACATGTCAGCCTCCCCCAGGAGACTCAGAGACAAGGGTATGTCATGATAGCATGCTTAGCACTTAGTCCAGGACTCTTCATGTAGAAAATACCTTTACAATATCCACTGAATGGAAAACAAATATAGAGATGCCTTACTTAGCTCAGTAGACATGTTCTTAAGAAGTTAATGTACATCAAAGTGCTTAGGAATTTTTTATATTCATAATCCTCTGTTAAACATATTGGGTGGGAATGTTACTTAAATCAACTCTGTGGAGAGTTATTTTATAAGGCAAAGAATTCTATTATACCACCTTCTATTCTATTAATTCTATTAATCCACATTCAAATCAGCTGTTATTACAAGTTGTGATTTCTGTACACATATTTGGAATTTATATGCCATTCTACTAAAAGTAATTTGAAGAGTTGCTTTTATCTTGTGTTTTTACATACATTTTTAAATATATAATTATATCTAGATGTTTGGGGTAAAAGAAAAATCTAAAAACAACTGCCAGAATATTTGCAAATAAAGTTTTCCATCTTTAAAATGAGGAGCTGGGACTAGCACATGCTATAATGTCTCCTATGAATGCAAACTGTCAAATGAAGAATAGTTAAAATTATATACAGGTATCTTAATGAGAATCAAAACACTGTGTTCAAAACTTAGCATTCAAAAAAAAGATGCCTGCAAATTTTTTATCACATGAGGGAAATTCTCAACTTTAAGAAGTTTTGTAATCTTATTAAAGGAAACATAAACTCTGACCCCTTAGTCATGCTTAAAAAAAGTAATTCCATATGTTTATTACATTAGGAATGGTAATTATGTCAGAGGCCAAACATGCAGAAAACAGGCAAAGCCCAACGGAAAGCCACCTCATGATCACTTCTTTTCCCTTTTCATTAATTTGTGACCATGAGAGAAGATCTCAGACAAGGCAGAGCTGGTGACTTATGGGACTAGGAAGAGATCAAAATATTGGATCTGCCTTTTAAAGGAAAAATAAAACTATAGGCGGGGATTGCAACAAAATCCTTTTACGTGTGGCCTGGCATTGCCTCATTACCTGCTAGCAAGCCTTCCAGATACCCTGGCTTCCAGGCCCATTCTCCTGTTTCTACTTTGCTACCTTTGACGTCTGAGGAGTGTTTGGCAAGAGAAATACCATTTCACAACTCGGGATTTTCGTCTAGATTTGCACCGAGCAGAGCTCAGTTACAGGCTGACTCTGGGAGCATTCCGCCCTTCTTTCCACCTCTTGAGATTTACCAAACATCATTCAATGAGGAATCGACCAGATAAGCCCAAAGCGCGTCCTAAGAGTGTTAGGTTACTACCTTGGTGTTTACTGAGTGGGACCTAGTGTAATTTTTCTCAATAGAAATCTTGTCTTTCTGATAGACCGTAAGAGAGAGGTCTAACAGGAACAAAAGGAGAACACCCTGCAAATTAGCCTCACCGATCTCCCGCCTCCTGAACACCTTGCTCAGGCCCGGGCCATGTGCACCACACACAGCAGCCGGGGTGCCCAATTGCGCTGCCACTAGAGGATCTATTTGTACTTGTCAATCACTGGACTGAACTCGTAGAAAACTGCTGTAGGCCAACCCATTCACAAATATGCCTTCTCCTGAGCAAAAACATGCAATGTGATGTCACCTTCTTAGAGCAGCGATTGTTCAGGGCTTGCAAAGAATGCAAGGCTTGCACCTGTGGTGGGCGGGTGCACAGACTAAACCTTTGCACCTAAGAACACATCTGAGGACACCTTTTCCTTAATGTTGAGGACGAACTTGCTTAACCCCTCCGACCTACATCTCACTAGATTTCAGGCTCCAAGTCTATCAGTTAATTTTCCTGTCAAGCGTATTTTTTTTCCTATACAGCATGTGTATAAACAATGGGCAAAATATACAGCTGTCAGGAAAACATATGTGAAAACATGTCATTAGAAACTCACTCCTCAGGCGGGAGTATAGCCCTGAAACTTGATAACCTGCCTGGAGCACTTTAGAGCAGCAGTCACACGCTTTAGTGACATGGAAATTTAGCTGTCCTGTCGTCCTGGGAGAGCTCCAGATTCAAACCAATCGTCATGAAAAATTGGGTCTACTTTTAGAGCCTCAGGGTCATTATGCTTATGTCTCCTGCAGCCTCTGCTCTAAAAATCACTCTTTTCTAAAACTGAATATATATATATAACCCCATCTCTACTATAGATATAAAACCCACTCTCTACCATATATATATATATATATATATATACACCATATATATATATATATACACACACACACACTATACTATATATAGTATAGTGTACACACATACTATATATATACTATATATATACACCACATATATAAAACCCTATACTATTTATATATATATATATATATACACATACACGCATGTTTTATATATATAAATATATATATAAATAGTATAGAGTTTTATATATATAGTATACATATAGTATGTCTGTACATATATAGAGTAGTATACATAGTGTGTATATATATTATACTACAGTATAAATAGTATACTCTTATATAGTAGAGATGGGGTTATATATATATGAGATGGGTTTATATATATATATATATATATATATATATATATAAAACAATTTATATGCATACAGTCAAGATGAGGTTTTATATATATAGTAGACATGGGGTTTTATATATATATTATATATATAACTGAATTTATATACATATCTATACATATACATATATATACATATATATATACATATACATATACATATATATACACATATATATATACATATACATATACACATACACACACACACACACACACACACACACACACACATATATATATATATATATCTCTGAATACCTGCCTGGAGCACTTCAGAGCAGTAGTATATACGTATAGCAGACATGGGGTTTCACCATGTTGCCCAGGCTGCTCTCGAACTCCTGGGCTCAAGAGATCCACCCACCTTGGCCTCCAAAAGGGCTAAGATTCCAGGCGTGAGCCACAGCGCCCGGCTCCCAAAACTGAATTTTAATGCATGTTGCCTCATCAACAAGGAGCATAAACCATGTCTTACACAATCATTCCTTCCATCTCCCAGCACGTGAGCTCCAAGAGGGCAAGAACTTAACTCAGTGCCTGGCAAAGGTTAGGGCTGTACTTTTTAGTTAATAAATGCATACATCATACTAACTTAAGTCAACCTTAAAATATTTCTCAGGGTTTCAATATTCCAAAAGTTTATTCATGAGAGAGCCACAGAAATACTGCAAGCTTTTAACATGAATCTGGCACTATCATTAAATTGCTGGGACTCCAGCAATTGTTGCCTCTCCAGCTAGAGTTCCCACTCTTTACAGAAGGATCCAGGCTTCGTGTGTCTTTTTTTAAACCCCTTAGAGCCTAACACTATCTGCAACCAATTCTGGTATTGGCTAGGAGGCAATATTTCACCTCCAAAATATTATGAATGATGAATAAATTACAAACTCTGTCGCATTTATTTTAGGTTGGGATACACTTTATCTCCACACAAGAAAGTTGTGGAGAAAGAAATGAAACAATGAAAACAAGAACAAAAAGTAAATAACAGACTTGTTTTTAACTTGTTTAAATTTGTTTTTAACAAATTTATGCTTGGCAAATGGGTTGTTGCTTCTCCATTTTACCTCAAAGTAATAAAATAGAATTTCCCTTAAAAACACAATAAAATATGCTTTTCAGTCATTTCTATTGCTCTTTTTCTGTTAGTCTCAACTGATGAATTCTTCACTACAAGAAAAAAAGGCCTCAAGGAACATCACTATTAGTTTTTTGATAACCTGTATTTGACAGAGTATTTAGAGTATTTATGGGTACAGGTAAAAATCATAATAGCAATTGCAACTTTTATTTAAACAATCTGAAAAGAATTTTCATGTTCATTTTTGTCCTAGGAAAATAACCATAGAACTTACTATTTCTAAAAGAAAGAGAGTAAATAACTTTCTTTTCTAGTTTATCCAGAAATCTTTCTTTCCATCAGTATACCACTTAAAATTTAATATTCAGTACAAATTATGTCACTGTAAATACATCTATAAAGTCATGAAGGAGTATTTAAAAGAAAAAAAACAGAACTTAGACACTCCTAATAGAGTCTAGTTCTTTACAGGAGACAGCTTAGAAGGAAACCCCTAATTTTTTTTTGCAGTCTACCCTAGCAACCCAGTAACTGGTCACTACTGAATAGTATGTCATACATATGACATAATAATATATCTAACCTACAGCACTTATCATATTTTATGTGATATAGTTCATGTATTTCGTCTATGTTTCCTTCATTTTCCCCACCCAAAGTGGATTGAGCACTCATTAAAAGATAGAGGTAACTGTGTCTTATTCACTTTCTTTATTCCAAGCACCTAATATTGCATTAGAATAATAATTATAGGTCCTCAATAAATACTTGATGACTAAACAAGCAAGTAAATAAAGCGATTCAATTAATGCTAAAAAAAAGATATTTTCTGAAATTTCTTTTTCAACTACCTTCAGAACCATTTTTGCAAGGCATCCAAGAAAAAGCTTCTCATAACTTCTTAGTGACACCTCATGGGTAAATTAAAATTATATTTCATGCTTCACTTACAAGACATGATTGGGAGGTTTCCATGGTGGAATTTACCTTTTCCCCTAAAAGGATGAAGTTCATTGAAAATATTCAATAGACCATGTTTCAGGATCTAAGGGCAGCCTTGGCACCAGAATGCACCTTCCCAAGGGACAATCATGAGTTAGGCCATACTAATCTTTACAATTTTTATCATCATTTTATCTCTACACCTCACAGGAAAAAATGTTTACCATTATTCTGAAATTAGCTGAACTCAGCAGTGACCAAGCCACACTATGTTATTCATGGAAAATACAAGTATAGCCAAAAACACTAATGGAGCAATGTGTGTGTACCCATGTCACCTCTAACTCTAAGAGAGACTACTGAGAACTTATACGTGATTAATCCATCCCCATTCATGAACAATATAATTTTAAAAATCCATGTTAACCTCAGCAGCAGAGTTTTCATATTAAGCTAGAATTCCCTGTGTGCCTCAAATGAGGGGGTTATGTCTCAATTCCATTGCAACACTTGGCAGGAATACCTTTTCAGAGAATTCAGGAATAGGCAAACCCAACGCACTGCTAAGAAAAAGTCCCCTTTGTGGTACCTGTCTGAGCACACGGATTTTCATAGAACATGACAGCGGTTTTCATAGAGAATTATACAGAGAGTTCATAGAGAAGTACAGCAGAGTATAACCTAATAGACCACATTAGCATATATTTTGTGTGTATAATATACACCTGCATATTAGATTATACTTTAATCTAATATACTAATGGTAGAGGTCAAACTGAAACTTCTAAGAAGAAAAAAAACTGGCTTTCTAATGAAACCCAATATAAAATCAACAAAAGATGACAGAACACAAGCCCATCTACACATGTGCACATATATCTGTACATACACACAGGTGCATGTGCGCGCGCGCGCGCACACACACACACACACACACACACACACACGCACACCCCATAGGGGCTATACCTGACTCATATGAAGGCTATCTATCTCTACATCTTGACCCTTTGAATTTTTTTTTTTTTTTGAGATGATGTCTCACTCTGTTGCCCAGGCTGGAGTTCAATGGTGTGATCTCAGCTCACTGCAAGCTCTGTCTCCCAGAGTCAAACAATTCTCCTGTCTCAGCCTCCTGAGTAGCTGGGATACGGGTGCCTGCCACCATGCCTGGCTAATTTTTATATTTTTAGTAGAGATAGGATTTCACCATGTTGGCCATGCTAGTCTCAAACTCCTGACCTCAAGTGATCCGCCCGCCTCAGACTCCCAAAGTGCTGGGATTACAGATGTGAGCCACTTCACCAGTCCTCCCTTGAATTTTTAAGAAGACCACATTTAGGGGCTGAAGGGAGGATGCAATTAATATTTCTGCAGTTTCAGAAACCTTGTTAGGCAAGTCATTAACACTAAATCATGTTCACCTTCCAGAATAAACAATGTTGAATCTGGCCTCTGTAATTTTTGCTTAAACTGTCCCCATAATGTGAAATATTATTTTCCTCCCTCTTCATTGAAGTAATGCCTCACCTTCTTTTAAGATCTGGCATTCAAGTCCCAGGCATCACCCTCTGGAGAGCATTCCCTGATCTGCCACCACCCTCCAGTATGGGGCTAGGTAATCATCACCATACTCCCATAATGCATCTCTCTATCCCAGGACTCACCATTCTAGACCCTAACAATCTGCTCCTGGGCCTCCCTCCTCTGCTGAACTATCATCAGGAATTTTTGACCTATTCATCTTTGCATCAACAAGTACTATGCCTGGCACTTGAAGGGAGTTCAAGAAATGTTTGTTGATATGGTTTGACTCTCGCCTTGAATTGTAATAATCCCCACGTGTCAAGGGCAGGACCAGGTGGAGATAACTGAATCATGGGGATGGTTTCCCCCAACCAAAATGTTTACCATTATTCCAAAATCAGCTGAACTCAGTTAATTTGTTCTTGTGATAGTGAGTGATGGTTTTCTAAGGTGCTTCCCTCTTTGCTCAGCACTTCTCCTTCCTTCTGCCATCTGAAGAAGGATGTACTTGCTTCCCTTTATGCCATGATTGTAAGTTTCCTGAGATCTCCCCAGCCATGCTGAATTGTGAGTCAAACCTCTTTCATTCATAAATTGCCCAGTCTCAGGGATGTCTTTATTAGCAGTGTGAGAATGGACTAATGGACTAATACATTTGTTCAATAAATAAATGGATTAATTTCTTAATTTATTTAACATAATCAGTACCTCTGGTATTATTTTTCCTGACCAAAGGGAGAGGAAACTGAGGTTGCAGAATTGTTTAACTTGCCCAAATTCACATAATTCATAAGGCAGAGTCAGGATTCACATTCTGAAATAATCATATAGGCAATCATTTTCTTTTGCACCAGATTAAGAGATTGGAAGCAAAGATGAAGAGAGTTAACTCTTATAAATTATCACAAGTAGCATGAAGCACTGATCTCAAAGACCCACACAGTGAAATCATCTTCAATTAGGAGGCTTTGTTTCCCTCATCATCAATTCTCCTCCCAGAAATACTTGGCACCTTTAGCTAACCTTTGATGTTGATGGTCTAAGGCAAGTAAACATAGAGTCAGTAGTAAGCACGAGTTCAAAATTCTAAGAAAATCAAACCCAATTATTGTAAAAAGAAGAAAGAAGGCTTTCTGGGTTTCTTTAATATCCAGGTGTTATTTTGTTTAGCCACAGAGTACAATGTTCCATTCCTGAGGTATTCTGATATGAAAGTTAACACCAACATCTTCACGTTTGAAGACAGTAAAGACATTTCTGTCTCCTTATTCTCTCCAAAATTACCCCAAACTGTAAGTAGGATAAGAAACAGAAATACAAACTTGCTATTGAAGCTATCTTCAACAGCATTAGGAGACACCTCTAACCTTATACTATAATATATAAATGCAGAAAGAAGATGGACCAACAGGGTGCAGCAGGGTCAAAATAATGCCTGGCACTATCAATGAGAAGCAAGCTAAGTCACCATGTGAAACTCTGGGAATGTCCAGACTCTGGGAATGTTCAGACACTGGAAACGTCAAGATGGCACGGGTGAGGAGAGGGGCTGAAAACAGGGATTATTGGAAGTCTGAGTTAGAGACAGTTATAACTCCAGGCTCCCTCTCTACCTGCTGACAATGCTTCCCCCACTGGAGGTAGGTAGTATGGTCTCTGGAGAAATGGAACTCAAGAGACTCCTGAAACAAAGACACAGACACTCAGGAGGACATTGGACTAAATACTGAACAGCGTTACCCCAAACTCCCTTTCCCACCTCCTTCTGAACACCAGCAGCCAAGCTTAAAAGCCTTAGGTACGAAATTAGAGGATTTCCTCAGAGGTACAATTCCATTGAAAAGATCTATAGATACCTTTGAGTTACATATGAAAGAACAGAAACTAGATCCCATTACAGGGAAGCAACACCTATACAAAATTTCAATCAACTTTTTAGTAGACTACTTTTTACACATTAAAAGGCAGCCAATAATCACTAGACATTTGAGAAAAAGCATCCAAGAGAAACAAGAGAGACACAAAACAAATAAAAGGGAATTCAGAGATTCTCTAAGAAGAAAATTTCAAAGAGCTCTTGAAACAAGAACAGGTTACTATATAAGGGGAATAAACATGGAATAAAGACTTCTTGAGTATTAAAAATAGCTAAATAGTTTTAATCAGCAAAAAATTAAAATGTCAGGTAAAAACATCTCCCCTAGAGTAGAACAAAAAATTTAAAAAGATACATAACAGATGAGATACAGAGTTTATTCAGGAAGTTCAATTTCCAGAAAGGGAAACCCCACAAAGAGATAAAAAAAAAACCACGACAAAAAGAAAATTACAAATAAATAAGAAAAATTTCCCAGACTCCAGATTTGAAGGGCTTACATGAGTGCCCAGTGCAATAAACAAAAATGTACCCACCAAGGCATATTTTCATTAATTTTCCACGATACTAGCAAGAAAGAGATCCTAAAATCTTCCAGAAAGGAAAACATACACATACAAAGGACTGGGAAACACAATAACATCAGACTTTTTAATATCAGTATTAGAAGCAATTTTAGGCCTGAAAATGCATGAAAAGAAATTTTAAGAATCCTGTATCTTGGCAAACCATAAATCAAGTGCAAGAAAGAAATAAAGACAGTTTAAGATATGCAAGTATCAAGAAAATGTTTTACCCATGGACTTTTTCCTCAAAATATTACCAGAGGATACATTTCACCAAAATGAGGGAGTAAAGACAGAAGGAGAAAAGGGATTAGGAAAACAGATGATGCAACAGTCAGGAGCCAGGCAGAGGGAATTCCCAAAGTGATAGCTGGGCAACAGGCCCAGAGAGCGACAGTCCTTTTTGGAGTGGGAAACAAAATAATTATTAACTGTAGAAAGAGCAAAAAGTTCTTAAATAACAGTAAAAAGAGTTATGATATATTACTTGGCACAGCCGATGTACCACTAAATATGAATTTCACCCCAGATACTGTTGTCCATAATGGCAGGTTCTGCAGGGCACAGTAGTGGTGCTGGTCACCACAAGCCAACAGCAGAATGACTAGGGAGAGAATATGGGACAGCCATGAAGCTCCCAAGCCTTTGGTTATGCTTCCCTTAACAAGGCTTACTAAATATTATTTGCATAATTTGACAAGTAAATCAATGAGCCTTAAAATTGAATCAACTATACGTGTATTTCCCTTTCTGCCAAAGACAGTTTCATTAAGTGTGCAAACATCAGACATGTAGAATAAAAGATGATCTGTAGAAGTTATTCCTCAACAATCCTAAAGTTTATTTCAATTTGTTACACTTTTTTGGCATGCCATCAAATTTCTTTAACTTCTAAAAAAAAAATACGAAGGGCTTTGCTTTATTAAGGGTGTATTTTGAGCCATTTACAAATATCTATTTTTATCCTTTTTCACCATCTTATAAAGTAGAAATTATTACTAGACATACATTCATTTAAAATAAATTGGTTGAAATACAAAAGTAGTCAAACGATTAATTGTGTAAAAATGAGTATTTCCAGATATAAAAGTTTTTGTTTGTATTAGTCATCTTGGTGCATATTAAGCTGTTTTGGTACTCTTCATAAGTTTCTATGCATTTTTGCAGGTTTTTTAATTTGAAGAGCAACCCAAAATTTTATGGATATTTCTGGATTTTGTTTCATTTTTCAGATCTTTGATTTTTTTACATATTTGATTTACCTTTAGCCAGTTCTGTCTACTCTGTCTAGCAATATCTTTTGTTTTACATTTTTATCTCCAGCTCTATATGAACTAAATAAAAGTAAAATGGTCCAAAAATTTCTTGTTGTCCAAAATCAGCAATTCATATACTGATGATATCTGTGTATCCTAGTATGACTTTTCTGATTTTAAATTATAATATTTAATTTAATTAATGTTTGTTTAGGTAGTTCATCCCTTTCTCAGTACCTTGCTTTTAAAGAAATGTAAACATATTTTGCAACAGTCACTCCAATTCTGCCTTATTAGTAACTGTGAAACAAAGGACCTTCACTACATAAATGCATATTAATGAATTAGAATAACAGGTACAACAATGTCTACTGGAATTGGCAAATAATGATAAATTGTCTGGGCAAATATTTATCAATTTTTTATTCTACATTCCATTTTAAAAAATAACATTTTAGTGACCGGCTAACAACAAAAATTGCACACAAAAATTGAAAATAAGACATTGTGCAATAAATGTTGTGGAAATAATGACTAAAGAGGCAAACATAGGCATCACTCAGAGCTTTACCACTACTGATTTCTCTTTATAGTTTTTTTGGCTTATTTTATCTTGTATTTCTAATATTATTAATTTTCATAAATGGCTGAAATTGCATTAGAAATATTTTTAAAATCTCAAAAGCTAACAGAGAAAGTATTAAGGTACATTAAAAGTTGTTAAATTATCTCAGAAGTCACAAAACAAAATTTTTAGACAGATGCTTTTAAAACAAAACAAAAATGTTTTTAAGGTGCATTAAAACAAATGCTTTTGAGACCAAACAAAAATGCTTTTAAGGTGCATTAAAAGTTGCAAATAACAAATGCAACAACTGGAAGCAGAAAATACCAATTCAACCAGTTATCATTTTCACAAGTTAATCTTTCAACTTGTGACAATATCCAACTTGAATATTGAAATGAAAATATTCAAGTTGATTACTGAAATGACAATATTCAACTTGTTATTTTCACAAGTTAATCTGAAAGTAAACAATCTGTTTCTGTTGCTTTTACGATCATGTTACTGAGTAAACCAGATATTTTCTGCCTCCAGTTGTTGCATTTGTTATTTGCAACTTTTAATGCACCTTAAAAACATTTTTGGGGCTGGGGGCTCAAGCCTGTAATCCCAGCACTTTGGGAAGCCGAGGCGGGTGGATCACGAGGTCAAGAGATCAAGACCATCCTGGTCAACATGGTGAAACCCCGTCTCTACTAAAAATACAAAAAATTAGCTGGGCATGGTGGTGCGTGCCTGTAATCCCAGCGACTCAGGAGGCTGGGGCAGGAGAATTGCCCGAACCCAGGGGGCGGAGGTTGCGGTGAGCCAAGATCGCGCCATTGCACTCCAGCCTGGGTAACAAGAGCAAAACTCCGTCTCAAAAAAAAAAAAAAAAAAAAAATTTTGTCTCAAAAAGCATTTGTTTTAATGCACCTTAAAAACATTTTTGTTTTTTTTTTAAAGCATTTGTTTAAAATTTTTGTTTTGTGACTTCTGGGGTAATTCAACAACTTTTAACACACAGCTGGCTAGTTCTGCCTTTTGAGAGGCAGAACAAGGAGCATCCAGGCCTACTGACACTCACTAGGATGTGGGATGGTTCTCCCTTGCTGAGCTCTGTCTTATGGCCTTCTGTTTTTTTTCCTGGTCTTCTGTTTTTTTTTCCTGCTTGATGCCCTTTGTATCTAATTCCAAAGAGCTTGATGGGTAAAAATAAAGAGAAAAAAAATCTCATGTCTAGTATTTCATTTTCCCTTAGTAATTGTTAAAACTGATATAAGGAGAAATCAAAATCAGTAGTTAAAATAAGACTTTGAGATTCTAGATGAATTTCACGTATTTCTGATTTTGAACCATCAAGAGTTGAGTGTTCTGGCAAATATGACCCCCAAAAAGTACACTGGATTCTGAACAACATCTTTCTTTGCAGCAAAGACCAGGCACAAACAGGGAGTATCTCAGACACGTGTCTTCTTTGCATGTGGTTTCAAACTGGAATAGAGGTTTCTTTGCCAAAAATCTCCCAGCTGCCCTGTGTTTTTTGGTCCCCCTTCTTGATTTATCAAATCAGAAAGAAGATTTTTAAAACAGGCAAGGTATTTTAATCTGGAGCAGTTCATTTCTCTAATGTTTTAGCTATCTAAAGGATGTGAAAACAAAACACAGTGTATTTTCAGTATGACAGCACATGCTTGCCAGAGAGATGAAGCCCTTAACTAAAACAGACAAAGCCAGATATAAAAACGGAAATTAAAACTGTTTTAACAAAGTAAGTTGGATCTGTGGCTTAATTTCTTTCATTCTTTCTTTTTCTCCTGTCTTAAAAAAATAAGTATATAAGTTTGTTTATAATGCTAGTAAGCAAACCTCACTTGGAAATTAATTATTATTTGATTAGTCAGATTATCTTTTTTAGAAATGATCACTTAGAAACATTTAATGTGGGGGCAGGTAAGGGGGAAGTATGAGAGAGTGAATTAATGTCATTCACATTATATATATTATCTCCTTTAATCCTTACCACAATCTTGTAAAAAGGACATTACCCTATCCATTTTATAGATGGGATGTGAAAATGTAGGCTCAGAGAAACAAAGTAATTCACTCAAGGTCAGAGAGATAGTAAATGTCTGAACAAATTTTGATATTTATTCTGTCTATTACAAGCTTCTATCCAGCATGAAGTGCTATCTCCAATGGAGGAAAAGACTCTCAAACACATTATTAAGGTTTCTGAAGAACTATTAGCTAGAAGGGAAATTCATGTTAAAAGCAGTGAATGAAGACTACAGGTCACTAATTTCTCTGTAAAGGCTGTGATCTCTCCAAATGCATCAGTCCTTTTCTGAGCTGACCCCACTAAGAGGGAGGAAACCTAGGAACCAACACTACTTCACCCAACTTGAAATCCATCTCAAGGATATTGATTGGTTCCTGCATCACCCTCCCATGAGCTTTCAAAGCTTTAAATAAACATGGTCACCTCCCACAAATCACTTCTCCTGTCCAATGCACAGAAGATGCCTTGTGTGTAGATTTGCTCATAGCTTTGATTTGCCCGATTCTGGCAGCTTACCTCACCCAGTCCTAACTCTCGGGGGTAACAAGTTAGTGTACTGGGACTGAGGGGCTGCTAGCTCTAGTTTAGGTTCTGCCCTTCGGCTTCTCTTTCCTTGTTTGCTGTGCATTTCGAATCAGGCAGGCATGGGATACAAATCAATTTATGTATCTGTGTCCAAAAATAGGTTCAAAGAAAAAGTCATCTTTTTTTAATCTGTGGGCAATTGTGGGAGTCATCCTCAAGAAGGTCATAGACACATACCAAAAAAAAAAATAAATAAATAAATAAACCCTGAAAGGTACATTTATTCTAACAAACAGAGAAAGAAAAAAGGGTAGATAGAAAACCAGGGGACAGGAATGGCGTGGTTTCTCACAAGATAGCACTGGTTTTATTTTTCAAATCACAGAGGTATGACAAAGAATGGCAGAAACTGCTATTGTGAGCTTAAGAGCTACCTTTTGTCTTCTTGTTCTGTTTTTCAATTTGTGAGAGTATTTATTGTGCTGTTGTTTTTAGTTTGCCAGGGCCTGCAAGGGAGCTTTCCCCTCTGTCGGTGACCCTGTTTCTCTCACTGGTGTGTTAGTCTTTGGGGAGCTCTCATCTAAAACTCAAGGGCATTCCCTGGATTGGTCTTTCAAGTCCTCTTGACCTTGGGGAGTATCTTATTCACTCAGCTCAGTCTGCACTGTTACATTTTAGAGAATAAAGAGTCCCCTGAAAATATTAAAAGTGCACATTTATGTACTGGTCACTTTTGTAAACTCAACAGATTTAGCTCTGAAAACATAACTCAAAAACGGTTAAGTTCGACAACAAGAAAGTACTGAATATAATATCCAGGACCAAATAACAACTCTCATTTTTTCCCCCACATAAATTCTATATTAACATGATTATGCATATGTGTGTATACAGCATCTATTTTTCCTTACCATTTTTGGTCTTCCAGAAAAACATATATCACTGTTACTTATAAAACTGATATAGTAATAGTATAATAATACAAATTAATAATTTTTAAATCCACACATTTATCAAAGACACAGAGATTAATACTAAATTTCCTAGAGACACCTGATTTAATGTACTCTTTTCTAATGTACGATCATAGCTCATCAATTGCAGTTCAAACAATTTTGGGGTCCAAAAAATATGGTCACTCCATATGGGATGCTAAGCAGCTATAAGACCACAGATTGCCCAAGTAGGCGAAATGTTAAGATTATCATGGTATGAACAAAGTGATCACTCTTTATCTGCCAAGAGGTGCTGGAGAAGTCCAGCCCCAGAGACCAAAGACAGGAAGGATGGCAGGGTCTGTCCTTGCCCCTTGAGTTCACCCTGCCTGGAATGGATTTCCATCCTGAAAGTGAGGCAACCCGCTTAGTTCAGGGGCAACAGATACATGAAAGAGACCATGTTCTTGGCTCTGTTAACCTTTCATAGTGGGTTCACAAAGACCCATTGCCAGAGCACACAGAGGGCACATCTGGAAAGAGCTATTCACAGATAGCTATTGATTCACAGAAAGTGAATCTACAGGAAAACAGCCCTCTTCTCATTGGTATATATCATGTAGTCCTTGGTTCACCTGGCCAGGAACTCCCAGCTTACTACAGTCTTGTGAAGAGGACATTATGGACACCCCGGACAATTGCTCCATGTCATTCGGTACCCAACAACTCTCTCTCTCTCCTTTGATCTAATTAACAACTAACAGAAAGGTGGCCTCAAGCCAACATATGAATCAGTTACATGACATCAAACAGGGACACCTCATCTCCTCTCTCACCTTATTTTGCCAGAGTTAATATCTGCAATACATTTCAAAATCTTTAAAAAAGATGTTATCAATAAACCAAACATATTTACCATTAATCTAAAATAGGTCAAGCATAGTACTGAGAATTAAGCATACTTTTGAATTCTGGCTCTGAGATCAAACAAGAATTCATAGAGGAAGAGATCCCCAAACCCCAGCTTCCTTTTTGCCACAGCCAGGGTTATAATAAGATAGCAAGCAGCCATGTAAGGCCCAGGAAGCCTCAGATGTTCCTGTATGCCCAGCTCTTCAGGAGGGCCATTTGCTGTAGGAAATCCTCAAAGACATTTTCTAGACTCTGAAGTCTCCTTAGAAATCAAAAGCTGGGTTTTCCAAATTTGGAAATAGCCAGGAGCAGCAAGTCACGCTCCTGTGTAAGAAAAAAGATTTCTCAGGGAGTTCTGCTGTGGAACAGCGTAAGGACGGTTTTGAGGTCTTTGGAGAATGATGAAGCCAAATAAAGACAAAATTCTATGTAGGATTCCAACACTCTAGCTGGGGGGCAGTATCCCTGGTTGTTCCTTTTGCCTCACTTTCCTGCATGGCTCTGACAGGCACTGCAAGTGTCTGGTCCATATTTAAAACCTTGGTATTTTCTTCATCTTAGAATTTTGTGTTAATTTTGATTTTTTAAAATACTGCATTCAGATATTCTTTATCTTGTTTACTGAGTTTTTGACCCCCTCCTTGTAGTTTGCACCCAAAGCAAGTGCCTCACTCACTTCACCCTGCACCTGAAGCCCACCCTTTAAAGAATGTTTGCTGACCCCTGGCTAGAACACAGAGGAAGCCAACAGAATTGTCCTTCTAGTGAGAAATAAAATCAGTAGCCATTGAAAATAAGCTCAAAGGAATGGCAAAGAAAAATGGAAGCATAGGCCGGGCGCGGTGGCTCAAGCCTGTAATCCCAGCACTTTGGGAGGCCGAGGCAGGTGGATCACAAGGTCAAGAGATCGAGACCATCCTGGTCAACATATCGAGACCATCCTGGTCAACATGGTGAAACCCCGTCTCTACTAAAACTACAAAACATTAGCTGGGCATGGTGGTGCGTGCCTGTAATCCCAGCTACTCAGGAGGCTGAGGCAGGAGAATTGCCTGAACCTAGGAGGCGGAGGTTGCGGTGAGCCGAGATCGTGCCATTTCACTCCAGCCTGGGTAACAAGAGTGAAACTCTGTCTCAAAAAAAAAAAAAAGAAAAAGAAAAATGGAAGCATAGTAGATCTTTTGACATCAGCATGATGTTGTGGTTAAGAAACTGTCAGTTGAGTCAAACAAAAGGGCAAATGAGTCTCTCCCACTCAGTTCTGTAGCCATCAGCTTGATTTTCACCTGGGAAAAGCCACAGGCCTAGTGCAATGCATGAATGAGTGCTCAAGGTAGCATGAATAGGCTGCAGCAAGCACATCAAGTGTGGTGCTCTCGGATATAATCACAGCTAGCTATGGCCTCCTCAACCAAGCCCAGTGCACTAATCCTCCCAGAAGGCCTCACACATCCCATTGGATTTCTAAGAACTGCTAAGCTTCTAGAGGCAGGGATATATTTGGCATATAATTGGTACTAAATTATTATAAAAGAAAGAGAGGAAGAGAGGAAGGGAGTGAGAAAGGAAGGGAAGAAGGGAGGGAGGGAGGGAAAGAGGGAGGGAGGAAGGTAGGAAGGAAGGAAGGGAGAAAAGGAGGGAGGGAGGAAAGGGAGGAAGGGAGGGACGGAAGGAGGGAAGGATTAAAGACCACAGCCTCTGTAGACAGAAGCCCTGGGCACTAATCCCACCTTGTGTGACCTTCAGGAACTCTCTGAAGTTCAGTTTCCTCATCTGTAAGATGGAGAGGAGAACAATTACTCTTTCACAGTGTTTAGGAGAGGATCAAATGATAAATTCCTCCTGAAAGTGTTTCATAAAGTGTAAGAATGTAGTTTAACAAAAGATTGTATTAGTTTAAGTGCTACTGAGAAAAATGCTGTATGCTCTGGAGGGTATTTTGGGAGGAAGTGAAACTCTTCGGAGCCAAAATAAAAACAGTGAGGGAAAGTTGTGAATGATTAACGGAGGTGAGTGTCTGCTACTGTCTATGGAAAACAGAAATCAAAACATAGTTCCCCCAAAACAGAGAAACGAAGCCTTCAAGTATTGAAAAAAACCGTGGCAAGAGACCACGGTCCTCATTCCTGCATAATGTGAATATGTTTCAGATTATAGGTCTAGTTTACTCAGGGCACAGTCAGAATCCCCCAAAAGCCATCATTTTCTATGTTGAATTTTTTCCAAATATGTAATATTCAAAATAAGTGGTCAGATGCCACACACACCACACACAAAAAAAGGAGAGTGCTTGTGTTTTTAACAGCTTATGAAATGCAGCCATGAGCCGGCTAGTCGGAGTTGAAAGGAAGTAGCCCATAAACAACTCCAGCAAGCGTGACATAGCATGTTGAGCTCAGCTTCACATAAAGAAAATTATTCCACTGTTCCAAGTGCCTGGGACCCTCAACCAAGATCACATCCTATTGGTAGAGACATAAGGCCCTTCAAGGAAGCCACAAAGATACCTGTAGCCCTCTCCTGAGGACTGAGGTGTGAGATTTAAGATTTGTAAGAAATGTGGGATCTATGTACTGCTCAATTATAAAATTAATTAAAAGGGAAGGAAGGAAGGACTACTGATAGTTTACTGATAGTTTTTTGTGTTTTTTTTTTGTTTGTTTGTTTTTTTTTTTTTTTTTTTGAGACGGAGTCTCACTGTGTCTCCAGGCTGGAGTGCAGTTGCACAATCTTGGTTCACTGTAACCTCTGCCTCCCAGGTTCAAGCAATTCTCCTGCCTCAGCCTCCCAAATAGCTTGTGCCACCACGCCTGGCTAATTTTTTTGTATTCTTAGTAGAGATGGGGTTTCACCATGTTGGCCAGGCTGGTTTCGAACTCATGACCTTGTGATCTGCCTGCTTTGGCCTCCCAAAGTGCTGGAATTACAGGCGTGAGCCACCACGCTCAGCCCAACAGTTTTATGATGTTAGAGTTTAAATGGAAGCTTACTGTGTAGGGAAACAATTTCAATTTAATTTATTTTGGACCAATTAAATGTTCATAGGAAAAGACATATCTCTTTGGGAGGGTAAGAGGAGTAACTCACTCAGATTCCTTCTCCTAGTACATAGAATTACTTGTCAAAGTGGTTACAGAATCTAGTCAAATGAGTCATTAGATTCCCTAATGAGATGTAATTCAATATATTCAAGTAGACAGAACTAAAAGCCAAGATCTGTATTCCATTCTTAATCCATTCAGTTACTGCTCTATGAGTATGTCTAAGTCCTTCAATATCTCTTCATCTCAGCCACCACGCCTTAATACCAGGTGATGGCTCCTCTCTACTCTCAAAGATGCACAAGAGCCACCTGGTCCCTACTATATGATCCCACCCTCTGGTCCAATGAGATCCAAGCTAGGGAAATTAGTCTCTACACATTTTCTATCAGACGTACGAGAGAGCCATTTTCTGCTCACCTGGATAGGTTAACAGGCAAGACTGTTCCTCAAGAAAGAATAGACCATTTGACTACAATTGTCCAGGAGAGGCAGAGAGGAGAGGCCGAGAGGAGAGAGATTTGTAGGCTCTGTGTCCCAGACGCAGGATCCTTTTCTGAAGCTCAGCTGCCTCCCAAGTTCTTAGAACTCATGATGTACCACCAACATAAAATCAGTAAAATCCCCTAGCTTGAATATAAGCTTGCTTAGGTCAGGTTTGATTTTTATAATTGCAGTCTAAAGAGCCCCAACTAACATAGTTCTGTAATATAAACCCTAAACTAAATTAGATTGTATTTGTGATGTCCAACTCTATGTTCCTTACCACCACCACTACCTCTCTTTCTCTGTTTGCTGAATAAATTAGATTTAGAGATGGGAAGACTGGACAAAACCTTAGGTAATATCTGATCCCATTCCACTTATAGATGTAGAACCAGCGAGGTTAAGTGACTTGGCTCAAAATCCCCTTGCTTATAGTGGAGATTCTGGGAGCTTTCTATTAGAGCCACAATATTTTAGGCGAAAATCTTACACGTTTTCTATTTTTCTCTCTACCTCTCTCTTTCTTATTAGGCAACCCTTGTTTCGATGTGCTCTGAGAGTGTTCTCTAAGAAACCTAATCTAGAAATTTAAGAGACTGGAACAGAAATCCTGTGCTACAAGTCCAGATACCACAGGGAGACAGTGCTTGGGGTAGAAACATGGTTTGCATGGCAGACTTCCTGGATTCAAACCCAGCCCTTCTACTCAGGAGCTACGTGAACTTGGCACATTACACTCATTGAACTACGTCTTTTTCATCCAAAAATGGGGATGACAACGCCTATCTCATAGGGTTGATGCCTGGTACCCCATCACATAATGTTGGCTATTACTTTTATTAAAGGGCAGACCATGCCAGCAGACAGAAAACTGCCACATACAAGACCTTTCAGCCCCATTGGTTATACCTTATCAACAATACTATCTGCCATGCCTGAGAGAAGCATCACCTACCCATGTTGTAAGAAAAGAAAGCAGACACATTAGAGATTATGGGGAGCTTAAAAAGCCACCTGCGAGGCATTCACAACACACCAGTATTCACAACACACCCAACTGCTCCAAACAGATGTGTGCTAGGATAGGTTTTGTTTTGCTTTTGAACTTACTCTCCTGATTTCTGCCTCCAGGTGGCTGGGGCACTCATTTGCAGCCTAGAGTCAAATACTTTCACATAGGTGCTCGAAAATACTCCACTGACTTCATGGCATTGCTATTTTAACTATTTGAGAAATTTATCTTTCATTTTGCCCATCCCTTGGGTCTTCATTTCTAACCTCAAACAAAAGCTCTCAGGCACTCCTTTCCTCCCTGACACCGACAGAGAAAGTAATTTAGCAAAGCGGATATTTACTTAAGTGACTGGGCGTTGATTTAAATGCTAGTGATAAATTTGTCGATCTTGCTCTAAAGACTGTTATTCTTAGTAATGTAATTGTCATGGATCATAACAACAAGACAAAGTACAGCTTCAGCCATCCTGCTTGTTGCCAGAGGATGGAATGTCAAGTGATGTTTTGACTATGCAGCATTTCCTGGAGAATAGAGAACAATAGACCCTTCTCAAGATGGGATTACACACACATGAAAACATGTCTTGAAATTGGTGGAAACATGGATCTACCAAGGAGTTTTTAAGACAGTATTTCTTTCATTTCTTTCTTTTGTAGCACTAAACAGCATTTAATTAATGACATTCAAAGGCACCCCACTGCCTTCTGAAAAAACTTTGCCTTCCTTTTCTTGTTCTACGAACCCACCATACTTTCTTATCTGTCACTTTGCCCATGCTTTTTCCTCTCCCTTGAATCCGTTTCTTTCCTCATTTACTATGTCAAGATCTAGAGGATAATTATTATTATTATTTTTTTGGACAGAGTCTTGCTCGGTTGCCTGGGCTGGAGTGCAGTGGCAAGATCTCTGCCTCCTGGGTTCAGGTGATTCTCCTGCCTCAGCCTCCTGAGTAGCTGGGATTACAGACACGCACCATCACACCCGATTAATTTTTATATTTTTAGTAGAGATGGGGTTTTGCCCTGTTGGCCAGGCTGGTCTTGAACTCTTGAGCTCAGGTGATCCACCCGCCTTGGTCTCTCAAAGTGCTAGGATTACAGGCGTAAGCCACTACACCCAGCCTAATAGAAAATTCTTTAACATTCTTCAAAGGTCAGCTCAACTCTCCTCTCTCGGTAGGTTATGCTAAGAGTCCCAGACCTGGTGGAAATCCCTGTTCAGTGCTCATAAAGCTGTTCTCACCATAATAATCCCTCACTGTAAATCATGGATGTACGTGTCTGTTGTCCCAGTAAGCATGAATTTCTTCAAGCAAGGTTAATAATTCCTTCATCTCTGCATATTAGATGCTCAATAGCATTGTTGAGTCAGTGACTGAACCAGCACATGAATAATGAATGAATGGCCTTTATGCAGAAAAACAAGAGAAATGAAGACAATATCTGGTAACCTAGACAAACTGGGAATTCTCTGACATTCTAGCCCAGCTGAAAGTACCCACCGGATTTACACAGGTCAACATAATTACAGACTAGAAACAAGAATTTATCTCTACTTTGGGAGAGCATTTGTTCTGAGGTAACAGATCATATTCTCTGCATTCTCCTTCTCTTGTTTCTTATTCTCAAATGATTTTCAGAAAAATAGGATGTTACTTGATTCCAAGTTCATTTATCTCTGCTCATTTACCTCCCCAACACAGAAAGCTTGGTCTTCAACCGATAGCACTAGAGAAAATCATAGTACCCATAATCCCCATCCACAAAAAAAATAGATAGATAGATAGATAGATAGATAGATAGATAGATAGATAGATAGATGGGAGATAGACAGGTAGATATTACTTCAGATGGGTAATAAGCCAAGGTGCAAAGAGGGAAAATATTAAGCTATCATCATGAAGGTCTTATTTCTATTCCTGTATCAGACACAAATGCACCAGAATTATACTGTTCATATGATACATGGGTGTTCATAGGAATTGTTTTGCAACAGCCCACCCTAAAGCTCCCTGTATAAGAAGCTCTGATCACACAGGTTGGTAAAACATGAAGAAACAACATGCTATCAAAGTGAAGACCAACGTGGAAGTAGCCACCTTTTAATATTGAACATGGAAATTACCTGGACAGGCAATATGGCAGCAGGGAAAATTAGAAAGTAGATGACCAGTTTTCTTAGCAACAGTCCTGCTGAGAAACTCTGCAGTTGAGGCTCATGCAAAAGGCATTCTGTATCCATGGGACACAAGGCTGCCCACGGGTGTTCCTTCTCTGTGTCTGAGTCTCTAGGAACTCTGGTGTAACAGGAAGTCCACTGAATCATTCCACACTGACAACCTTTGCTGCTCATGAAATACCATCTACAAGAAAGACTCTGTAAGGTCTTTCCACAGGAACTAATCAGATCTGGGAGTTCTGGCCACGTATTTAAATGCAAATTCAAATAACAATACTTAAAGTACATGCCTGGCACTATGTTAAGCACGGTCCTTACAGAAACTTGAGTCTCATAGTATTATTATCCCCATTTTACAATGAATAAACTGAGACTAAAAGAGACTGGCCAATTTGATCCGTCATGGAGCTAGGATGTAGTTGACCCAGATGGAACCCTTGCTGCCTAATATCTAGACACATTTTCTTATTCGCTACATTTGGACAGTTTCCATGGTTTCCACACTCAGTGTATGAGAGCACAGAAAAAGCAGGCACCACCTCTGCATGAAAACCTCTGTTTGTTTGATAACTGTTTCTAAGGAATCTTTTTCCCTAGAGATGAAAAACCACAGTCCTTTAATATTTCCATATTCCGATGATATTTCAGTTCTCATTGTCATGATCATTGGTGTCATCAGAACTAACATTTACTAAGCCTGTACTATGTACCGGAGCCTTTATTATAATTATACACAGAAAGCTTGAGAAACAACGCAATTAAAACATAGGCAAAGGACCTGAAAAGACATTTTTCCAAAGACAGCGTATAAATTGTCAATATGTTCATTAAAAAAATGCTTGAATCACTAATCATCAGGGAAATGAGAATCAAAACCATAATGGGACATCACCTCACTCCTGTTAGGACTCTACCATCAAAAAGACAAGAAATAACAAGCGCTGGCAAGGATACAGAAAAAGGGAGCCCTGTACACTGCTGGTGGGTTCTAAATTAGCACAACTACAATAGAAAACAGTATGGAGAGTCTCAAAAAGTTAAAAATAGAACTACTATCATATGATCCAGAAACCCCATTACTGGGCTTTTCTAAGAGATATCTGCACTCCCATGTTCATAGAAGCATTATTCGCAATAACCGAGATATGAAAACAAACTAAGTGTCCATCAGTGGATGATGGATAAGGAAACTGTGCTACATATACACAATGGAATATTATTCAGTCATAAAAATGAAGGAAATCCTGCCATTTGTTACAACATAGGTGAACCTAGAGGACATTATGCTAAGTGAAATAAGCCAGACACATAAAGACAAATACAGTATTATCTCACTTATATGTGGAATCTAAAAAACTCAAACTCATAGAAGGAGAGAGTAAAATGGTGGTTGCTACAGGCTGCAGTTGGGGGAAATGGGGCAATGTTGGTCAAAGTGTCCAAACCTTCAGTTAAAAGATGAACAAGTTCTGGCATCTAACGTACATCATGGGTGGTGAAGAATGTGTTAATTTGATGGTGACAATTATTACACAATATACACTTATATAAAATCATCACATTGTACACCTTACACCTTGTATATATTCAATTTTTGTCAATTAAATATTTCAAAATATTTTAATGCCTGAGAGGTTTAATGAGATGAGCTCATGTGCCCAAGCCCTGGTTTCCAGCAGGCTGCAAAGCCAGGACTCTAACTTGGTTGACTCTACAGCCCAGGCTTTTCTTGCAATTCCTTGCCACACCTCCACACTTAAAGATCTCGACTTCTTCTACTCTTGGTCTTCTAAGTCTTCCTTCAGTCACAGAAACCCATGCTGGGTCCTTCACCCTGTCCAGAGCATAATGGAAAGATAATAAGCCCACACACCACTGTCATATGGGCTTTTAAAATTATAATCAAAGGGGAGCAACATGCTCCAGGAGAGTCAATCACATGCCTTCTGTTTAAAGGGACCAGAAAGGTGATCACTCTAGACTAGCAAGTTGAGGGACTCCTTGGAAGGTCTGTTGTAATGCTGTAGAAAATTTCCCAAACTCTTCCTGATTTTAAGATACTTGGCCACTGACACTTGTTCAAATTTAATAAGTACAAAAATTTTTTAAATTAAAAAAAAAAAAGCACTTGCAAACAACTTAGAACTTTCACTTCCTTAGTTTCCAGCCAAAACTTGGGAGTCACTGTAGTGAAGCTAAGTGGCGCTGGGTGCAGCTTCACTCCAAGAGGTCCCTTCGGAAGGGCAGTGGGAGAATAAGCAAGTTGAAAGAAAGTGAGTGTCTGGAAGCACGTTTGTATCACAAGCACAATTTTATTTATTATGCACAATTGTACGCAAAACTATCTCAATTGTATAATTACGTATCAGATTTATTTTTAGTGGGTGTTTTGGTGCTGGTGATAGGAGCTTGGGAAACCCTTGAAGCCACTGCTTAGCAATGCCCCCCTTACTCAGAGCATATGAACTTCCTGAGCTTCCATTCCTAACCAATACAATGGATATAAAAACATTCATCTCAGAGAATTTTGTGGGGACTGAGTGAGTTTGCATATCCAGGGCTAATACATAGGAGATGATCAATTAATGATGGTTACTTATTAGCACTGAATTGAGTTAAAACTACTTATAGCTCCTCTTTCTCCTTCATAAAGCTGTTATTAAAATGTTTTCTCTAATACATGTGAAAATGCCTGGACCACCAAACCCTGGTTTGGAGGACAGTTGGTACTTAACATTTACTAAATATTATACAACATCAAGGCCCAAAAAGGATTTGAGGTGGCCCACAATAAAAAACACAAGTGTAAGAGATCCATGAAGCCATTAAATAAGAGTAAAAGGGGAAGAGAGAAATGGCTCACAGCCTAGAGTAGCTCTTCTCACGCTGCAGAGGCATCACTTGCTATCTCACTGGAATGTAGGTCCTGCCTCCCCAAGGTCCCTGGAGTAGAACCTGAGATTCTGCCTTTCTCACAACCCCATCCCCAGGAAGCAAATGCTGCTGGTCCAATGATCACACTTTGTAGAGTGTAGGAAGTTAATGAAAGAGGACAAAACTACTTTATGACTCAAGTCAATCTTTCTGTACAAATGCTAACATAGAGTTTCATATGAAAATGCATTCTAATGACTTTTTTAATTAGCAGAAAACTCTGCGGATATTGGTATATGTCAAACAGTCTTCCCTGCTTGAACAAATGTTTTCTACACCCTTTTCCTCCAGGACCTTCTGGACCTGACACAGTGAGCAAGAATTCTGATGCACCCAACAATTCTCTACTAAAATGATTTCAAGGAAGAAGCAGCAAGCTGCCCAGATACTGGAAATGCATGATGTAACCTTTTACATTCAGAGAAAGGGCTGTCCCTAATTCAAGCCATATTTCGTCCAATGAAGTAGACATATTTAAAACTGGAAAACATCCAAAGAAGATATGAAATGAAATATATATTTACAGGTTGTGACCTTTGCCTTCTTGCGGCCCCAATTACCTCCCTGTGCCAGGATGGGTTGTCCCTCTTTTCTCGAGCTAGATACTTCCCAATGCTAATTCCAACCTGAGCTCTCTAGTGAGGCATCTGCGGGTGAGAAATCTATAAAGCACTTAAAGGCTGTTGAGAGCTTCCCAGGAGTCAGGCTATGTGCTAAAAGCTGTAATAGATTATCTCATTTAACCCACTGTGAGAACTTTACAGATGAGGATGTTCATAAAGATGGAGTATAAGTTCACACATGTATTAGGTATCAATACAAGAATTCAAATTGAAGCCTATTTAGCCTAGGATTTCTCTACCTCAGCAAAATGTCAATGGACATTTTGGACCTGATAATTCTTTGTTATTGGGGGCACAGGGGCTGTCCTGTGCATTATAGAATATTTAGCAGCATCTCTGGTCTCTATTCACTAGATGTTATTAACAACCCCTGATCCTAATTATGACAAACAATTATGTCTCCAGACATTGCCAAATGTCACCTGGGGGGATAAATTGCCCCTGGTTGAGATGGTCCTAACTCAAAGCCTCAGCCCCTAATAAACAAGAACAGGCATTAGTTTTCAACACTTCACAGGGACCAGCCCTATTGTGGGCTGAACTATGTCTCCCTGAAATTCACATATTGAAGCCCTAACACTCAGTGACTCAGAATGAGAATATATATAGAGACAGGATCTTTAAAGAGGTGAGTTAAAATTAATTCATTAGGGTGAGCTGTAATACAATCTGACTGCTGTCTCTATAAGAAGAGGAAATTCAGACACGCAATGAGATACCAGGGTTGCATACACGCAGAGGAAAGCCCATGTAAGGACACAGTGAGAAGCTCAGGAAAGAGGCCTCAGAGGAAACCAGCTCTGTTGACACCTTGATATTGAGCTTCCAGCTTCCAGAACTGTGAGAAAGTTCTGTTGCTGAAGCCACCCAGTCTGTGTTATTTTATTATGATCGCCCTAGCAAACTAATACAAGTCCCCAAAAGCCACACTGAGCTTTCTGTCTTTACTTTTCCATTCTGTTTAGAATATACTTTGGAAGGTTTCAGAACCAATTCCAAGCCTAGCAAAATAAAAGGTTAGTTCATGAGTTCTATGGAGAGATATTCCAAAATATAACCTGGCAATCCTGTGCCTGACCCATGTTTGTCTTGACGATAGCCACTGCTAGGAAAATATTCCTGAAATTCTTACCATGCCATAGCAAGTTACTTTAGAACTTTCACGACTGGCTGTTAGTCATACCCTCACACTAACTCCTGCTTGTACCCTTGTCTTTAAGGGTCTTTAATGAGAAAATACTTTCTAGAAACTAAATGGAATGGCAATATCATGTAGTACCAAGATAGCAACGACACTCTTGATGTCCTTCCCCAGTTTTGTTCATGGCAGACATTATAGAAAGTGAGTCCCAGCTCACTTTCTCACTAAGACAAGAAGACTTCAGAATCCTGCTTAACACTAGCCTCTAGGCAAGACTACAAAGTGATCGGAGGAGGCAGGAGAGGTGAATCCTTATGCTATCTTAGGTGTAGTGCAGTGTTCTGTACCCTGACCGCACATTGGAATCATTTGAGGAACTTTAAAAAATACCACGGAAAAGCAAAAATTGACAAATGGAATCTAACTAAACTAAAGAGCTTCTGCACAGCAAAAGAAACTATCATCAGCGTGAACAGAATCAGAGAAAATTTTTGCAATACACCCATCTGACAAAGGTCTAATACCCAGAATCTACAACAAAATTAAACCAATATACAAGAAACAACCCCATTAAAAAGTGGGGAACGGATGTGAACAGACATTTCTCAAAAGAAGACGTTCATGCAGCCAACAAATATATGAAAAAAAGCTCAATATCACTGATTGTTAGAGAAATGCACATCAAAACCACAATGAGATGCCATCTCATGCCAATCAGAATGGTGATTATGAAAAAGTCAAAAAACAAAAGATGCTGGCATGATGGAACAGAGGATTCAAGGCTGCCTGCAGGCTCGACTGCACTACCTGTAGGGCTATACACAGGGCTCTGTGTCTTGGGGCCTCAGTTTTCTCATTTGCAAAATGGCCATCATAACTCTTGCCTTGCCTATTTTAGGGAATTGCTATGTTCAGACAGATAAATTTGAAAACCACATAAAATATAGTGTGATCAATTTTAAAATCGAACAACATTCTGCTGACATTAGCATCAGTAGTTCACATCCCATCCCTGCACCAATCTACTGTTCAACCCCAGTTGAGTACTTCGCCTCTAGAGGCTTTGCTTCAGACTCACATAAAATGAGGCAGTGTCTAAAGCCACCTTCAGATCAAACATTATGTGTTCCTGGCGGGAAAGTTTAATATGTTGTGCGTAATCACAGCTATTTCACTTGAGATCTGATTTTCTCACTAAACATAATGGGTTTACATTCTTTCTCTGAACATCAAGATGACATCAGGAATCAAATTTAAATTACACTCTAACCTGGAAAATAATTTTGTTACTAGGATCAAGTACCTTAAATGTTCAATATTTTGCCCAGAAGTTGAATTCTTGGAATTCATTTTAAGAAAATAATCAAGATGTGGTCAAAGTGTTATGTACAAGGATGTTCATTACAGCATTATTTACAAATGTGGGGGACAGGGGGTAAATGTAACATTTAACAAGAAAAATGTTTCTATAAATTACAATATAGTCATAGGATAGAATATCATATAGTCATGAAAAAAATACCTATTTCAAAAAATATTTAATGACAGAAAGTACGAGATATGTTAAATAAAACGAGGTAAAGACAGAAAACTTGATACAACACACATACACATACATCCCAGAAAATGATGAGAAGAAAATACATACACCAAAATGTTAATCAGTGATACTAATTATAATGATTTATAGGATGTTTTTATTTTCTTTATGTTTTCTGCACTTTCTAAATTTTCTTCCATATGCATGATTGCTTTTATCAACAGAAGGAGAAAAGCATTATTTTAAAGAGCTACTATGGATTCAGACATAATAAAGACAATACATTTGGGGAAAATTTGGTGAAGGAAAACATAATGGGCCAACATCTCAGCAAAGAAACCACCACCATCCCCCAGAAGCAGGGCCTGTGAGAAATCTGTGAGGAGTCAGGACTTCAGGTGAAAAGCAAAACCAGCTGTGGCCATCTCCCGCCTGCAGCAGATGGTTATACGGTTAGAAAAATGGCAGAGTCTCCCAGCTCAGTGCTTAATGGGCTTTTACCACCTTATCTTCACAACTCACATTGTTTCTTTGGAGAACACAGGGAAGAGAGAAAGAATCCAACGTAAAGCACCAAAGAGGCTTAAAACTTTATTACTATAAAACTAATGAAGCTAAAGTTTCAGGACACCTCACTTCCTGGCTCCTTCCAAAGCCCCTAACTCCCTACCAAGGTGTTTATGTCTGTGTGGTTGCTGTTTCCCAATATTTGCAAAATCAAACTATTTTAACTGTAATCAGTGATAACTGCAGTCACTTCCACTTTCACCTTCATCACAGCTCTGCTCACAATGGAGGGCACTGGAGTGGCTGTGGCCTTTAGGGGACCCCTCCAGTCAGGATGCCTCAGCCTTGGCACTCTTGGCATCTGGGACTGGATCGCCATTTCTGTTGGAGCTACCCTATGCACTGTAGAATATTTCCAGGCTCCCTGGCCTCTACCCACTCAATTCCAGCAGTACCAACACCATCCAAAATGGTCATGACAACCAAAAATGTCTCTAGACATTTCCAAAAATATCTGAGGCCATGGTGGGGCAAAATTCCCAGTAGTTGAGAACCACGGGCCTAGGGGGACATTGAATTGGAAATACATTTGGTTTGGGGTTTATAGTGGAATAGAGTTATGTGGTTTATGGTTACTTCCATGCACAGTTAAGCTCCCAGATATCCTGGTAGGAAGTTTTTCCAGGAAAACTTCCACAGCTCTCTATGTTGATTCACCTGTGTAAGATGAAGGTTCAAGGCCAGAGGGGTCATGTGTGATGGGAACAAGCCCATGGTACTTGGCACATAAAGTATGTAGGTAGTGAAGGAAAAACAAGGTTTAAAATATATGGAGCCAGAAGCTACTTAGCCGAAAGTTCTTCCAATCAGACGTATGAGAGAATTTCATTTCTCACCAATGCTGATCAAAGCAAAAGTTTTAATATGTACCACATGAATTATGAATGTACCAGGTAAGGACATCTCATTTATTTTTGGATGGAATCAACAGAAACAATTCTGACATAAAGAAGCAAATTGGTCCAGGCATGATGGCTCACATCTGTAATCCCAATAATTTGGGAGGCCGAGGCCAGAGGATAGCTTGAGCCCAGGAGTTCAAGACCAGCTTGGGTAACATAGTGAGACCCTGACTCAACAACAAAATTTAAAAAATTAGCCAGGCATGGCGGGATGTACCTGGAGTTCCAGCTACTTGGGAGGGTAAGGTAGGATGATTGCTTGAGCCCAAGAGGTCAAGGATGCAGTGAGCCGAGATGGCACCTTTGCACTCCAAGCCGGGTGACAGACCAAGACCCTGTCTCTAAGAAGAAGAAAAAAATGCAAACTGTAACCAAAACATTTTCTAAGCATGCAAAATCAGTAATTCCTTAAGAAGGAGAGAGATATATTGGGTAGAAGTCATGAAGAAGTTCGTAGATTTGGTATTCCATCTAACAAGAACGATGGATTCATATGACTACAGAGTTTTACTTTTTTTTTTTTTTTTAACTGTTGCTGTCTGACATGAAACTACTGCTATGGATGAAGATCATATAAAACTTACAGTGCTCTGACTGGGTGCGGTAGCTCACACCTGTAATACCAGCTCTTTGGGAGGTTGAGGCAGGCAGATCACTTGAGGTCAGGAGTCTGAGATCACTCTGGCCAACATGGTGAAACTTTCACCCCTACTAAAAATAGAAAAATTAGCTGGGTATGGTGGTGCATGCCTGTAATACCAGCTACTTGGGAAGCCAAGGCGGGAGGATTGCTTGGGTCTAACAAGACATTACTAATAGCAATGTGTGAAGCTGAAAATAACTTGAAAATTATCAATAGTAAAAAAAGTTAATCTGATCAACCATGCCACAGGAAAAACAAAATTATCTTCTTATTCACTCCACAGAAAATCTAACACAAATTGTCATGTGAAGAGGCAGTTAGAGCGTGTAGCTCAAAAATATAGGGAAAATGCATTAATGAGGTTGGATACCCAGCAGGTAATTAATACAAATATTATATCATTCTGGATGTTATCATTTTTGTGACAATGGTTAGCTTTTAACATATTTGAATTTTTTGAGAGCTATTATATTTTTAATTTGGATTTTTGTTTTCTTTTTCTTATGGGATGTCCCCAAATTTCAAAAACTGCAGGCCTCACCACCCTGGGCCATCCCCTGAGCTCTCACCCCAGCCAGGCCCTGGGTATATGTCCTTTCAGTCACACTCACATCCATGGAATAAAGTGGGTCTGTTATTAACCCTTTTGCAATTAATCTAATGTATTGGCTCATATATCTTTCTCCAAAATGTTAAGGACTCTGACACTTAATTTGGAAGTGCTCAAAAGTCTACATCACAGAAGATATCTCCATTACCCTTTCTTACCACATTAAAGAGTCCATGTGTGTCAGTGACTCTCATATCAGAGGACAGAGATGACATCCCCTCACTGAGACCTGCAGTGGGTACTGAAACTCTCCAAATAGCAGCTAACATGACTGAGCACATAGCCAATCACCTGTAAAACCTAGTCAGCTCCATTAAATTGTCTCCTATTTTAAGTGGAAAGGATGTGTTAGATTATACAGTGAATAGGCCAAAATAAATACCCTTAGTTTAGTATCAGTCCACTGCACAAATAGCTAAAGGATCAACCAGTAATATGGTATTACTTATGCTATTAGGCCACTTACACTGATAATATATATTTTTCAGTATTCTGAAAAGAAAGATTTTTAGCCTGAGAGAGACTATAAGCCTGTTACATTTTCCAGAAAGCCTTGTGAGTGTCAGGCCTATGTGCTAGCACCTAGCACCATACCTGGCATCTACAGTTGCTCAGCAAATATTTGCTGAATGGATGAGACTCTACCACTCTTTCCTGTTCCTGGAAGTAAAGGAGAGAATGAGAAAATATGAGTAGCATTTTCTTCGCGCAGTGACTCCTGCTTAACAAGGGAAACCCACTGTTCAGAAAACTGAGATGACATTAATAAGTAGACTCTTAAAAAGGAAGCTGCAATGGATCCCACTGACTGATGAAGACACACTTCAGTAGCACCACGAAAGTCCAAGATGGCTCCCACCAGAACCGAAGGGCAACTAGAAACTAGAAATCCTCACAAGGGGCTATTTTTTTATCCTAAAGACTAAATTTAGCTAAATTTTGTCTCATGTCAAACTTGAAGCAATCCAAAGATTTAGCCTTGGGAGGATGCAACTGATTGTAAATTATTTTCATTTTCCATGCAGTGCCTGCATTGCTACATATTTGACTGTTAGAACGATTAGGCAGAAAAATATAACATATATCCTAAAACGTGTGATTTATAAAAGTTGCTTCCATCTCAACACTGATTTTTATTACATAGTGGGACTATTTCCTTCCTTCTCTTTTGAAAATGTACACCTCTAACACTATGTTCCACAGGAAAAAGTTTTCTACAGCCAACTTTATAGAAACATATATTAAAAAGAATTCTAAAGACCATGCCAAAATCCTTTCCTCACCAATGACTGGTTTTGTATTTGTTAGACCTGAATCAATATACAACATTCCTTTAGTCTCTTTCTTTTGCGCTTTTTAAATTTTATTTAGATATTTATTCTCATCTATAAATATATACTTTCTCCCACTCTTTGAAGAATCAAGTGCAAAGAAAAGTTTTAAAAGGAGACAGTATGAGATGATCATTTGCAGAATCGAGACCTTGCTCTGTTTGATTTCTGTCCTTGGCAATACTGAGGCTCATGGTATATTTTACCTTTTAGCACTTTATATTCCTTGCTGCCTACTTACTAATGGGCAACCAGAGTATTTACTCAGATTAATTAACTGTTACTTAAAATACAATGATTTTTCTATTAAATCATCAAATTACAAGCCCAAATTTGTGGTCTATTTGTATAGGATATATAAGATATTACTCCTTTCAAAAGTATTTTTCAGGATCATATGGGTGATGGCAACCTAGTTTTCCAAGTTTATTCAATTTGAAACTGGACCATTGGGGGAAAAGTGCAAACAATTTCAAATGACTCAAAACAGCACTAGGTTTAAATTATATTTTAATGACTTTCACAACAAACCTCAGTGTCTGTTTTGGCAAAGAATGCCTCATAACTTTATTGAAAAAAAACCAGCTCAAAATGCCAAAACATTTTTAGCAAAATCTCAGACTGATGGTTTATCGTTTTGTAATTTAAAATAATAGGGAAAAAATCCAAAAAAGTAAAATAGCCTGAAATGAAACTGCTAAAATTCAAATTTACATTCTTCTAGCAGAGTTGAAAATCTGTTTGAAGATAGACAATCGAATGATGTCACTACAGTTCCACATCAGTCATCTGCCATGCTGCTCGTCACACGCAGACATGACGCCTGCTGGGAGTTAAACTGCTTCACGTTGTTCAGAGTAGGGAGACAAGACTGAATTCTGACCCATGGATTCTATATCCCAGAGCCCACTGGAAATGCCAACTGGTATCATAATAAGGCCTGAAGAACAGTAAATTCCAGTGAGGAGAAGGGCTGGTCCGCACCAGCACTGACTGACCCACTAGCCATCAGCATGTGATGTTGGCCCTCGGTGTCAATGGAACTGACACATCACAGTAGGAACCCCAGTAAGTTCCCTCAGGTTAACTAAAATCGCGGAGAAAATAAAATCTGAGACTAAGCTGGTTGCACTACAGCATTATGGAATGCACCTACCGGTAAAAAGAGCCTTTCAGGCTGGAAGTGGATAGAGCTTAGAAGCTCTACCAAGCCCTATCTGCTGAGGTCCAGAAAGGGGAGCAGCTGGCCACACAGTCTGGAGTAGAGCTGGAATGGGGATTCAGGGCTCTCTATGTACAATTTAAGCTTCCACACAGCTTTGCCATATCCTTCCACCCTGAAACAAACCAATTCTACTTCCTAACCCTTAAAGTGATCATAACTTATCCTTTGGATCTGAGCTTTCTCTGAAACTCTGCATGCCTTTAACAGCAGCACTCTGTTAGCAGCAAATTTGATTCCTTCTAGACCATTTTTAGGCCTGCCATGCTTTAAAGTAGGCCCCAAAGGAGAAAGATAATGATGTTAATTGAGTCCTAATTTCTCCCCATAAAAGTTATGGAGTTGCTTGATGAAGCAAATTTATTACAGAGTCAATGTGTAGTGGGGTGAGTGTGGGGGCTGTTCCCTTTCAGTTCCCGGATCTTTTGCTGATAAAGCCTTTGAACTCCTGCCTACACAAAGCACATGAATCAGTGTCTTTTACTATGTGAATTTAGATAATTGAAATAATAAAGATGAAATAAATACAGAAGATCTACTATTTCATGAATAGCAACCCCTTTTTATCAGCACACCAACTGTGAGTCAAGTTAAACCACCTACTTTCCTACACCATAAGACAGACCTGATCCTCTTGCCCCCATTTTTCCACCATCCTGCCAGTTTTCATTTTCTTCCTCAAAAGGTGCTAACACACACACACACACGAGTTTCCTATTAAATTTACCATTTTGGATGGAAATAATATGAGATAATAATACACAGGAAGAAAATTGAACCAAAATTTTTATATTTTCCTGCTTCACTATAGTTATAAAAATTTAAGAATGCAAAAACTGTAAGTTTTAAAAACTCATAAGTGTGTTCATATTTAAAGTCACTTACTTGCTATAAAATCAGGAAAGAGTATCACTATTAAAAATTAAATAGCCCTGGCCGGGCGCGGTGGCTCAAGCCTGTAATCCCAGCACTTTGGGAGGCCGAGGCGGGTGGATCACGAGGTCAAGAGATCAAGACCATCCTGGTCAACATGGTGAAACCCCATCTCTACTAAAAAAATACAGAAAATTAGCTGGGCATGGTGGTGCGTGCCTGTAATCCCAGCTACTCAGGAGGCTGAGGCAGGAGAATTGCCTGAACCCAGGAGGCGCAGGTTGCGGTGAGCCGAGATCGCGCCATTGCACTCCAGCCTGGGTAACATGAGTGAAACTCCGTCTCAAAAAAAAAAAAAAAAAAAAAAAATTAAATAGTCCTAAAACAAACAGAGTCAGGAAGACATTGTTGTTATGAGAGGACTTCATTAGTTTTCAACACTATTTTCAATGTCCAAACTTGTCCTGAAATCCAAGTGCTGCTCCCTTACTAGAAACGAACACAAATTTAAAAGGGACATAGCACATCTGATTCAAAAGGATTCCTCCAGATCAGTTTCCAGTTCCAACATTGGTGTCCTATCTAGAATTGAACTTCAAAATGTGAAACCATTCACAGCTTTAAGTCACAAAGACAGCAGTGAAGGAAAAGAGTACATTCTCTTGACAAAGAATTCTAGAAAAGGCAACTTTTAAGGGAAAGCTTTATAAAAAGAGACATTTGGCTAAGACATGTATGGTGTTACCAATGCACTCTGCCTCTTGCCCTCCGTGCCACAAGATACCCCTTGACAATCTTCTAATCTCTAAGTGTGGGCCTCCAAGCAAACATTTGGGGGCTGTTTGCATCCTTCTTCCCTTGCAAAGTCCCTTCATCATCCCAAGTGGCATCAGCATCTTGGACAGTCATTCTCTCTGAAGATAACCTTTGCTCAGAGTGTCAAACAGCATCAGGCACACACAGGACTCTCAAGAAACAGTTGTGTGAGTTAATGAGCCAGTGCCCCTACATCTCCAGGAGCCCTCTTCCACCTGGCCTTACAAATGCTGGGACTGAGAGCATGATACTCCCAAAGACAGCACTTTGGTGTGCTAAGTACTTTAAACTGAAGGACATCAGAAAAGTTTCACAAGCAAGGACCCTCTGACCTTCTCTATCCTCCTGTCTCCCATCCCTCTTCCTCCTCTGAAGTGAATCATAGAAACCAGAATTCCTCCTCCCCAAGGGGGTATCATGAAAGCTAGAACCCTCTCCCCAAAAGTAAGCCAGAAAACCTACAAACTGATCTAGAGGAATCACTCTCTTCCTTCTCCCTTCCCCCTGAAAACCCTCATTCCAGAGGGGTCCTGCCCCCTCCCCAGGGGGAAGGAATGCTACACAGAAAGACCTTGCTAGGGTTCCCCACTTGGTCTGTTGCCATAGGTGACAGCTTTTGTCCCATCACCGTTCTACATGGCTGTCCATACTTCATTAAGTATAAGCATAAAAACAGTTTTCCCTGGGGTTTTGATCTTCATCTTTAAAGGCTCTCACATCATGTAAAGCTTTGATTAAATACATTTGTTATGCTTTCTCTTGTTAATCTGTCTTTTGTTATAGTAGTGTTGGCCATGACTCTTATGATGGGTGAGGAAAGTAATCACACCTATCCATCTGAACACAACTCAACGGGAGAAAGTTCATTTCCCAGAGCCTCTGGGACTTTCTGCTCAAACCATCTAGATAACATCTTGGCCTGGCTTTCAAACTGGGTACTTCCCCACATAGGAGTGCTCTAAGGAAACTTTTCTACAGGTGCTCAGATAAAATAAAAAACAACAAAGAAGAAGAAATCAGAAAGAAAATAAATCACAAACTCTCATTTCTTTCTCCCACCAAATATGTTCAAATAAAACTAAAAACTCCAGCAACCTCTGGGGAACTTTTTATTTCCTTTTTCCCCCACATTCCTTAAAATTTGGGTATCAGCACTCTAGGAAGGCATAAATTCCAAATTCCAGCATTTCAGACTATAGTGGTTTTTATTAGAGAAACTTGAGATTTTAGAAGGGTTAAAACAACACTGAAAGCCAGGCTCTGGGGATAAGAAGATTCCTCTGCTTTGGGTGTATCAATAATTAACTTCATAAAATTTTGAGAAAATAGTGGTCATTGGCATCTATTTGCCAAATAAAGCATGGACCAGCTCACTGAAAGGAATTCACAATCCAGTTCAATTGCAAAAGCATATTACTGAGCAAAGTACCAGAAATTCTAGTAGGTAATGGGGAATCAGAAATGACTGAGACACGAGGCAACCCAGCAGAGGGGAGAGGGCAGAGCACGTAGCAGGTAGGGAGGGCTAGTGGCTACTCCAGAGGCTCCCTCAGTGCCAAGCTGAGAGCCAGCAGGTCTGCCCTGGGACCCGACAGGGCACGCTGATCTCCTGGCAGAGCCCAAGTAGAGTGCCTGAGTCAGGGAGTGAGTGCAAGACCAAGGAGGCATTGCATCGACAAAGAGGAGCCACCCAGCTGAGAAAGACTAGGTGACATGTTTGTCAGCTGCAGACATCAGAAAAATAGACCAATAAAACACAGGGGCAAGGCTGGAGCTTCAGTACAGCAGGGGCCAAGGTAGGATCAGAATCCATCCACAGATCCAGGCACCATCTTGATGTAGATCGAGGGACTACCTCATGAGAGCAAGTGCTGTGCCCACTCCACCACAGCCAGCCACTATCTAAAGATAAGCAGGGGACAGGGAATGGAAATCAGAGGGGCTTAACGATAATCATCAAAGACAGGTTTACCTAGAGAGACTCTAAATTACTACTGGGGCTAAGACTGAAGGTGGATTATGTACTTAGTTATCTTTTTCTCTCCTACTTCTTAGAAGGGCAGAGGCTCCTGCAGGGTATGAGACAGTTATAGAGGAAAAAACCTTTATTTTTCTCTTTCACATCTTAATTGCAGTGGACAATCCAACTGACAAAAAAAGAATGGCTGTAAGGATATGCCAGGCTTGGAGAATGAACAAAGCAAAGGTATGCAGTTGAGAATATGAGCACAACATTTAGGAATTAACAAGATTTTTTACTACACTGTAGAAGAGAGTTTAAGAACAAGACCCTCAAAGGTCAGGGCAATATGGAGGTTCATGGTTCCCTGAATATGGAGTCTAAACCTTATTATTTGACTTTAAACTCAAGTTTGATTTGCAAAACAGCAGCATTTTTTTTCTGAGTTAAAAATAAATCTGAATTTCAAATGAATGTCATGATTCACCTTCGATGCTGTAGTCTGCAGATCTTTTCTTTTATGGAGAAACGCACTAACAATTTGACTGCTGATGGAGAGAGGAGAGATCCTTGGGGTAAAATAAATCTCATGGACAAGAGGAGCTGCATTCATTATATGCATGTTCACGTAAAAAGTGATCAAAATGAGCAAAATAATAAAAAGAGACACATAGTAAAACTGTACCACACCAAGGGATCGCATGGTTTTACTTTCCACTGGACTGTAAACTGTCTGAAAGAAACAAAAAAAAAGGGATGTCTGGGTTGAATTTCAGCACATCGCATGAGGAATTAATTACCTCCAATTTCAAAACTAGCCTTTCTGGGGTTTGCTTTCAGTTTGAGATATTTATGACTTTGAATCTTTTTTACGTCAAATTAGTAGGGTTTTCTCCTTTTATTATCTATGGTACAAAAATAGCCATATCCTTCCCCATCATACAGCACTGAAGTCCTCATGACCTCACTGGGAAAGGTGGCTGTTGTCAGGAGCCTTTACTACCCATCCATCCCCAGCAAGGGTCAGTAAGGGGGCGCCTCCTCACCACCTGTATTTCTTCAGCAAAGGGGGGTGGAAGTAGATGCCAGCTCCCCTCAGCACTAACTGTGTCATCTGTCAGGCAAGGCGACTCTGCAGCAAGCACTTTGCAATGGAGTCACACACTGATGGCCAGGGCTACTCCTTCCACGTTGATCTACATGTATGTCTTTCAAAAGGAAATAGACTTTATCCTCTGGGACCACAGGCAACTGCAGTGCACAGGCTGTCTCACCAAAAATTTCATTAATTTATATCGGAATTCTGTCTGGCAGTTGGGAATGACTTTTGTTTGAAATTCAATGGGACAGTGTTCCTGCCTCCCAATTTACAGGGGCTTTGAGTTACTGAAAGGTTGCACACATGAGGAATCATCTGCAGTTCCTTAACCATACTGAGCTGTTTCATGTCCTTCTCCTCTACCTGAAACACCCTCATCCACTTAACCTTCACTGAACTCCTACATGCTCTTTAAGACCCAGCTCAACCACTACTGCTGAGGTTTCTCTGACGTCCTACAAGGAGGGGGCAATTTCTTCCTCCTCTGAAGAAGCACACACCCCTCCCACTTATGGCATACATCACTGTTCACTGCACTCATGTGTCAGGAAGTTGATCAGTGCCCATACTTCTACCAGGGACCCTAAGAGCCTTGAGGATAAAAAGTTGATTATTTGCTTGGCAAACAGTACGTGTTCAATCAAGCCTAATTGAATGTGGCAGATCCTAACAGAAGGACAAAATGACAATGGGGCAAGCTATACAAGCAGACAATCAAGTTGTCTCAATGGATATGCTTTGCAGTGGACATTAAGTACCAGAAAAGGGTGGTAAATGAGGTAGTGGAATGCTCACATGAAATTCAAGTCAATGATTAACTGACAGGTACTGATGAATGAGAGCATATTAATTGAACAAAATATTTGAGTTGGTAGGTTAAATAGAGTCCCTCAAAATTAACTTGTTAACTAATCGTAGCTGCCACAGTAACCTACAGGAGACACAGTCTCTGTGCACATATAAAGGAGGCAGAGAGATTCAGAGTCTGGTTGACTGAGGGTGGTTCTGAGTGAAGCATCAATCCTCAGAGTACCAGCCAGGCTTCAAGGCATGAGAATCATCAGCAGCAAATCAGAGTCTCTGGGGGTGGCCTAGGTATCTATATATTAAACACATTCCATGGTGATACCTATGCATAACAATCTCAAAACCTATGCATAAGAGAGTCATCTCCCTGCTATAGATTTTGACCTTGAACTTGCTTCAAAAGTAAATTTCAATGGAGAAAGTGTGACCTTTTCAATAAATGATGCTGGAGCAATTGCAAATCTACATAGAAAAATCTACATAGAAATCAAGGTAAATATTGACCCCCATCACAAACCATGTGAATAAATTCAATTCCAAAGGGTTTGTAGATATAAATATGAAACACAAAACAATAGCGCTTAGGGAAGAAAACAGAATACCTCCACAACTTGGAGTAGGAAAAGATTTCTTAATAGGTCACAAAAGCAGTAAATAATTTTTTCCTCAGGAAAAATACACACATATTGGAATATATTAAAATTAAGAATTTGTGTTATCAAAAGACACCATTAAGAAAGTAAAATCCAAGCCACAGGGAGAATAAGAGTTATCTATGCCACAGACAGCATACCAGACAAAGGACTTATCACAAGAATAAATTTTAAAACTCTCATAAACCAATAAATAAAAGGCAACTTTATAGTAAAATAGACAACAGACTTGAATGGGCACTTCACAAAAGGAAATATATGAATGGCCAATAAACATATGTGAAAATGTCCAGCATCATTAGTTATCAAAAAAGTGAAAATTAAAACCACAGTGAGATGGATCAGGACATGCTCTCCCCAAATTATGGCACGTCGGCATTTGAGAAATCAACAGAAGCAGGAAGGTCTCTTTGACTTTCCCCAGCCATTCTCCCCTGAAGGAGGCCACAAAAGAATCATCTAACCATCCTCTAAAGTAAGTTTTAAGAGCCTCATTCCGTCAGTCTTCCTTATAAGAAATTAAGGCACAGAAGAATCTGAACAAACAGGCCTCACTATGTTCCCCCCACTTTGTTGACAGTAGATCATATACCCTTTATTCACCAATCATACTTCTGCATGACTGTCCATAAAAATACACAGCTTTCTTTACTTCTTTGGGACTTCATTTCTGGATGCTTCAGTGTTACGTAAAACTTAAATGAATTTGTTATGCTTTTCTCTTGTTATTCTGTTTTTATTACAGGTGTCTTAACCATGAGGAAGAGATATTACTGCTTCTTCCCTACACATCCAACAGGATGGCTAAAACTTAAAAGACTAGCAATGCCAATATGAGTAGTAGAAAATGAAAAAAAATCTCTTCCTCTACCCATCTCAGGTTCTTCAGTGGGGTACTGTAAGTTAGACTGGCTAAAGACAGATTAACAACTGAAAAGCAAACAGAAGTATTCTCATGTGCATGGGGTTTATACATGGGAGTGCCCAGTGATGAGTCCTAAGACTGGTTAGAACTTGGGTTTATATACCATCTTAGGCCAAAACAAAGGAAAAGAGGTTTGAGCTTCTCTTTTTTGTTTTAAAAACAAAAAAGGGATTCAGAAGTTAATTTATTGTTCTACTATTATATACATGACACTGCTGATCGTGGAGTAAGGGCTGTTCTTAGACTTAATTATTTGCTTGAATATTTAGAACTATAGTATTTATAAAGCATTGGCTACAAACTATTGTAATTCTTGGTTCTTGTCCTTTGATTTATATAAATTATGGTTTGTCAAAGTGCATGCTGTTTATTTTCTTAATGCACACATATTCATTCTTGAAGATTAAAGAAAAGTAACTTCCCCTATTTCCTCTATTATGTTTATTAGCAAAAGCCTTTCTATGAAATATGGAAACTATTTTACTTCTTTGAAATTAGTTGCTTCTTGGTGGGGGAGACAAGTTACAAGAAGGTGAGTGGGGAAAGTATGGTAAACAAGGTTGTTTAATAAAGTGTGTGAAGTGGATTTAAGTTGCGCTTTCTCAATTGATAAGAGTTGTTAAGAGTCCTCCTCTTCTTGGTATGGGAGAGGAAGACATTTCTACAAATGGAATTTTCTTTATAACATAAATTTGCTTTACAATAGGAAAACTTTTGCGCTGTTTTAAGAGCTTTTCCTGCATCTACTGGTTCTCAATGGCCTTTAGCTCAAAGTAATCTATATGCCAAAGAGGTAAATGGGGGCAAGTGGATAATCTGGTGACCCTCAGTAAGGTTATGGAGAAACCAGAGCACGCATACACCACTGATGGGAGCAAAAATTGGTACAACAATTTCTGAAAAGTGTTTGGCAATATCTTCCAACATCAAGCATATGTATATGTACTTTATGGTCCAGGAATTCGACTCATACGTACCTATCCAAAATAAATACATACATATGTTCACCAAAAGACACATATGATAATATTATTAATAGTGGCACTATATGTAAGCCAAAAATTGGAAACAATTAAAATATCTTTCAGTAGGAGAATGGATAAATAATATACTTGTACAATAAAATACCATAAAACAAAAAGACCTGGAGAATTGCTGCGTGGATAAATGTCACTCACACTGTGCTGAGAACAAAAAGCCAGGTCCTAAAGAGTATATACAGTGTGATTTGATCTATATGAAGCTCAAAATCAAGTGAAAGTAATCTATGGTGACAGAAGTCAGAACAGTGGTGACCTTAGGGGGTGTAGGGAATGAGAAGGGGTATGAGGGATACTGCAAAGTTCTATTTCTGGCTGTGGGTACTGGTTACATGGGTGTATTCAGTATGCTGAAATTCATCAAGCTGAATACTTACAATGTGTGCACTTTTTTGTGTATATGTTTACTTCAATAAGAAAGGAAATGTGAAAAATAAACTCCTGAAACCAGCCATCATCTGAATAGACGCTTTGGCATTAGCACTCCACAGGCTAGTACACTCTTCTATCCAACAGCATTGCTAAACTGGACTTCACCCATAAAGCCACTCTTCTGTATGATTATAATGGATTTCTGCATTTATATGGCGCCTTTCCTCTATAGAGATCAAAGGGCTTCTGCATAATAAAAGATAGCATATCAAATGCAGCATATCAAATGCAGTTAGCTCTGAGGGAATAAAAGGGGAAAACTGAACTCAGGGACATATAATCGAGGAAACTCACAGAAAATAAGTAAAATAAGTCATAAAAACTGTAAGTAAAAACAATCATAAACACCAGCTATCAGAAATTCACTTGTGTGAAATAAAAGGCTCACTTCTCTTGAGGTTGCTTTCTTACCCTTGACAGGGGACAGACTGAGAGCAGCTGAGGCATTCAATTTAGGACTTAGACTCCTAGGCACCACATGGCAAGATTTCTCTGGAGTCAGCTTGGCACCTTACCGCAGTAAAACAGAACAACTAAATAAACTCTCTGTGCTGCTGTTCAAAGAGCTTTCATATGTGCTTTAAGACATAAACTCACTAGCTTTGACAACTAATTAAATGGGCCTTTTTCATATTTATGAAATAAATATCCTATTGCTATATTTTTCTGAGGCACGTAGAATTATATACACACCACTTTTCATGTTTTGCATCGATCAAACTTTAATTCTTGAAATTGCCTAGGGAAAGTGCGTACAATGAGGAATTTTTCACTGACCTAAGGTCAGTTTCGAAAACTGTGCTGTGTGACATTCTGGCTCGGCAAGTGACCCCAGGAGATGTTTCCATTGGCCTAACAAATGATACCCTTAGCTTTGTGGATTGTGAAACAGTGGCTCAGGCATCTCACTGTAATCTCTACACATGTGGAAGGAGAAAAAGGAAAAATAGGTTGCCTTGAATAATTTAAATAGTCCCTGTTCAGCAAATGGGTAACTTCAATAAAGGGAGTCAGATAAAGAAAAACAGGGTTTTAATTTCACATATATTTCCCTTGTGAGGTATGACAATGGTCAATGATAATGGCAAGGAAAAGGAGGGTGAAATTGGCAGTGAACATTTGATAAGCCCTTTAACTAGATAACTTCATTAAATTCTCACAACAATCCTATTAAGTTAGTAGTTTATTATCTCCGTTTTACAGACACAACAAAGGGGATTTTTTTTAAAAAAGGCTAACTAACTTGCCTGAGATCACACTACATAAGTGACAAAGCAAAGGTATAATCCCAGACTACGTGACTGCAGAAGTTTTGCTCTTTAGCCCGGAAATGGATGGAATCAGGTGGAAGGGACACTTGGGCATTCCATGGTAAGGTTTTGTGTTAGAAGATGGCTTTCCATCTCCAAGGGATCTTATTTTTCAGGGACAGCTCTGGCAAGGAGCTACTCTTGTCATTTGTGATAAGCTTTGGAGTTTGTCCTTTTTGAAGATTTCCAACTTGTCCTCGTGTTCAGGTTTTTGGCCTAGCAGCAGTTACAAAGTGTTCGCTGGAAGGTAAGTTGGTGTTCCTTGAAAACCCTATGGAACAATCCAGATTTCCTCTATAGGCAGTAGCAATGATTCATTCATAACAAGAGTGTTGCTAACTCGTTCAATAGGAGACTGGTCTTCGGGGAAAAAAACAACAGCTAGGAGATTTTCATCTGAACAGGAGGTCACTTTAAAATTCAATTTAGTGACACCCTTGTGGTTTTTCCCTGGCACCTAGAATATATGGACTAATAATTGGGAACAGCTGCATGTCTTGACTGGAACCACTCTATTTAAATAGCTCCAAGATTACACCCTTGGCCTCTGCTTCTTTATATACTTTGGAAATAAACTACTGTGGATGCCCAAATATATTCAGACAACGGAAGAAATGATTTATGGAGACTGAACACATCCAGCACTGCAAGCCCCATTCATTTCTCTGGTTCAATCATCACCACCCATGTGATAGAGAACAAACTGACAAGGTCACACGGTTACTTATCCCCAGGAGTCACCCTGAAAAAAAGTTACCCTCAGATTGAAGCTCTTTTTCATGACCTTCACTCTAAGACACAATTGTTGCATTTTGACTCCAGCAAACACCTTAGTTATCAGCTTTATTCAATCTGACAATCCCAGAACATTTTATTTCTGGTGGGCCCCAAATGAAGTCCTAAACAGTTAATGAAATTCCTTTAGGATATGGGATTTATATGTTTTAACTGGACATTTTAAAAGATGCTTCAGTTTTTTTCACATTTGGGCAACGTTATCCAGTTTTGTTTTTCTTCTGAATCATTGATTCCACAAAGATTTATTATATGCTTCTCCTGAGCCAAGTGCTCATCCCTCAAAATGGTCTGAGCTAAATCTCTTCATGCCAAACACTCTTGTAATCATCCTTTTCCAGTGTAAATATCCAGCAATAGAAAAGTGATAAAATACAGCATGGCATCTCCACTTGGAAAAAACATTACGGGCCCACCGACAAATATGATAGCATCTACAGGATTATGAAGGAAATTGGGAAAATTAAAATGATATTAAGCTTAAAAAGAACAAATTAAATAGGCCCGTGATGACAATGATGTAAAATTCTAACAGAAAAAAAGGTGGAAAGGAAATAAAACTCAAAAGGAAATATTCTATATTCTGAATCTCTTCATAAATATTCCAGAAAACCACATAGACCAACAAAATATACAAGTAAAACCATCAGTAACCCAAGCCTATAGCATAACTATGAGGCAGAGAATACTCCAAACTTCAAATTATGTCCAAACAGGTAAATAAATGACTAAATTCAGAAGAACAAGTGCAGAAAAGAAGAGAGAAAAGCAGGGGAGTAAGTATGGAAAACACCCCCCAGAATGTCTCATCCTGAATGGGAAAACACTGAACACAGGTGTGAGACGTAGCGGATTGCGGCAATGGCTACTAAGAATTACAAGCAAGGAGATTGAAAGTCTGCAGGAAGAGAGGTAGGAATCTCTGGAAGCCATAGGAAAAGGATTAACTGGAAAGGGCAGCCTCCAGAGATTTGATGCTGAAGAAAAACAAAAAAGAAATAGAAATTAAAGTACTGTAAAAACAAGAGAATTACAAAATCAGAAGGCAAACCGCCACTCCCCCAAAAGGGGGCAATTTTTAATGAAATTGCACTTCACAAACAAACAGAAGAATATCTTGAATTCAGAAACCTCATGTACCACCTGGTCCTCACTTCCTCACCTCTGTCTACATGTGACAGTCATTGCTGGCTGGTCCAGGAAAGAAAACACCTCAAAAAGAAGTGTAAACAGCACCATATCCATACAAGTGTCTGGAAGATGAAAGCGGATCATAAAAAACCTTTTAGCTGATGAATTTTCTTCCTCCCCAAACAATAACAAAGCATGAGAAAAGTGAACACCCTAGTCTTAATTAAATAACAAGTACTTGGGAGATATGGGAGAAAAAACACCCCAACTCGGGAAATGTAACCTATGACATCACTAGGGGTATTTTGGACAAAATATTTAATTTGAATAGAATCACTCAGAAACAGCCAGACAAATTCAAATTGAAGACTATTTTACACAAACAGCCTAGACATGAAAAATGCTATTATTAAAAAGAGAGAGAGCAAAAAGACTATTTCAGATTAAAGGAGACTAATGAAGTAAAGCAATTAAATGAAGTAAATGACTGATCATGTCACATGTAGTTTTTAAAAAACTATAAAATTATTGAAATTATTGGGGAAATATGACTATTATAACTGCATTGCTTTATCAATTATCAATTTTATGAGGAGGAAAATACGATGTTTACAACTGTAGAATGATTCAGAGAAATAAGAATATATGGCAAAATGTTAGCAATAAGTCAATCTAGGTAAAGACAATGTGAGTGTTCATTGTACTGTTATTTCAGTTTTCCTAGTTTGAAATTTTTCAAAATTGAAAAAAAATAGTGAAAATTATTTAAATATGTTAGAAAAGGAGGCAGGGGCCAATTACCGGGGAAGGGAACAGAGTCATGACCGGAAGGGACATCAGGGACTTCTGGGGCTGGTGATGTCTCCACTGCTCTGGATGCTGGTTACCCAGGGCTGTTGAAACTCAGAGAACTGTAAATATATAATTGAATTGAGCCAGGCTTGCATTAAAACTGTATTTATGGCTGGGCACAGTGGCTCACACCTGTAACCCCAGCACTTTGGGAAGCCGAGGTGGGTGGATCACAAGGTCTGGTGTTCGAAACCAGCCTGACCAACATGGAGGAACCCTGCCTCTACTAAAAATACAAAATTAGCCAGGTGTGGTGGTGCATGCCTGTAATCCCAGCTACTAGGGAGGCTGAGGCAGGAGAATCGCTTGAACCCAGGGGGTAGAGGTTGCAGTGAGCCGAGATTGTGCCACTGCACTCCAGCCTGGGCAGCAACAGCGAAACTTCAGCTCAAAACAAACTAAAACAAAACAAGCAAACAAACAAAAACCCGAATTTATGGTTTAAGGCAAGAGTCATGAGATTAAGGAGATTTCGTTATTTTATTTAGTTTTCTTTTCTGTACATTTTTCAAAATGTCTGTTAAATAACTCACATTTATAATTCAAATGCTATAAAATCAGTGTCTTAAAGTTTAAATCTTTCTTTTCGTCTTCAGAGATGCAAGAGAGTATGATGGTCTAAGGTATAACAGGGTGTCTCCGTTCCATTTCCTGTTGTTCGGAAAAGGCTTGATCTGGGCACCTCTTGAATGGAAATGTCACTGCTTTTCTGTGTATACCATGTGACAGCAAGAGAGGTTTGTATTCTAAATATTTCCCTTTGGAGATAAGTGTCCATATTTCACGGTGATTAAACAATGGCTTGTTTAAAAAAATGTTTAGAATATTTATCCCAAGTGATTATTGCATTTGAGTCTATGCTTTTCTTCAAGCTCTCTTATGTTTCAGATTGGTATGGAGATGCCATACCCAGGAATCTAGGAACGAAGTAACAACTAGGTTAGCAGCAGCATCGAGACCAGCTGTGTTCTCTTCCTAGCTTGAGCAAAGCTATTTGTAATACATAGTATAATAAAATCCAAGTAATAAACCTGTCCTCCTTCTGTTCACTAATTTTAGAACTATCCTCATAACATTACCCTGCAGATTTTATTCATTATCTGCATTTGTATGTATCTGCAGGGTAAAGATGAAAAAGTGAATAAAAATAGTGTATCTCTGTAAGCAGGTACATCTGTGTAGAGAAGAATGCAAGTGTTTTTAAGGGAAGAAATGTCAGCTTTTTAAAAAAGATTCTAATCCACACTCTGACTTAAACTTTTTGATAAGAGTAAAAAAGATAGTCCAAGCACTTCTAAAACAGATTAAAGAGCCAAAACTGGGCAGCGTCCTTGTAGCATTGAAATGAGAGATGAATGACACTTCACTAGGTCATTCTCAATATCCTCTAGAAAGTTCCCTGGATGTTCTTCTTACTTCTCTGACCACATTTTTTGCAAAATTATAAGCTTACCTATTTTTCAAACCTTCATTGAATTAAAAGCTTTTGAATTATTTGAGGAATGAAACAAAAAACGATTAAGAGAAATAATTCATCTCTTAATGGATGTAATGTAAAACCTTGGCAGTCTCTTTTCATATTAGCACGTCTCTGTTCGGAGCTCAGTGGGTCTGGCGTGGAGCAAAGGGACGACACCAACTCAAAAGAGAAAGTCTTTTCTTTTTTTACTTTTCAGGTGAAAGTTTAGCTCTTGTTGCCCAGTCTAGAGTGCAATGGTGCAATCTCAGCTCACTGCAACCTCCACCTCCCACGTTCTTTTCTAGTGGAGGCCACATCAACACAGACCTTGTTCAACCAAGCCTAGAAGGGCTCCATTCAAAGGCAACACTAACCCTTGCACAGTTTTAGCCTACTCCTCCACAAGTTGCTTGTTGCCTGTAGATTTCTAATTCTCCAGACCGTGGAGAAAACTTAAAGGAGAATAGTGCTGAGGACATGGGAGAGTAAGCTTCCAAAATCCACCTGATGAAGATACTAGCTGGAGCAATTACTGTCGGTCTTCAGCTCTGCCCATCCCAGAGACGCAGCACATTCATAGGCAAAGCCTTCATGTCTGGGGACACACTCATCTCCTAGGGAAAGAAGTAAATTAGACACCAGCCTCCTTGTTCCAGCAAAATATCGTTTTCCTTAAAGGAACACAATGTGGTCTTCCCATAGAAATGGACAGAAATACCCAGCCAGGCACAGGGAGGGAAAGGAAACACTCTTGAAAAATCACATGGTCCATTCCTTACCTCTGGTTAAGATTAAACCAAAGTTATCTTTCAATGAGCATTTACAGCCTGAATTTGAAAATGTCCATAGAAAGAAATGGATTTCTCCTTGCCCACAAATTTCTAAAAATGAAAGAAACATATTTTCTTTTTTCTATGTAAGCTTTTTGTCAGTTCTTGATAGCAATGGATAAAATTTCCTATAATATTCCACAGACACACTCAACCTTCATCCACTGGAGCCTGTTATTTAGTCCCAACTCAGATGAGCTTTCTTCACATTGGGCAATCTTCATCCCTTATTGATTCCTAATGTGTCTTGCATTGCATGTAAAGATGTATTCCTAAATGCATCAAGCAGACCTCTCCTGGTCTGCATGCCATATAAAATTAACTCGAAGGATCCTGTCACCTATTTAGGAGTCAGCATGGTGGTCACTCTTGGGGGGTGGTGACTGGAAGGGGTCACGCAAGTGTTAGTATTGTTCTGTTTCTTGACCCGGGTACTGATTCCATGAGAATGTTCTCTTTGGGGCAATTCATCCATCTCTGTCATTTTAATTTCCTACACTCCTCCATATGTGTGTTACTATAGTTAATGAACTGTTAGGAATATGTTTGCAAGAAAACAACAAAACAAATCATGTCATCTTCTGACTTTGCCACAGGTTCCTCACACGGTAGATGGAAACCTTACCCTCGCCTATCGCTCAGGATTGCTGTGAAAATAATTCTGATAATGTCAGGGAGGCACTTTGTAAACTGTGAAGTTGGTGGTGCCATTATAGCAGATAACATCAATCCTGAGCTTCTCAAAGGGCTATGTTTTGCAGGATTAGCCTTTACCAGTGTAATGTATTTACAGCTGATAGGCAGACAAAGCAGAAGGAAGGAATACATGATTTACACATTGTTAGACCACAGTTGGAACTTCTGTTGCCCAACCCTTCTCTCACCCACAGTCCCAAGACAGATTATTTTGCAACTAATTACTTACAGATGTGAAATCATTTAGAGTGTTATGAAAATAGCAGAATGGATCCTGGAATGGGGGGCAGTGAGTATGGAGTACACAATATCACACAATTATTGTTATTCCCAGCTTGAGGCTTTATTTTGTGGCTCTCAGTTCTGTCTCCCTCTGATATAATCATGGAAGAAGTAAAAACTGTATCTATCTCATTAAAAACAAATCTAGATTATATTTTCTTTCTTAATTATTCACACCCTTAGTACCAGAAACTAAAAATATAACTTTAGCCCTTCCATTATTTTCAAACAGTTTTTAGCTTCAACCAATTGGAAAGAGGACAAATTCTTCAGGAAAAGCGAGACAGAAGGGGCATTATTTCAAAACAGAAGGAAACAGACGGAAAATAATGAAGCACTTCTGAAGCAATAAAAGAAAGAGGGAAATTCTAGTGGTAGGAACTAATGGCATGGGATTCTCTCTCTCTCTCTCTCTTTCCCCCTCCTCCTTCTCCCCGACCCTACCCCCTTACTCCCTTTGCAAAATATTTAGCCAGTGTGTGAAGCATTAGAACAGAATGGCACCATTATTGCTTTAAGCAATTATTAAATAAGAAGAGGCACTTCTGAATTCTGGGGGCAAAGGACAGAGCTTGAATCATACATTCCTCACAAGTGGGAAAGGAACAAAGATGGAATAAAAGTGTTTGCTTGAGACACCATGGGAGTAGGCTCTTCCCACAGCAGTAGAATCCCTCAGACAACAAATAACCCATGTGGAAGCCTAATTTAGGGGACTGAGAACTCAGTGAGGGGAGGAATATGTAGATCATGAATCCCTTAGTTCTGAATTATTGCTTAATTCATGTCTTCAAGTAAATATTTAAAATCAAGCATGTTAGTACTATGGATTTCTCTCTGTTGGTTTAATACATTACAAACAACTTTGCTTATAAATTAATTACTGGGCACCCCCAAACCAATAAGAAAAACAGTTTACCTACAACGGAAGAAGTAACCCCAGATGCAAGAAGACAAAAAATAATGACTTCAAAGTTAAAAGGGAAAATTATGTTGTTCTAAACAGCATTTTTATCAGGAAAATAAATTATTTTAAACTAATAATCTACTAATAGGGAAAATATTATTCACTGAAAGTTTATCAAAGAAGAACCTGTTCTGTTCTTGCTTCTAAGAATTATTAGAAGATATCTTCTAGGGAAAAAAAAAATCCAAACCACAGATCCAAAAGAGGAATACATGGAATACAAATAAAAGGGATAAATAACAAAATTTGAAAATTCATAGGTAAACCTAAAACTGTATTGATAATATGACCAGCACTTCAAACATTATTATGCCTAGGTAGAAGTGTGATATAAAAAAATACTTTCAGTATTATCATCAGTATTTTCTTTCTGCTAAATCATTCCCATCTGCCAAATAAACTAAAAGCTCTGCCATCAATTTTCCTAAATTTTAAGAAAATCTTGCTGCAAAATAATACAAATTGGTGCAAATTGATTGTTGTTGAAGCAGAATGACACATTCATGGTTCTCTTCTTTAAGGTATGTTGGAAATTTTGCACAATAAAAAAATTACACATTTTTTCATGTTGAAAGAGCTACAGACTGAGAGAATGGAAGAGAACCTATGTCGATATTTAAGAGAGATACATTTAAGCCAGGCTCAGTGGTTCAGGTCTGTAATCCCAGCACTTCGGGAGCCTGAGGCAGGTGGGTCACTTGAGGTCAGGAGTTCGAGACCAGCCCAGGCAACATGACAAAACCCATGAACTAAAAATACAAAATACAAACCCATGAATTAAAAATACAAAAATTAACTGGGCATGGTGGCATATACCTGTTGTCCCAGCTATGTGGGTGGGCTGAAGCAGGAAGATTGCTTGAACCCAGGAGGTCAAGACTGCAGTGAGTTAATATGGCACCACTGCATTCCAGCCCGGGCAACAGTGGGAGAGCCTGTCTCTAAATAAATAAATAAACAAACAACAAAATTATCAAGCATGACTAAAAATGAAGAGATGAGTAATAATATATCAGAGAAATGTTTTCAAAAAAGAACTAGATTTAATATATTAGCATCACCAAAATATAACTCAAAATGAAAATACTAAACATGATAAAAGGAGATCACATTGACAGAAGGTGGAAACATTTTTGTGAATCTTTATTTACCTAAAGAGTAGCATGTAAAGTAAAAATTTTAGAAGGATAAGGCAATATTAACAAATCCAATGTCATCATGGAAAATTTTAACATAATCTCTCACAACTCAACAGATCAGGTTGGGCATATGTAAGATTTCAGAATATTTGCCAAAAAATGGTGATATAATGACCCTTAAAGAAAAAACTCCATAAATTTTGAAAGCAGAAATCACAGAGGGCTCATTTCCTGATCATGATAAAACTAGACAGTAACATTCAAAAGATAGGCAGGAAAATCCCCTTCATTTAGAATGTATTTAATACTTCCTTTTAAATAACTTGCACACAGAAGGAAATGAAACCTGAAATCTCACAATACTTTCAATGCAGCATAACAAAAGTTGTGGAATGTTTGCATGCTTGTGTGAAAATATCTCATGTATACCATAAATATATACACCTATAATGTACCCACACAAATTCAAAATAAAAAATTATTTTTTAAAACATTATGGAATGCAGCCAAATTGGTACTCAGAGAAAATTTTATCATCTTAACTAGATGTATTAGAAAATTAAAAAAAAAAAAAAAGGCCAGGTACAGTGGCTCATGCCTATAATCCCAGCACTATGGGAGGCCAAGGCAGGTAGATCATGACGTCAGGAGTTCGAGACCAGCCTGGCCAATATGGTAAAACGCTGTCTCTACTAAAAAAAATACAAAAAATTAGCCGGGTGTGGTGGTGTGCGCCTGTATTCTCAGCTACTCAGGAGGCTAAGGCAGCAGAATCGTGTGAACCCAGGAGATGGCGGTTGCAGTAAGTGGAAGTTGCGCCATTGTACTCCAGGACAGGAGACAGTGCGAGACTCCATACCCCCCAGAAAAAAAGAAAAGAAAAAAATATTGAATACAAAAGAATTCAGCTAAAAGAAGGTAGAAAAAGACAAAATAAACCTAAAGTAAAATAAAATAAGTAAATGTCATATTCCATTGTCTCTTTATCTCAGTTTGAACACTCCTTCAAGTGTGTGTGTATTTTTTTTTCAGAGACAGTGTTTTTGTTTTGTTTTGCTTTTGTCTGCTTGGGCTATTTGCTGATGCCTCAATCATTTTTCTAAAAATTTCTTTCCAGAGTTTATAGATCATTTTTTAAATCTTCAAGATATTATTCTTATTCATTCATTTTGTAGTATTTTCTCATCAGCCTAGATTGAAGTTTTAAAAACAATGTTTCTATCCTTTACAGGAAGAGTCACCTAAACTCAGTATGGGCCAACACCCAGCAATATACTGACTTCCCATAGCTCTGCTGATGTGAGTTTGGGCAGATCTGTATGTAGGCTAATAAAAATTCCTCCCTGCCCAGTTTCATGTAAATAGTGGGCACTCATAAGTATGGCTCCATTGTAATGAGGTGGAATTATTTACTCCCTCTGCTGTGAAGACTGAATTGGAGATGGGAAATACTTGATCCACATGGGGCCACCAGAATCAACTCTGCTCAGGGTAGATGGAACTGATAATCACGGCTGCCCCATTAAGCCCACCTTCGGCCTCAGACACAATTTTCTGGACACAGTTTTCCCTGTAGTCTTTGTTATCTATCAAAAATTGTCATATAAGATGAAACCTACTTTTCTACACTATGTTCTACCCAATGGACTATCTGCAACTCCTGTCTGTGTACGCTCTGCTCAGAAACCTGCCCTTGGCAGGGGCTCCCTCCATGCTGCCCCCCTTGGCTGGCTTCTGAAGCTGTCTTTTCTTCCCCAGTACCCCTTCCCTTTAGAAAATTATCCCTTTCCTCCAACGCAATACATATGTATAGCTCAGAGGTAGAAATTACTTTTTCGTGTTTTTAAAATTATTGTAATCTTCCCATCCTTTTGGATATCCTCAGTGACCCTCGATTGGGTCATAATCTGAAACTGGGACCCAATAACCAGTATTTCATTTAATTTCTGTCAGGTTTCCAGCACATTGACTTGAACTCTATCTGAAATGATCTAAATTAAATTACCATTGTCTTTGCCCTTTAAAAAATAAAATGTCTGTATTACAGCTGCCCACTACCAATACTTTAAGCATGCTAGACTGAAAAAGTACATACAGACCAAGAGTCTTTCAATGAATTTAATTTCCTACTTTTTTCCTGAATGTCATCCATTAAAATGAATAGTTCAAAGAAAAACACCTTACACTCTCCTATATTTGGATCCCTAATAGTGACTGTAAGAAATCCATCTCAAGAAGGAAGACCTTGGAGTCAGTCAAAGCACAGAGGACTTTTCCAGAGAGAAGCAACAGAAAATGCAAACTGATTAAAGCAAAACAAGGGGGGTTTGTTGGAAGGGCACTGAGTAGCTCATAGACTGGAAGAGCTGAAGCTGCATGGACCAGGCTGGTTCCAGGCCCTTAGGGGAATGAACCCAGGGCCCAGGCCTGGCAGCCTCTCCATGGCACCCTCTTGGCTCAGCACAGCTCTGGGCTCCTCTTTCTCCACTCACCAGGAAATATCCCTGTGTTCCTTGTATCACAGACCAAAGACAGAAGGACCTTCTCCATTAGCCCATTCCAGTCTTAATCATCCCAGGGAAGGTCTCTGATTGGCTTTGCTTGGCTTTTGGGTCCCTCCATCAACTGGAGATGCTGGCTCAGAGAGTGGGGTATTCTGAAGGTCCAGTCCTTGACTGATCCTCTGTCCAGCCCTGGGGTCTGCGGGCAGAGGGTGATGGACAGAGTAATGGCAGAGGGGCATCCAACACCTACAGCTATCACATTCATGCCACATGCCTCACACATATCAAAGCATCTAATCCTGAGCACAGGATTGAACTGGGGGAAAAGGAAGGACACTGGGTACCAATGACTTTGAAGACAGCCACTGCAAGTGGGGGAGGCCAAGGATACCAAAGAAGAATTTCAGCTGCCTGTGACAGGCACCCATACCTCTGAACAGGGATGTGTGAGGAGTCCACTGCCCATCTTTAACCCCACGCTCGGGACTAAGGCTGTAGTTGGAGAACCTCTTACTGATGTCATCGTTTAGCCCACTGTGGGGCTTACTTATCCTTCTTCAGCCTGATGGCTTTCAAGTTTTCACCAGGTCTTACTCCAGCTTTTATTCACACCCTGCCCGGTCCACACACACACTGCATGCTTACATATCCTCAGCTCAGGGGCTCTCCAGCAGGGCTTTGTAGTTGTTTTCTTAGCTGTTTCCTACAAATGTACACTGCATCTGATTTACTTGACACAGTCTAGGCCTAGACAGAAACTCACACCTGGGCACAGCACTGATGGTATCGGCATCAGACAGGTTGTCCATGGAAAGGTCCAGAAATGCTCTTGTGTGATTCCTACTATGTGCTGGGAAGGATGCAAAGTATTTTACACTTTTATTCAATGTAAACCTCACAACAACCACGTGAATAGGCATTATTATCTCTGCTTCACAGACAGGAAAATGAGGCTTAGAGAGCTTAACACTGTGACCACTGAAGGGCAATTCAGACTGCAAGCTGCCCACTGCAGAGCCCAAGCAAGCTCCATGCACTACCTCCCCCACCTCACACACTGCAAGTACAGGAGCCTTTAGGCTCTGTTGGGTCTTGTCCTCCTCTTTTTTGGCAGGGAACTTTAGCCAAAATTGAGCCTCCTATCCACCAACCTCCCTACCAAGGTTCAGACACTCCTAGGCGAGGCAGGGACTTGGGAGAGCAGGGGTCTGCAGGTTTCCACTGGTGGATCTCCAACGGAGAGGGGCCTGTGTAACGAAGGTGTTCTGTGCAGCTTCCTGAGGTGAGGTGGCCAGACTGCTGGGGACCAGACGGAGGCTGTGCAAGGCTCGAGTCAGCTATGGATTCCCAAAACAGTCTTCAGGTATCAGATCTGAATTGTGAAGAGAGGGGCCATTGCACTAGGTGCAGCATGGCTTTCACTAGTAGGGGAAGATTCTGGGGACACGGTTGGCATACAGTGGAGAGGGCTGGATAGGCAAACAGTCCTGATGTCCAAGTGACAAACTCCAACTCACACGGAGGAAAGGCAGGCTACAGGCAAGAAGTCTTCCTTTTATTGACCTCAAAACCACATAACCCAAGATAATTACAGCAACACAGTTTTTACAAGAGGAAAATAATTTTTCCTCAGAACCTGTAAAGTCTACAGAAAGGAATACTGCAAGTATGCCTTTAATACTTTATAAGGAAACAATTCCAGAGATTGTGGGATGCCACAACCTGTAGTAAAACCCATAAAGATCACCAGAGAACTGTATTTTGGCATTTACGTCGTAAAGAGTGTCTCTATATCCCTATATCGAGGGTTCTCAACCCTCAAAAAAAAAAAAAAAAAAGAAAAAGAAAGAAGTTAACTTTACCAACTTCACCATACAAAGCCATTGTTCATGATATTCATGCATTCCCAACCTTCAAAACTTGTCAGCTGAGTAATATGATTTTCTCCAAGAAATAGTTCCAACACCTAGCCCTTCTTTCCAAACATCTGACAGTTTTCTCAGAAGAAAATCTAATCAAATGCTTTTACAAACTTTTTAAAGTCTTTTCTTATTTTCCGTAACAAAACAAAAGCAAACTATGCAGAACTATTTTCTAGTAAAACTGATGACTACATTTCCACTTTGCCTTACCAGAAGGCAATTCAATCAAACCAGAAGTCAGAAGTGAAGAGAAAGGAATTCAATCAAATCAGAAGTCAGAAGTGATGAGAAAGGAATGTTGTGTGAGGACAATACATCCGGCTCGCAAGTGGCTCTTTCGGGAATTAAGTATTTGGGGCAAGTGGCTTCCCTAAAGCAGACTGTCTTAATTCACAGGCCTTGTTTGGTTTGGTTAATCCTAGTTTGGGCCACCTGATTGGGTTACACCAAGCTTTAGAAAGGGTTAGAGTGCGGACCACGCACCCAGCTGAAAGGTTTCCTTGATCTTTTGTCAAAAACCAAAGAAATTCTTCCTAATGCTAAAATGAAGACTTGGCCTCAACAGAATCCAGCCATCCCTTCATTCAAACTCACCCCAAAAGCAATCACAAATCAGTCCAATGCTTCACTGACATCTATTTTCCGTCTTTTTTTTTTTTTTTTTTTTTTATAAAGAAAGAATGCTTGAATAGTGTGGCCTTGTTATAAGCTGTATACATTAACGCCAACACACAGAGGCCACTTACTAGTCATTGTCTTCCTCTCCTGCAGGTAAGTAGTGCGTTACTACTGGTGGGAGGGGTGGGACCAGAGGTGCTGTGGCCTGGCATTCCCGGGCCTGGGCAGAGGCCGTTCTCAAGTCAAATACCGAAGCCCGACTGGGTCATTCTGGGATGGGGAAAACACAGGATTTGGGGAACCCAGAGGGAGAAGGCGAAAGATGCAGGTCCACCAGAATGAAGGAACAAGCCACCCAGCAGTCAGACCCGGGTGAGGTCGCCAGTGGAGCAGGCTGGACGGGACAGAGGATGGGACAGAAGCCGGGGCGAGGAGGGTGGGCTCCAAGGTGGTGCTCGCTTGTGGCTCATTGTACAAACAGAAGAAAATGTCGAACAAAGCCTTCCCATTCACTCCAAGATTCTGAAATAAGTGAAAAGCAGCGATCCCCCTCTTCTACGTGGTCGGTGGAACCTTGAAGAGTGAACATTTCTCAGGGCTGTGCTGCTGCTGCTGGGATTGCTGAGCACAGGGGTTTATGATTGCTCCAGGCAGGGCGAGCGCAAGTCACACCGAGGACAGGAGGAAGTCAGCCAGTCAGAAGGACAGGAAGGGAAACACTAAAGAAAATCCACTTCTGAGAGTGCACCTACCCGGTTCTCCTTATGCCATATTCCATTACAGTCCTGGCAAGCCAGTCTGGCCCGCAATTTCTTCTCTACAGTTTCCAGCCTAATTCGTAGGTAAATCTCTCCTTTCCCTCAGCACGAAATACAATATCTTTCTGTGATGAGAGGAAATTTGTTCCATTCTACACACTAATTATCGGCTGTGATTCCCCATTTTGGTTCCCCTGTTGCTCGCTGGAACATCCCCAAGAAGCACAGCCTCCCTCTCCAGGCTCCCTTTATAATCCCTGTCATGGGAACATTATGCGGGGTACGACGATGGGAACAGGGGTGGCCCCCACAGTGTGGCACGTCAAGGTCGAGTTCCTCTGCATAAACCACATGCTTCCACCACACAGCCAGTGTTTCCTTACCATCTAAAATTGCATGGAGCTGGAATTTGGTTTGGATTTAAAGGGAGGGGTCTTTCTGAGGGAAAGGGCCCTGAACTGCTACTGGATGAGTCCAGGCCACCACTGGGAGGGCCTCTGAAAAACTGGACTCAGATGGCCAAGTTGCCTACACGCATGCTCAACAAACCAAGCCTCAAAATCATACTTGGCCCTGCTTTCTGCACATGTGTTCCTCCACTTCATGATGCCTGCTGTGTTTGGGAGCCTGTGAAAGGAGCTAAGGATGCAAAGATCAGCAAGTCATGATGCCAGAGGGTGGACATTTCACCCTTTGGGGAGGACAAGGTAATTAAAGCCTTTCCAGAGAAGGGGACACACTAGAGCTGAGCCTCAAGGGATGAAGGTGACGGGAAAGGAGGGTCCAGAGAGAAGGAAGAGCCCGCTGGCACAGATTGTGACCAGGCTAAATATCACCATCCTCAAGTCGCCTGCAGGGCCAGCGTGGGCTGGCGGTCTCCCTGGGACGGTGCAGTTCACCATGCTTCCCTCCTCTCTGTGGACCAGTCACACAGCCATCTCTCCTTTCTCACCATTCTGCACGCTTTCACCAGCCTCCTGGTCTCAGGGCCTTAGTCACTTCCTCAAATAAGCTTTCAGCACTTTCCAACAAAAATCAAGTGCCTGCACTTTGCAGGGATCTGCAGCATCCATTGTGCTTCGCCTCTATAGTGCTCATCAGAATGATCACTTTGTAATTGGCTGTGGAATTCTTTGAGTAAAGTCTATTTCCCCACACTTGGCTATAACCCCATGAGGGCAAGGAAAGGTCTTATTTGGGGCATACTATTGTATCCCCATCACTAAGCATAGCGCATGACACATAGTAGACAATAAATACATGTGGGATAAATGTCTGAAGGGCTGAAATAATGCATAAATGACAGCAGGAAACCATGTGTCTGCATCCAAAGGAGTGCAATGTCACCAGAGGAAAGGGTGTGCATGGCGGGTAGCGGATGCCCAGTGAGGAAGCCAGAGGAAGAGGGGTCAGGAAGGAACTTGGCTCCACTAAGGATGTGAATTTGAACTTGACACTGCAAGCTATGAGGATTTGCTGAAGACTCTTCAGCCATGGACTGGCTGTCTGACAAACTCACAGAAAACATGCAGTTTGCTTAAGTATTTAGGACCTTACTGAACTCATGAGGAGAGAGTTTGATCCTTAAGGGACACAGGGGTAGGAGGCATTGTGGTTTAGTAATCCAATTGAGTTCACTCAACAGGCAGTAAGTGCAATATATTGTGAACCATAATTATACATGAGTTTAATTTGCTACTCTAAAAAATCTCCCCAGAAGAATCAATTATGCTCTATTTTTTTTAAAGCCAAAACATTTGAACTTGTACACTTTAAATTTCTCTTACCTGCCTTTCACACCTCATTTATCTTTTGTTCTGTTTCAATTTGAATTAAATCCTCCATACATGTGCAAATTAAATGGATTTGCTTTTGTTACATTTCTTGAAGTGGTTTTCATGTGGATCTGTTTTGCTTTGCCTATGTCTCATTTCTGTGTGTTTTAATCATTATTTGACAAGGGATTTTTAGCTGTAATTAAAAGCAGCTAATCTCATCAAAAATTCAAATGGGAAGTTTTATAAACCTGTAGCACATTACAAAAAATTGTAAATAGTCACAATGTGAGAGCTGTGCTAGGCTTCACAAATAAGAATCCAAACCGTATAAAAGATCTCGAAATATAAATTGTTGAAGAGAGAAGGCCCAAATCTGAAATTAGTCTTTTAAATATTTACACAGCAATAAAATACAGAGGAGTTTTAGAGGAACTCAGAGGTAACCACAGTAGCAAGTGTAATTATTGAAGTTTAATTTGTTGATAAATTTAAGAAAGATTGTATTGATTTAAGGGTGACTGAGCTGAATACCTGGTTTCACAGAAATGTAATTTTAACATTGAATCAGGATATGTCACGGTGAATACTTGACCTGTGAAGTTTAAGTACCTTATTTCTGACAAAGTTCAGTGACTAGCATTTTAAAATACCTAAAAGAGAAAGAAGATCTGGGCAATGATTGTTTGGACATGATCCCATTAATTGTATAACGTTACAGGTTATGTGCACGTGCAACTTTACTAACAAATGCCACACTTGGCCAAAGCAGCTGAGCTGAGCCAATAGATTCAATGCATGTGGATATTTTCTGTTCTGTGTCCTTTCCAACTGGTATTTATAGACTTTTCCTTTTTCTCCTATCTGGTAGATGCAAAAACATATTGTGTTTTAGTTTGCATTTCCTCAATTACTAATGAGATTAGGTTTTTCTATTTTAGCATATTGCTTACCTTCTGTGAACCATCCATTTATGTTTTTGATCTTATTTCCATTAAGCTTTTGCTTTCTTATCAAACTGTTGGAGGTTCCTTAGACACTCTAAATACTAATTCTTCACCAGTTATATTCACTGGAAATATTTTCCTCCACTTTATGACATGATCTTCTCTTTCCTTATGGTGTCTTTTGATGACTGCAAGTTAATTTTAAGGCAATCAAATCTACCAATATTTTTCTTTTTGACTTTGATTAAATTAAGGAATCATTCACTACACTGAGGGCATAAAGACATTCTCCTACATGTGTTCCTAAAATATTTGTGTTGTCTTTCACATTTAAGTATTTAATCCAACCAAAATGGACTTTTCTGTATGGTTGAAGTATGGGTCTAATTTCATTTTTCTCAATATGGTTATCCAATTGCTTCAGCAACATTTATTGAAAAATATATTTTTACCCATGGATCTGCAATCGTATCTCTTCATATTTGGACACTGTTTCTGGGCACATTATTATGATACATTGGTCTACTAGTATATCCCTACATTAATTCCATAATATATTTTAGCTTTACAGTTAGATGACATCTGGTGGGACAAATTTTTCAGGAATGGCTGTTTTGAGGCCTTTCTCTTCCATGTCAATTTTATTTTATTTATGTATTTTCTCCAGCTTTATTAAAGTATAAATTACAAAAATTTTATATATTTATGGTATATAAACTGATGCTTTGATATGGTATATGTTGTGAAATGATTTGATGAAGCCAATTAACATATCTAGTATTTCACATATTTTTCATTTTTTTATGTAGTGAGAGTATTTAGGATCTACTCACTTAACAATTTTCAAGAATACATTATTACTAACTATAGTCACAATGTTTAACTGAAACTTGGCACACTTTGACTAACATCTCCCCTTCTTCATCTCAACCCCACAAACTAGGACCTGACATCCGCCATGCTACTTTCTGCTTCTATGAGTCTTTCTTATATTCCACAAATAAATGAGGTCATGCAGTATTTGTCTTTTTTTTTCCACTGTGTCATCCAGGCAATGGTGCTATCTCAGCTCACTGTAACCTCTGCCTCCTGGGTTCAAGTGATTTTCCTGCCTCAGCCTCCAAAGTAGCTGGGATTACAGGTGTATGCCACCACCCTTGGCTAATTTTTTGTATTTTTAATAGAAATGGTGTTTTACTATGCTGGCCAGGCTGGTCTTGAACTCCTAACCTCAAGTAATCTGCCCGCCTTGGCCCCCCAAAGTGCTGGAATTACAGGTTTGAGCCACTGTGCCCAGCCCATTGTAGTATTTCTCTTTCTGTGCCTGGCTAAGTTCACTTAGCATAATGTCCTCTAGGTCCATCCAGATTTTCACAAATGACAGGATTTCCTTCTTTTTAAAGGCTAAAATCTTATTCCACTCTATATACTACCACATTTTCTTTATCCATTCATTGATGAGTACTTAGTACTTAGGTTAATTCCATACCTTGGCTATGGTGAATAATGCTGCAATGAACGTGAGAATACAGATATTTCTTTAACATACTCATTTTATTTCCTTTGGATGTGGAGGGATTGCTGGATGATATGGTAGGTCTATTTTTATTTTTTTGAGAAATCTCCATACTGCTTTATTTAATGGCTGCCCTAATTTAGATTTCCAATAATGTGCCAGGGTTCCTTTTACTCTACATTCTCATCAGCACTTTTGTGTTTTTGATCACAGTCATTCTAAAAGGTGTGAGGTGATATCTCATTGTGGTTTAATTTGCATTTCCCTGATAATTAATGATGTTGAGCATTTACTCATATCCTGTTGGCCACCTGTATGTCTTCTTTTGAGAAATGTCTATTCAGGTCCTTTGCCCATTTTTCAATCAGATTCTTTGTTTTCTTGCTATTGAGTTTTTTTATGTCCCTTATATATTTTGGATATTCCCTTCATTAGATACATGGTTCACAAATATTTTTCCCATTCCAAAGGTTGTCTGTTTACTCTTTTGATTGTTTCCTTTGCTGTGCAGAGCTTTTAGTTGAATGAAATCTCATTTATGTTTCCTTTTGTTGTCTGTGCTTTGGGGATCATGCCCAAACAATCATTGCCCAGATCGATGTTAAGAAGCTTTTCCCTATGTTTTCTTCTTGTAGTTTACAGTTTCAAATCTTACTTTTAAGTCTTTTTTTCATTCATTTCTGTACACAGTATGAGATAAGGGGCCATTTTTCATTCTTCTGCATATGGATGCCCAGGTTTCTCAGCACCATTTTTTTCCCCTTTATGTATTCTTAGTACCTTTGTTAAAGATCAATTGACCGTAAACACATGGAGTTATTTCTGGACTCTGTTATGTTCCATTGGCCGGTGTTTCTGTGTTTATTGCAGTACAATGCTATTTTGATTACTATAGCTTTGTAGGATATTTTAAAATCAGGTAATGTGATGTCTCCACCTGTGATCATTTTGCTCAAGAAAGCTTTGGCTATTTAGAGACTTTTGTGGTTGCACACAAATTTGAGAATTGATTTTTCTATTTCTGTGAAAAATGTCATTGGAATTTTGATGGGATTGCATTCAATCTATAGATCACGTTGAACAGTGTGGACATTTTAACAATATTAATTCTTCTGATTCATAAAGATGGTATTTTTTCATTTACTTGGTCCTTTTTTTCCCCTTTTTTTCATCAATACTTTACAGTTTTCGGTGTATAGATCTTCACCTCCTTGGCTAAATTTATTCCTAATTTTTTTGTTATTGTAAGATTTTTTTTCTTGATTTCTTTTTCAGCTAGTTTCTTGTTAGCGTATAGAAATGCTACATATTTTTATATGTTGATTTTTCATCCTGCAACTTTACTGAATTAATTTATTGCTATTAACAGTTTTTTAAAGGAGTCTTAAGGGTTTATTTAACAGTTATTTTAAGGAGTCTTAAGGGTTTACCATATACAAGATGATGTCATCTGCAAATAGAAATAGTTTTACTTCTTCCTTCCAATTTGGATGCTTTTTATTCTATTTCTCACCTAATTGCTCTGACTAGAACCTGTAGTACTGTACTAAATAGAAGTGCCGAGAGTGAACAACTTTGTTTTGTTCCTAGAGGAAAAGTATTCAGCTTTTCAGCATTGAGTATAATGTTATCTGTGGGCTGGTCATATATAGCCTTTATTACATTGAGACCTTTATTACTTCATGTATTAGTCAGGGTTCTCTAGAGAAATAGAACCAACAGGATGGATGGATGGATGGATGGATGGATGGATAGATGATAATTAATATCTAGATACAGATTTAGATAGATATATAAGAGGAGATTTAATGGGAATTGGTTCATGCAATCATGGAAGTTAAAAGTCCCACAGTATGCTATCTGCCAAGCTGGAGAACCAGGAAAAGTGGTGGTGTAATTCAGTCCCAGCCCAATGGCCTGAGAACAAGGAGAGCCAATGAAGTAACTTTCAGTCTGAACCTAATGGCTTGAGAAACCGGGGAGTCACTGATATAAGTCTCAAAATCCAAAGACCCAAGAACCTGGAGTTCTGTTGTCTGCAAGCAAGAGAAGACAGACTTTCCAGCTCCAGAGAGAGAGTGAATTCACCCTTCCTCCACCTTTTTAATCTTTTTAAGACCTCAACAGATTGGATGATGCCTATTTACTAATTCAAATGCTAATCTCTTCCAGAAACACCCTCACAGACATACCCTGAAATGTTTTATCATCTTTCTGGGTAGCCCGTAACTCAGTCAAGTTGACACTTAACCCTAATACTTCTGTATCTAATTTGATGGATTTTGATAATGAAACAGTGTTAAATTCCGTCAAATGCTTTTTCTGCATTCATGTGATGATGATAATAATTTTTACCCTTCATTCTGTTAATGTGATATATATTTATTGATTTGCTTATTTTAAAATTAATAGATAATATTGGTAAATATTTGAGGGTATATATTGTGACACATGTATACAATATGGAATGATTGAATTATTTGTCACACACTTAATAAACTTCTATTTCTTTAGAGTTGATTACTAGACCTTTATTTACTCCTTTGACAGTGTCAGGTTTCCCTGATTATTTGTGATCCTTGTGGCCATGCACTGATGTCTACACATTTGAAGGAGGCATCAATTCCTGTTTTTATACCTGGGTTTCCACAGTAAAAACCCTTTACCAATCACCAGTCCGTAAGAATGATGATAAACACTGGGAAGCACAAGACAGAAAGGGGATGGATGAGGTTAAGGGTGGAAAAAAACCACTTATTAGGTTCTATGCTCACTACCTGGATAATGGATTCATTCATACTCCAAACCACAGCATCATGCAATATACCTTTGTAACAAACCTGTACATGTACCCACTGATTCTAAATTAAAGTTGAAAAGAAAAAGATCAAATTTTGATGGAAAAATAATATTTTCTTTCTCCATTCATGGAAGTTTAATATATATATACATAAAGGGCCTATATAAATTTTGTGAGGTTTATTTTAGGCACCTTATATTTTCACTGACATTTTAAGTGCTGTCTTTTTTTTGTTATAATGTATTTTCTAATTTCTAATTGCTATTACATAAACATAAAATTCATGTTTGTGTATTAGTTCAGTACCAAGCAAACTTGCTAACTCTTAACAATTCATACAGTTTACCTGTAATTTGAGTGGAAAACTTTCCACACAGGCAATCGTATTATTTGTAAATAATGAGAGTTTTGAACCTTCCTTTCCAATCCATCTATCTTTTATGTCTTTTTCTTTTTTGCTCTTGTCTGGTACCTCCTGTAAAAAATTGAATAGGAATGGTGAAATATTTCTGACCTCAAAAGGAATGCATTAGGTTGTCATAAGTGTGATATTTGTGTAGGTTTTTATGGGTGCCTTTTAGCACATTAACAAATCTATTCCGAATTTGCTAGTTTTCAAATCATTAATTAATATTGACTTAAAAGGAATGACTTTTGAATATGTTTGTTGAATATTGTATTAATTGTATAATGTTATTTCATCTGAAGATTATGAGTTATTTTAATCAACTTTCTAATTTTAGCCAATGTATATTTCTGAGCCAACCTTGCAGTCCTAGGGTAAAAAGAAATTGGATAAAATTTATATTTTTAATATATTGCTGCATTAAATTTAATATTTTGTTTATATTTTTTACATCTAACTTTATGTTTGACACTGGCTTATATTTCTCTGACATATTTTCTTTGCATGGCTTTGATATCAGGTTCTACTAGTTGGAGAATATTCTCTTTTTCTATTCTATAAGAATGTGTAGAAAAGTGGGATTATTTGTTTTTTTAAATTAGTAAGTCAACATCTTCAAAGCATTTAAAGAAGACTCAAGATCTCATAATGTTCTAAATGTCCAGAATACAATTTAAACTTACTCAGCATATGAAGAACCAGGATAGTCTCCACTTGGATGGGGAAACATTAATGGATTCTAAGGCCAAGATGACACAGACATTAAAATTACCTGGCAAAGATTTTCAAGCAGTGATTATAAAAAGTTCCAAAACAATAAGGAAATAATGTATTTGAAAAAACATATATTTATGTGTAAGTGAGATGAAATATATATTGACTACATATATATATAACACTTATGTAGTGAAATGAATGACAACAATGATACAGGAGATGGGATGGAGGAATTAGGGTTATTCCATTATTACAAGGTAGTTGCACTACCTATGAAAAAGTATACTAGCATTTGAAAGTGGACTTGTATTAGTAGTAAATGTATAATGTAGACACTAGGGCAACCACTAAAACGTTATCTATATGTTACACAACTTATATATTATATATATAAAGGATAGAGAATGTAATCATATAAAATACTCAGCGAAACCACAAAAGAAAGAAAAAGGGTGAAAGAGAAAAATAGGAACAAACAGGGGGCAAGAAATAGAAAACAGCAAACAAATTCAAAAGCTAGCAGAAGATAAGAAATAACTAAAATCAGAGCAGAACAGGAGACAGAGACGCAAAAAACCCTTCAAAAAAATCCATAAATCCAGGAGTTGGTTTTTTGAAAAGATCAACTAAATAGATAGACCACTGGTCAGACTGAGAAAAAGGAAGAGAGAGAAGAATCAGATAGATGCGAAATAAACTGCTTTCTGTGACATCAATCAAAAGTAAGGTAAAATTTTTTATTCTACTTTCACTTACTCTTTCTCTGATGCTCTTCTCTATGTAGATCCAAATTTCTAACCTATATTATTTTCCTTTTCTCTGAATCACTTCTTTTTAACACTTCTTGCAAGGCTGGTCTGCTGACAACAAATTCCCTCAATTTTGTCTGTCTGAGAAAGTCTTTATTTCCCTTTCATTTTTGAAGGATCATTTTGCAGCACACAGAGTTCTAGGCTAGTGAGTTTTTCTCTCAAGACTAAATACTCCACTCCTCTTGCTTGGTTTGAGAAGTAGATATAATTATTTTTTCCTTAATAGGCAGGGTTTTTCCCTTCTAGCCTTTTTCAATAATTTTCTTTATCTTTGATTTTCTGCAGTTTGAAACTCATATACCTATATGTGGATTTTTAGTATTTACCCACTTTGATGTTCCCTGAACTTCCTAGCTCTGTGATTTGGTGCCTGACATTAATTTGAAAAAATTCTCAGTCATTATTTCTTCAAACATTTCTTTTGTTTCTTTCTTTCTCCTCTTTCTGGTATTCCCTTTATGTGTAAATTATACCTCTGTAGATGTCTAATATTTCTTGGATATTTGTTCCAGTTTTTCTTTCCAGTCTCCTTTTTTTCTTTGCTTTTCTGTTTGGGAAGTTTCTATTGATATATCCTCAAGCTCAGAAATTCCTTTCTCAGCCATGTCCAGTCTACCAATAAGCCCACCAAAGGCATCTTCATTTCTTTTACAGTGATCTCTAGCATTTCTCCTCTCTTAGAATTTTCATCACTCTGCTTACATTGCCCATTTGTTCTCACATGCTGTCTATTTGGTCCAGTAGAGAACTCTTAATATATTAGTCAGAGTTGTTTTAAATTCCCATTCTGATAATTGTAATAACGATGCCATATCTGACTCTGGTTCTGATGCCTGAAATGTCTTTTCAAACTGTGTTTTTGGCCTTTTAGTATGCCTTGTAATTTTTTCTTGGCTGCCGGATATGATATATTAGGTAAAAAAAAAAAAAAAACTGTGGTAAATAGGCCTTTAGTAATTTGGCGGTAAGGCTGTGGGGCAGGGAAGGGCACAGAAGGCATTCCATAGTCCTAATATTAGGTTTCAGTGTTGTAGTCAGCCTGCATCTGAACTGCAAATTTCACAAGTGCTTCTCAGTTCCCCACCTCCACTCCTTCGGTGGAACAGGATTGACTGTGTGGACTGACATCAGGTACTTTCCTTCTCTCAAGTCGATTAGGCTCTAATAAAACTCCAATAGTTTATGCTCTGGAAAATAGTTTCACTTGAAGAAAGGCCTTGCTAAGAAGAATAGGATGCTCTGGCATACTCTAAAATGATTTGATTTCCTCTCCTACTATTAGAAACATGAAAGGGTTTTCCATAAATATTCACTTGAGAATACAGCCAAGCTCCAGAAGGGAAAACTCACAAAGGTGTGGAGGCTCCCGTATGACTGGGTCTCCTGGAGTTTTTAACTCTCAGACCTGTCCAACTCTGGGCCTCCAGGAATTAGCCAATTGCAACTTCAGGTTTTCTTGCCTCGATTCTAGCTCTCATGGAGGTTTCTGCTCATAGGCTTCTGCTGCAATAACTTGTGATTCTCTGTATGCACCTTTTTCCCCAAACCACAGAACAGTGGTTTGCCCTCTGACCTCACTTCTCTGACAGATAAGAAGAGTTGTTGATTTTTTTCAGTTTTTCCCTTGTGAGGACAGAGTGACATTTTCCAAACTCCTTATATCTGGGACCAGATAAGTACAGATAGAATTTTAAAAATGTATGTAGATATAATATACAAGAAACTACAACATAAAGATGATGGGTAATGGGAACTATAAGGCAAATGTCAATAGGATTCACCTGTAACTGTGTTGTTATATTTTTCGTGGCAAGGTTAACTTCTGATATTTTTAATTGTTATAGGATTATTCAAGTTTTCATTTTCTTTTTTATTTAATTTAAAACTGCATTTTAAAAAGAATAATCATTTCACTGAAGTTTTTGTATTTACTGGAATAAAGTTGTTCAACACAGAATTTAGCAGAGACTACCAATGTGAAAGTTGGTTTGGGCACAGGCTGACTTCTCCGGATTTCTGCCTTCATGCCTTTCATGACAGCTCAGCATATCATAAAAAGGCATATTTACTGTATTTTCCCAGCGTCTAGTGTGTCAACTGGTAGAGTTGGCCATGGCATATAGCCTGCCATGCAGAAACAGAGTTTACAGTTGTTCTTTCTTAGATTAGGACACAAGTCTTCAAAGCCTGAGAAACACTTTACTCTGTACTAATGTATTATTCAGCTAGACTAATGGTAGAAGTCCAAGCCTTGGTGTTATTCATAGTATGGCTTTTTCTGTAATATAATGAACCCTGGACTGGGAATGAGAATACTTGGCTTCTTGCTCAGGTCACCTGTTTTGTTTATTGCTGGGTCACTTTAAGGCAATACCATACTCTGATCCTATACCTTTCCATCTGTGACTTGGGATGTTATTTTTTTTTTCGTGCATATTGCAAACACAGTAAGACTATTGTGAGGATCAAAATTTATCCACTTAAGTGAATGAGGCTTTTGTCACTTTACACAAGTGTTTCTGTGTGGCACTATACTAAATGGGATGTATGCAAGTCATATTTTCAATTCCAACCCTCCCCTCACAGCCTGCCAACTCTCGCCCAAGTGATCCTGATTTACAGCCAGTCTGAAAAACCCCTGTGCCATAGTATACAATCTCCATAACATTCTGAAGAAGTGAAAATATACAAATTTAGAAATGATAAGTAAAAGAGCGCTATAGGAATTTCGTGCTTATAAAAGATATTAATCAAGGAGAATCCACAATTGTCCTTTCAACCACTAAGAACAACAGTCTTACATTTTAGGGTTCTTTCAAGCATTCGAAGCCCTTTTCTTTGATTTCCAGAACAATATTTTGAGGATGGTGGCACAGGTGAGACAGGCCCCCCACTTTGCAGATGAAAAAATAAGAGCTTGGAGATGCTCAACTACATCTTCTAGCTTCCTTTTCTAATTTCTTTCTTCTAAAGTTGAGCTTTTTTCATCTTGTATTGCAACTGCCCATTTTCTTCTCTGTTCCCCCACTGAACTGAAAGTTCCTTAAGGACAAGATTAATGTTTTATTGTTCTTTGGAGCCACAGTGCCTAGTACAATGTCTGAAAACAATTTAATTTTGTCGTTGAATGAATAGGTCTCTATTTAGTGCATATAAAAATGAGGTGAAGAGGGGCTAAGTGACTGACCCAGATCAGAAAGCACCTTTTCAAAAGGACTAGGCCTAAAATTGAGGCCACCTGACTCCTAATCATAAGGTCTTTTCTTTATATCATATTGTTTCCTTAAAGAAGTGGAATTGGAGTGGCTATCTAAAACGAGAATGAACCCTGATCAGAGATGAGTAAAGCTTGGAAAAACATCCAGAAGTACTGGAATAATCAGGCAAGCAAGATTCCTAGCAGATGAGCTTTGATAGGGTGAAGGAATAGCCTAGACAATAGAAGATAAGGGAGAGATGGCACGAGCCAGTGCCACTGTAAGGATCAATTATATACATGCAAATGATGAGAGGGACTCAAATGAAGGACAAAGACACCAGGCATCAGAGGAGGTGATGAAATTGGAGGGCAGCCTGGGGAAAAGTACATCACTGTTACCGAAACGGAAAGGGAGGACCAGATCCAGATGGCAATGGTTTTAGAAGTAGGGAATGTGAAGTGTATGTGTATGTGTGTATGTGTTTTATGATTTGTTATTGACATTTTGGGGAAAAGTTGAAAATAAAACCCAACTCTCATCCTCTATCCATCCTCATATGATTAAAGTCTGGAGAATGTTTAATGTTTTCTTTTAGAATTACTTGTTGATTGCTTTTTTTCATTTTTGTGAGCTGTTGAGTGTGAAAGATGAGTATTACACACCATACTTTCCCCCAAGGAATAAGTAACTACTTAATTTTTATCCCAAACGACTTGGTAAAATAAAAGCTTCAGTTTCCACACTTATCACTAGAGATCTAAAGGAATTTCCTAATTTTTATGCTCAAATAAGAAAACAGTCAATTTAAATACAGAAGATAATATTAAAGGATTCAGTGAATATTATAGACCTAAATTTCACAAAGTAGTAAGTGACTTGAGTCTCGCCTTAATCAGTATTCTGTTCTAAGTGAGAAGATAAAGTTCCTAGGTTTTTATTTGTTTACACAAAAGAGTTTACTTCCAACTGTTCTTCATATTCAGATGATCTTAATGTTCTTTTAGGAAGGTGGCACATAGAAATCAGAGTTCACAGGTGACATCATGAACTTCTCTTTCTGGAACTAGTACCCGATGGAATACACATGATTACTGTAGCCAAACAGAATTTAGTCAAATTAATAGCACTTTAAACCTCTTCATTCTCTCCAGTCAGATGATCCTGAAGCCAATGAAGGGGCTGGGCCCTCTTAAATTTGATAGATTTTTGTGAACCTTTTATCTAAAATTGACCCTTTAGCCAGCTAGGATACAGGACTGACTCAATCCCTTTTGGGACAACTCATGGAGTGGCTAAGAAATAAGGCCTAGTAGCACTGTGTCTGAATGTATACGGCAAAACATCTCTCTACAAAACCAAGGGCACTGAACAGAGAATTGCTGATTTGCTAGTCCCTAAAGATTTGCTGATATTTCTCAGGGGACAATTACCAAAAATGAAAAGTAAAAGTGTACTTACAAAGCTAAGTCAAGGCTCACACTGGCATACTTAAAGAGATCTACAGCATATTTAAAGAAATTTTGAATACCTTACTACTATAGTCTGAATGTTTGTCCCCTCCAAAAGTAATGTTGAAACTTAATTGCCATTGTACCAATATTTAGAGGTGAGACTGTTAAGAGGTGATTAGGCCGGGGGGATATGCCCTCATGACGAGATTAATGTCATTATCTTGAGAGTGGGTTCATTATCAAAAGTTGAACTTGGTTCCCTACTCGCTCTTTCTCTCTTGCCCTATCTTGGCTCTTCTGCCACATGAGGAATAGCATTGCTTCCTGCATCTGGAGGATGTAAGGTGCCATCTTATAAGTGGAAATTGGACCCTTACTAGATATCAAACCTTCTGGTGCCTTGATCTTCGACCTCCCAGCTTCCAAAATGCTAAGAAATTAATTTCTGTTCTTTATAAATTACCCAGCCTGGGATAGTCTGTGGTATTCTGTTATAGCAGTATAGAACTGTCTAAGCACTTACAAAATCCACCCGTTCCACCTGCCAAACTCATACTTCTATCCCATACATATTTTGGAGTTATGTCAACCATGGAGGAAATTAACAAACAAATTATTTAAAGTGTAGTTTCTATTCCCCCTCTCCCTCTCCCTCTCCCACTTGCTTGCCCCTGTTATAACAGATTTACTGTGATGCTAATCAGGCTTAAATTTCAGGGCACTTCCTTGCCCAGATGCATGATCATGTTTTTGTATAATTTAAAAAGATATTTTAATTGTGACTGGCGAAAACTACATTCTCTCCTGCCTGTCTTGCCCTTGTAGCAGGCATTGGAAGGGTGGTGGCCTTGACAATCTGGCTAAGGAGAAGTTGAGTTGAGGAGACATTTAACTTGGGTTAGTAGCTTGCAGACAACTCTGTATATGGTTAAATTATTGGTAGCTGTTCTGCTGGATAAATGGATTTCAGGAACATCACTACCTCCCACTTCTCTTACTTACCCAGTGTCATGAGAGGAAGGTATGGAGCAAAACGCTGTATCACTAGATAAGCATGTTCTATGCAGCCTAGCACCAGAAGCATAAATACATTAAAGATAAAACATGATTTGAAACATACGAAATCTGATGTTCTGACCATCAGACATGTAAAAGCATAAGCAGTAAGATTTCAGTTTCATGGACCCCAAGTCAAAGCAGAACTTCTTGTCTGTTAAGAATATATTTGATAATTCAGAGTATACAATTACAAACATCATAAAATAATTTTTCCCATATAACTCATATGTAAAATGGACAAGTTATTCTATAAATAAGCAAATTATAACAAAAACATTTTCAAAGCATCCCAAGATTAACTAATTAAGATGAGATGATAAATTTGAAAAAGAATAAACAAGACTTTTGATTTGTCTAACAATCTAACTAATGAAGAATAAATCACATGAACATATTCCAAAAATATATAAATATCTTGCTGATTTGAAATAAAATGCTAGTGGTAATGAAGATCATTTCGATAAGGATTTTGATGATAAACTGGTTAATGAGTTGTCGATTTCCACAAAGACCAATGGAACAGAATAGAGAACCCAGCAATAAACTCACACACCTACAGCCATTTGATCTTCAACAACATCAACAAAAATAAACAATGGGGAAAGAGGTCCCTATTCAATAAATGGTGCTGCATATAAAATAATAAATAAAACTGGACGCCTATCTTTCATTATATATAAAAATTAACCCCAAATGAATAAAATATTAAATGTAAGACCTCAAGCTATAAGAATACTGGAAGAAAACCTAGGAAACACCATTCTAGACATAGGACTTTGGAAATAATTTGTGACTAAGTCCTCAAAAGCAAATGTAACAAAAACAAAAATTGATAAGTGGGACCTAATTAAATTAAAGAGCTCCTGCACAGTAAAAGACACTATCAACATAGTAAATAGACAACTTACTGAATAGGAGAAAATATGTGAAAGCTATGTACCCAACCAAGGTCTAATATCCAGAATCTATAAGGAACCTAAACAAATAAACAAATAATCCCACTTAAAAATATGCAAAAAACACAAACAGACAAGCATTCAACAAACATGAAAAGATGTTCAACATCAATAATCATCAGAGAAATGCAAATTGAAGCCACAATGAGACACCACCTCATACCAGTCAAAATGGCTATTATTAACGAGTCAAAAAAAAAAAAAAATAGCTGGCAAGGCTGTGGGAAAAAGGAAATGTTTATACACTCTTGCTGGAAATGTAAATTAGTTCAGCCAATGTAGACAGCAGTTTGGAGATTTCTCAAAGAACTTAGAACTACCATTCCACCTAGTCATCCTACTACTGAGTATATATCCAAAACAAATAAATAAATCTACCAAAAGGCATATGGACTTACATGTTCATTGCAGCACTATTCACAATAGCAAAAACATGGAATCAACCTAGGTGCCCATCAATGGTAGACTGGATAAAGAAAATGTGGTCTATATATGCCACAGAATACCATGCAGTCACACACACAAAAAAAATCATGTCCTTTGCAGCAACATGAATGCAGCCAGTGGCCATTATCCTAAGCAGATTAGTGCCAGAACAAAAAACCAACTAGCACATGTTCTCGCTTGTAAGTGGGAACTAAACAATGGGTACTCATGGACATGAAGAGAGCAACAATAGACACTGGCGATTACTAGAGGTGAGGAGAGGGGACAAGGATTAAAAAATATCTATTGGGTACTACGCTTAGTACCTGGGTGACGGAATCAATTGCACTCCAAACCTCAGCACCACCCAATATCCCCAGGTAAGAACCTTGCACACGTACCCCCGAATCTAATATAAAAGTTGAAATTATTTTTTTTTTTAAAAAGAGAGTTGTCAATTCCATGACTATTTAAAATGCATCACTGTATAAGAAAAATTAAAATGCCCTGATAATATAATAATCCTAAAAACCTGCCTGACATTACAAATGATGAGTTTTAAAGCTGAAAGAAGCTTTTGCAAACTATCAGTAATTTTTTTAAAGTCTGATCAACAATTCCAGAGAAAAAAATTATCTTTTAATTCACTCTATACAAAATGAAATTACAAATCGTTGATAGTTAAACAAGTGAATAAGAAATGTGTGCAAAAAATGCAGAAGTATTAAAAATGTATATCAAGGAGTTAATATAATATAAATATTATATTTGTGTGGATTTTGTGATATCTATGGTTATTATAAGCTTTTTACATTGTGATTTGTTATTCTTATTATAAATATTCATTTTTGTAACTAATGTTTTATTATAATTTTTATTCCTTTTATTTAAAACCTGAATACTGTGTTTAAATCAATGTTACCCAAGTACTCATGAACAAAATCATTAAGTATTGAATTTTTAAGATTCAGATCTGTCTTTAAAGCCAAATTCAAGAAAAACAGTAGGATAGTCACATCAGCTTCCTCTCAGCTAAATTAGAAAGGTTAGATCACAGCCAATGTTCTAAATAATTGGTTTCTCCATTTCTCTATGACTTGTTGACTTCTTTTAGGAAATCAGTTGATCTGTTGATACAACTAATATTTACCAAACAGAAAAACTATCTAAGAACAGTTATGTCCAAGGAGCTTGCAAATCTATCCCACCAGGAAAGGAAAACATGACTTCTGAAATACAATAAGTAAGAGAGAGGTATATAGAGAGGCATAGAGTTTTCCAGGGATTCTAAAGAAGGGACTATGATTGCCAAGAAAAGTGATCAGGAGAACTTGAAGAGGAGACAGTGTGACTATATTCATTTCCCCATTCCATTACAGAAGGGATTTAAGAGGCATATAAGAGAGATACAAGAGAGAATACACTAAATGTTGAAGCAAATGAAAAGACAAAAACGGGAAGAATATAATAAAGGGCCAGAATATGGGGCTAAAAGTACAGTCCATGATGCCTTGTCCACTTATTTCAAGAGGACCTCAAAGGTGGCTCTTGGTGTAGGGATGAGGAGATAATTTATTCAAAATGAGCCTTGAAGTGAAGGGTTGGGGTCTGAGTTTACAATTAAAATGAAATGATGGCAAACCTGGGAAGTACAGTGTTTGCAATGTTTTCCCACATTAGCCAGAACAGAGACCCTCTCTCTGCCCCAGATATTAAGCACTGGGGAATGTGGTTATTCTAACAGGCATCTTACTCTGATTAGGCCTTGGCAGTTGCGCTGTACCATAAGTTATATCCTTTACAGTTCAAAGCAACAAAACCCTTAATGCATGTGATGTCCACATAGCTTCCATAGTTCAGATCCTAAAATAGAAAAATAACACCAGCTAATTCAACACTGCATAAATCACAAGGTTATTAAGACGGCATCCCAAGGAATCCAAATAGCCTTCTGTTGCTCTTTCAGAACCATCTCTATAATTGTTTTTATATTTCACTGATGTATGTGCTTTTTGAATCAGAAGACATGAAGGACTTAAAGAGAAAATTATAGTTTCAGTAAAATTTTATGTTGATATCATGGCTATAAATGATCATAATCACGTTATTTTGATAATACAATCTGCATCTCCTCAAAGAGGATGCTACAAATAAGTAATACATCCTCTGCAGTTATTTTTTTTTTTGACATTTCACATATAGAAAAACCATGAACAACTTTCCCTTTTGTACGGAGAGGCATTCCAAAACTGGCAAAGACATATTTTTATTTAAATAAATCAGTCTCACAACTGTAATTCTAACTTGAAATTGGCAAACTTTCTTTCATTTCTTATACATAAAAACCTTAAATTTTAACTGTAATAAAGTGTGAATCCTTTTATAGCCTGGATTTTTTAAAAGGTGTCACCCAATGGGGTAATGAAAAGGGGATGTTAATATGCTAGCCTTCTTGAAAATATTTAAACATTTTCATACAATACTAGAAAACTTACCTTCTTCCACAGTTAGCCTAATAGAACAAATCATATGAAAGTTTCTTAACAGTTCTTTTATTTCTAAAATAATCACGTTCAGGTCTTACCATGGAGTAGCAAAGTTTTGGATTCACTTCCTTTCCTTTGAAGAAATAATGTAGAGCAATCACTTATAAATCCTTCTAATTATAAATAAAATCCAAGATATTGTTTGACAATGAGATGCTTTATTAAACTTGATACATTTACTCTATAAGAATTCTGTGAAAAAAATGGGTTATCAAATTATTTTGGATCTGAATCTCTGCATTATAAAATCTATCCCAAAACTATGTCATCTCACTGTATTCTGTGACTATTAGCACATGGATGACCAAAGGCAACTACTTCCTTTCCTGGCAAAACAAGACAAGTTTCAACTGACTTGCCCATGGTGTTACAAGTCCTCCTAGCAAAATGTAAAGTCCCAACCCCCCTCTCTATGCAGTGTCATCTCCAGGAAGGTAAGCTTTAGGAAGCACCTGCGCCAGCCCTATAACTGTGCTTAGCATGAGGTTCAAACAGGTTCAGCCTTGAGACGGGCATGTTCCTCTCAACCAAACAACTCTATTTGGATTATTCCGAGACTCCTTGGAGGGGTGAAACTTCTGGAAAAAAAGAGTGAGAGAGAAAGAAAGAGAAAAGGTCTGAATAACGACAGGAATACACAAAAGATCAAATTCAGCTGCACCAGTGCTAAGGGGAAGGAGGAAGAAATTGGAAAACAAGCAGCTTTACAGAATGCTCTCTGGTATGACAAAAACTGACCAGATTGTCACTCCTTCTGACTTAACGCTGTGAAGGCCACCCATTCTCTTACCAGGCCTGGATGTCTCTGCAGTGAGATGTCTGTGGTTGGTAAACAGTTCTGTGGAGTCTTGTTCTACTGATCTTTCTTCTAGGTCTGACTCTGGGATTGTAGTACAACCACCTAGTTGAAAAATACAACAATATTTTATGCAATGTGTAAGAAAATCTGCCTCTCCACACAGCAAGCATAGCTTAGGAACACACTGGTCATAAAGATAATAAATGACGTGACAACAATCTCCACGAGTGGCCCAAAAAGAATGACCTTAAATGTTTCTTTTTGGTGAAAATACTGGGAATGAGTTACTGCCCCTAAAGACATGTTATACTGATTATGACTTGGCAACAGCAGCAACAGTATTGTCTTTAAATTTATCCTTTTTAAAGTCAGAAAGGACAAAACCTATAGCATATGTGATATCTACAATATAAGGGCCCCTCAGCAGGAATTCCATTTAATACCAGAGCATCAGAAACTATAAAACAAATGAAGCACGTGAACCATGAGGGAAAGAAGCGTTCCTTGAGCAAAGAGAAAGATTGCTGGTGTTCTGGGACGGTGGTTGTGGTGGTATTTTTCTGGAATTTGATTCTATTCCTGAATCCCAACACCTTACAGCACAGACACAAACACTTCATAATTCAACAGCAAAGCCATGAACTGCATTGTGGAAGATTTCAATCCAAAGGTGACTCGAGGATGAGCTGGCACTGCTGTGCTTTTGAAGTACTAGGTATAACTCATTTGACTTTATCCACCCAAATCTTGTATGGGAAACTCGCAATCATGCGAGAATTTCCTGACTACATCTGCAACTTGATTTGACTGATTTGCCATCATTTCCTGGAAATGTACTAACATGCTGTATACTGTACATGCTTTTTTCCAAAGCCATTCTTCTTGTTAATGAAGTGTGATTTCTTTTTCTGAGGCTTCTCACACACAGAGTCCAAAGCCTCAGCACTCAAGTTTGGTTTTATGCATGAGGGGGCTTATGAAGCTCACATCACTCTGAGGAAAGAGAGGGTATCAGCAGCACTGACTTCAAAATCACATCATTCAAATGAAAGGGACAGTGGCAACGTTCCAGGTTTGAAGGAAAACGCACCTTACTATCCACACCTCTGCATCAACTCTGAAACAGAAATCGATGCTGAGGGAAATGACAGAAAAGCATTTCCATACTCACAAAATAAGAATTAGAGCTAGCCTCAGAGATTCTCTGAATGGGAAACATTATAATTACCCATCAATGCAATGGAACTCGCCCAGCCATATCTGAAAATGGCAAGTGCCTTATCCAGAAGGAGAACCAGGCTTATTTTTAATCTCTCCAAAGCCTGTAGATCATAGTAACAAGAATTATCATTATTGAGTACTTTCTAAGGGCTAGAAATCTTAACCATATTATCTCATTTAATTCCTACACACTATACCATGAGATAGATATTATTATTCTTTTATAAGAAAACTGAGGTCTCATGATGAGATTCAGTAACTTGCCAATGTCTCAGAGCTCCAGTCTGGCACACAGTGGAGCTGGGGCCTTCGGAGAAGCCCAAAAAGTCAGTTGCTTTCTTTTCTTCTTTACACTCATCCAACTGAGTAAAAATGAAAAGGGTATATGTGGTGGTGACAGGGCCTGGGGGAGATCTGGAAGACTGATGACAGGGAAGAACAGAAAGAAGAGATGTGCTCCCTGCCGAACAGAACCCTGAAAAAAAGGCAGAAGGGCCAGGTTTCTCATTCTGAATTCACAAATTAGGTTAAGTCACTTCTCCATCCCTGAGACAGAGGGAAGCAGAGGGAGGCCAGGAATGCTACACTCATGCAGCTGCTTTCACACACAAGACAACTTCAGGAGTGAGGAAGAGGTGTCCCCCAGCCAACTGATGAGAGCAAGTATGACAAGCAGTTAGCACAGCTGCCACATGCTTGGGGAGAGGCAGGTCTCCTCTGATAAATTAGTGTCCTTTCATTCCAGCTGACTCACTATTTTCACAAAAACAGAAATAAAAGACTTCCTAGTTCTCTATCATGTGGGCTCAAAAAGAAAAGCCAATTGCTATAGATTATCAACAATGCATGTCATTTCCTCTCTTCTCTTTGCCTCATCTTGTGTACAGAGATGGCCAGATGTCCTGCCCTGGTCCTCTACCCCTCAGGTGCTATACTGGACAGATTGCATGCACGTCCTCAGACTCCACACCCACTGCAGGGGCTGACTAGCCGCTTGCCCTGGGAATGCCACCCCCATTTGCTTTGGATGCCTCTTGTAGCTAAACTTCCCAACTGCACACCCAGAGTGTCTGCCACTTCCAGCTTGGGAAGAACAATAGTGGTGGGCTCTGGCATCCTGACCAGTGAGTGCATCATGGGAAAAGAAAAGAAGCTGAAGCTGAGCAGAGAACTCCTCCACTGCTCCTGCCAACCAGGAATATGCTGGATGATTAGTTCTCTTTTGTAGGCCTCCAAAAAAAGGGCTGTGTACTGCATAGCTGCACCTGCTCAGCCTCTTCATGGCTCTTGGAGAGAGGCACTCCCAGGTGCAGGCCGCACCACTCTGCATGACCTTACATATTCCCCTGGTTTTTGCTCTTTGTTCTCACCCTCCCTTCCCAGAGCTCGTGCTCTCAAACAGCCATCAGTTTAACCTTGGCCTCAGGTTCTGTCCTCTAGAGAAAATCACTGATACTGCTGATACTGGGAGTAGTGCTATAATAAAAAGTAAGTCTTCACAATGGAATTTTGAACTTAGACTGGCCACCCATCTGTAAGGACTAGAGGCTCCATAGCTGGAGGTGAACGGGATGATAATAGCCCCTGGTGTGCAATTACTTAAGCTTTTACCTATGCTTAACCAGGATGATGTGCACACAGAGGTCAAGACACTGGGAGATCAAAGGGTTGTGGCATGAAAACATGTAATTGTAAGGATTTCAGATGCTGCTTCTGATGACTAGGTATCTTGCAAAAAGAAAATGGCAGCTCATGCAACTAATGGGCAATGGAAGGCAAGTCCACAAAGTCAAAAGGCTTCTTTGACCTTGCTCATGTAAATGAGATCATCACACCAGCCGAACAGGAATCACCTGAAAGCTTGTCAGAAATACAGACTCTCAGGCACCATCCCACATCTACTAAATTAACATCTTCTAGGAAACAACAGATGAGTATATCTGATACTTTTGCTAAGAAAAAAATATATTTGTTAAAAATTTAAGAGTAAGCAAATAAAAGAATACAGCTAGTGCTCGACTTACGACCACGATTGGTTCCGACAGACTGGTCGTAACACGATTTGGTCGTAAGTTGAGTAGGCTATATGCACGCGGAGATGGTAGTGCTGCCAGAAGCTGGTCCGCACTGTCGTACGCCCAGCTGGGCAACGTTTGTGCTGCCAGATGCGGAGCAGTAGTGGCTAGCGATTGCGGTCGTAAAGTCGAATGGTCGTAAGTTGCATAGGTCGTAAGTCGATCAATACCTGTATAGATAAAATTTAAAACTTCCAAACAAACTGAAACCCTCTGAAGTCATCCATGGAAATGAAGCCTGGGTTCCATGGATGCCAGATGAAGTACCCTTGGCTGAGAGTCCAGCCCATAAAAGGAGAGAGGGCTGCAGCTTGAGGAAATCATCCAAACACAATGGCAAGTGTGACACAAACAAGCCTGCAGTCAAGCACAAGCAGAAATGCAGGCTCCTAGCCTGGAAATCAGGTCAGCGCCTCTAGGAGGGCAGGGGACTTACAATCCTGTGGATCTACTGTGTGCTGAGCACCCTACCTTGCATTTTTAGTACAATAACTCACTCCATCCTCCAATAAAGCTGTCGTGAAGGGCTCTCTGCCTTCATTTCGCAAGGGTAAATGTACTGATACCAATGTGTGCTTTCCTTCTACTGCCCTTTCCCCTACCCCTCCTCTTCCTACAATGTTACCCAGGCATTTTGTGCTTCCTTGCCTCCAGGGAAGTTTGTAATGCGGACCCCATGAATAAAAGTAGCCTGGAAATACTTCCTTTTCCAGCTTTGGTTTTCCATAGCCGGGGTTCCCTGAAGAGGTAGAAATGAGTGTCCTAACTCAGAGAGTGAGAGACGGCTGGCACCTGGGCTGGCTCGGAGGCAGCAGCCCACAGCTCAAGGTAAAAAGACATCATCCAGAGATGGAGGCATGGGACACAGGAGGACTGGGCACCAGAGGCTGCAGCCTCAGCCACAGGGAGCCCTGGAATTGACGACTCCACTGATGGCTCAGGCAATGAGGCTGCGGCTAGCTACCGTGTCCTCGTCTTCTGAGACCCATGTATAAGCCTCCCTGGATGCAGTGGGGTATGGCAAGGGTGGGCAATAATAACTGAGACTGAATCCCCTATCCTCTTGGTATTAAAGAAAATATAAATTTTACATTTCTTGCATCTCTGACTTAGCTATGCAGAGTTGCGCCTGCTAGAAAGTCTCAATTTATTATGTAAAACCAAGAGATTATGTTATTTGCTAAGCGTTATACAAGTTTCTACACCACTGCAACCTGGCTCCCTATATACTACAGTGATGCTTCTCAGAAAAACTTGCTTTTCAAATTTTCAGTCTATCTAATCAATACTTTTGTAAAATGTAATAGAAATGAATAAAAAGAATTGCTAGAAAAACTAAATAAGACATCAGCTTTCACCTTTTAGAATTAGGTTCAACAGTCGTAAAGGCGCCCTTTCAATTGCTACAAAAGTTTCTCAACATTTTACTGTGAAGGTCAGGTAACAAAAAGTTTGCAGGCAGATGCCAGTCTTTGGGCCATACTTAACTAACTATAAGATATGGTCTAACTTAATTAATGTGATACGCAGAAAATAATAATACAGCAAATTCCTAATTAAGGTTCAAATAGCAGCAAACTCCTTGTGGCAACTAAATGGGTTTTCACAACTTAATGTTCATCCTTTCTGGTCATACATCTAGTGACCAGATGTGGCAGCTCTCTCTCTAGTGGTCATGGTGTACAGAACAAACTCTCTCTCCCACCAAGGTAGGATGTCTAGGTTCCCCTCACCACCGTTAGGTGGATTATAATTAAGGGAATCTGGCATCTTAAGTCAGAACTCTAGATGCATTTCCACAATGGAATATTGTTATAAGTAACAGTTTTATTATAGAGCCCTATTACAATTAAGTTATTGCTTTAAAAACTTTTCTGTACTAATCTGGAAACCTAACTTCTATGTCAAAATTATAAAATATGAAGCACATATAATGAATTTTGAACAATCGGCATAGAACCATTTGGAACAAAACTGTTCATAAATTGGAGACCACACCAATGATGTTAAAAAGGATGTCTTTGAGGCACTTTATTATGGGGCCTATGACTGAACTGCTAACAATCAAATTATGTATATGGCCATCTGTGTTAATTAAACCTTGCTGTAAAAATTTGGCTCTTCCATGTTGATAACATATTAATACATATGCAACCATTATTTAGCCAAAAATCTATTTAAGTAGAAAATCTCACTTAAAATTTTGTACAAATAGGAATTTGCCCTATATTTATAAAGATAACACAACTCTAGGATTTTTAGGAATTTCAAGCTATCCTCTAACCTGTTTGTACATTCAAAAGCAAATTATAAAATGGCTGCACTTCTCCTCAAAAAGTGAAACACAGGCCAGGCACAGTGGCTCATGCCTGTTATCCCAGCACTTGGGGAGGCCGAGGCAGGTGAATCATGCAGTCAGGAGATGGAGACCATCCTGGCAAATGTAGTGAAACTTTGTCTCTACTAAAAGTACAAAAAATTAGCTGGATGTGGTGGCACGTGCCTGTAGTCCCAGCTACTCTGGAGGCTGAGGCGGGAGAATCACTTGAACCTGGGAGGTGGAGGTTGCAGTGAGTCGAGATCACACCACTGCATTCCCACCTGGGTGACAGAGCGAGACTTTGTCTCAAAAAATAAGAAAAAAAGTGAAACATATTTTATCAACAGGTGAATTACACTAAGATATTTCTACCTATTGTCAGAAAAACAAACACAACAATGAAAGGAGCTTCGGCCTTCTCTGTAGGTTGCTACTGTAGAGTTAACTGAAAGAGGTAGAGTTCAAAGGTTAAGATAGGAATTGAAGCAGAAACAAATTTAACTGTCATCTAGAATACTGGGGATCAAAATTGGAATGCAAGGAAAGCAGTGGTATGCTGGTAAATGTGGAAGAGCCGGCTTTCCAGGAAAAAGAGGAAAACCCCAATCCATAGTGTTTACCCATCTCTGCAAGACGAATACTCCCCCTATGGCCAATTTCAGATAACCAAAGTGACATCACCAAATGTACTGCTTAGCAGAGATGCAGTATTTTTACCATACAGATTCCACAGATGTAAATAACCTCAAGAGAATACATCATAGTAAAACATAGTAAACTAATTAGGAAGGAAGAGTTTTGAGTTTGTATCATCTTTGTTTTTAATATAATTTATTTCATTGTAAATTTATGTAATTTTTAATAATGCCTATATATTTGACAACCAACTCCCAAAATTTCTAAAAATTCAACAATTGGTTCTCAGTAGCTAACGCAAGCCAGTTCTAGCACTGAAAGTGGGAATGGTATAGGAAGGTCAAGGTTATGCTTTGAAGTCTCAATTCATGGCTCCACATTTACTAGTTAAGTGACTTTCTTGAGCAAAGTTATTTCACTAACATCAGTCTCAGCTTCTGCATCTAAGAGACTAACGTAGCCCTCCTTCATAAGGAAGAAAGGTGAATGTGCTTAGTGCCTAGCACAATGAAACACAACTTAAGACCTGACTATTTTCAGGCCAAATCAGGAACACCAAAAGAAGAGTAGGGTAGCCAGGTCAAGATAAAGTCCCTAATGTGGGGGTTTGGCAGGGTAGGTATGAAACAAACTGATGCATCCCTGGGGCCATAGACAGTTCTGCAGCAAAGAGAAAAGTGCCTGAAAATCTTAACTAGGTGGCCACCTAGGGAGTTGGCTAATCTATTTTACTCAAGCCCTATCTGATATCTCTCCTGCTACTTAAACTACTGGGTTCCAATATTTGATTCTACCCTAGGTGAATCGGGCCTCCTAGCTAACTTGTCTCACAACCTACTTTGTAATTCAAATAGCCCAAACCAGAGGGTTGGCCATATAGTAAATATTTTTTAGGCTCTGTGGGCCATCTGGTTTCTGGTACCAATATTCAATTTTGTTGTCATAGTGCAAAAGCAGCCATAGTCAATACATAAATGTGAATGAGCACTGGCTGTGTTCCAATAAAACTTTATTTACTCAAACAAGTGGTGGGCCAGGTTTGGCCTGTGGGCCATAAGAAATTAGCCATCCCTGGCCTAATCTAAGGCTCATGGAAAGCTTCTTTGCATACAGTATTGTAATTTTCAAAGTTCCTAGAGGCATTTAACACTGCCAGATGTCTTATCTTACAGTACTACTACCAGGATATCCTATAGTATAAGTTTAAAAGCATAGTTTTTGTCCAACTGTGACAAGTGTTCTTTCTTGTTGGATAACGATAAAAAAAATTTTCTCTAATAGATTTTACTTTTTGGAGCAGTTTCAGATGTGCAGAAAACTTTAGCAGATAGTACAGAGAATTCCTATATATCCTCTGCACAGCTTCCCCTATTTATTAGTATCTTTCATTAGTGCAGTACATGCATTACAATTAATGAACCAATAATGATACATTATTATTAACTAAAGTCCATAGTTTATTCGCATATTTTTCTTTTTTACCTAATGTCCTTTGTCTTTTTCAGGATATAGTTATCCAGAATACTGTATAACATTCATTGTCATGTCTCCTTTGGCTCTTCTTGGTTGTGATGGTTTCTCAGACTTTGTTTTCAAAGCCTTGACAGTTTTGAGGAGTACTATCAGGGATACTGCATGATACCTTTCTATTAGAATTCATCTGATGTCCTTCTTATGATTACAATGGGGAAATTTTTAAAACTCTAAACATAAATTCTTAGAGTTTCCAATATTTTACAATGGTCTCCAGGAGTTTCTCTTTTCCTCTATCAAAAGCAAAGAAGCCAAGTGGGCAGTGAATGGAGAGACCACTGAAAGAGAGGGGGCAAAGCAGAAGGCTTTGGCCTTGAACAGCTCCACTGTGGAGCTCAAGTTATCATAGTAGTGGACCAAGCTGCACCTAGCTGTAGGACCCAGGGCAGGTCATCAGTTGTCCCATCTTTAAAGAGGGGGTGATGATGAGGCTGACTGTGAGCATGGCATGAGATCGTGTACACCTAGCATCGCGCTCAGCACATCATGCATTTTATCACCTCCTGCCTTCTACTTTTTTTTGTATAGATGCACTTTCTGCCCCAATTTTTTGTGGAATCAAAGAACTGTAGCTTTTAGTTCAATCATTTGCATGTAGTAGATATCAACACAGAGGTTCAGAGAGGGAAACTGATGTGCAAATGTCCCAGAGCTAGTGCAGGTTCCCCTCCTTTTTATCACACTAGAGCTTTCTCAAGAACACATTTCCCCCTCCCCCCAGGAAGATCTTAATGTATTTGCTTGCAAGTTGGCTGCCCTAACTAGTCCTTCCTTTCAGTGACAGAAAATCCAGAGGGCTGGCAAGCTGTTCTGTGGGTATATTTGAAGACTTTGCTGCTTATTTTCTTGCAACAGTGACCTTTGTGATAAACTGGGTATTCGATGAGAGCATTCCACTCCTTCATAGAGAAAAAAAAACTTTTCTTCTTTTTTCTTCATATATTTAAGAGGAATCAGACAAGGAGACACTTTTCGAGAATCATAAATGACCACAGACCTTGTTCTGACTTGCCAAAGAATCTTCTGTTTGCATGACCTGAATTGCCACTAAGAATTAAAAACAGCAGAAACCTCAAAAGTATATACCAGTGAGATTTTTCTTTTGATCAAGATTTACTTGATGGATAAAGTGTTTTTTTTGAGATTTCATTTCAATGGTTTATAATTCATGTGCAGTATGAAAAATGGGTCTTTTGAAAAGAGTATCACACTATCTTAAATATGAAGTTTCCCTCAGACTCAGAGACTCTCTATAAATATATTCATTTGGAGATATTTTACTCTCTCTCTCTCTCTCTCTCTGTGTGTGTGTGTGTGTGTGTGTGTGAGAGAGAGAGAGAGAGAGAGAGAGAGAGAGAGAGATGATTCATACGTATGCACATAGGTACACAGGCTTGTACAGATTTCATGACAATTCTCTACTCAGTTTTCCCAGTTGTTTCAAATAAGTTTTTCTAGCCGAAAGAGAAAAAAGCCAGCCATCTGCTGTATGCTTGTGTAGCAATACTGGTTGAATATTTAGAAACATTTTGGCGAAATGGAAGAATAGAAGGAAGGAGGATGGGCAAGAGAGAGGGAGACAGGATGGAAAGGAAAGGGGAGGGGAAAGAATGGATCACAACATATTTTATCTTTCTGTGTATGCTCTTCTACAGAAGACATTTGAGGTGATTTACAAAAGGTGTAAATGACAAAATAGTAAATCGTACAAAATATATTAGCAGTTAGAAGAATGTAAACAAGAACAGAAGGTATAGCGAGGAAGAATCATGGATAAACACAGACAAGGACTTACACAACAGCTATAGTGGAGACAAAAATGCAAAAAGTTACAGAGAAAAAGTGGGACTGCACTTCCTCTGATCCATCCTCCATGACCTCTCTTCTTCCAAACTGAACTTCAGACCAAAGGGCTCAGTTTGCCCTTACTTGGATTTAACTTTTCTTCCTCAAGAGCACACAATTGGTAAAGCTATAATGGTGGGAATTTTTTTGACTAATGATGTATGTGCGTGTGTTTATGTTTCTGTTCTGTGCTCAGGGGCCATCTTGGAAAGTCAACATTTCTGTGAAATTGTTTTTTTGTTTTTTAATTTTACTTTAAGCTCCAGGATACAAGTACAGAATGTGCAGGTTTGTTACAAAGGTATACAAGCGCCATGGTGGTTTGCTGTATCTATCAACCCATCATTTGGGTTTTAAGCTCCACATGCATTACATATTTGTCCTAATGCTCTCCATCCTCTCACCCCCGACCCCTTGACTGGCCCCGGTGCGTGATGTTCCCCTCCTTGTGTCCATGTGTTCTCACTGGTCAATTCCCACTTATGAGTGAGAACATGCAGTGTTTGGTTTTCTGTTCCTGTGTTAGTTTGCTGAGGATGACGGCTTCTAGCTTCATCTATGTCCCTGCAAAGGACAAGATCTCATTTCTTTTTATGGCTGCATAGTATTCCATGGTGTATATGTGCCACATTTTCTTGATTCAGTCTATCACTGTGGTGCATTTGGTTGGTTCCATGTCTTTGCTATTGTAAATAGTGCTGCAATAAACACACACATGCATGTGTCTTTACAGCAGAATGATTTATATTCCTTTGGGTATATAACCAGTAATGGGATTTCTGGGTCAAATTGTATTTGTGGTTTTAGATCCTTAAGGAATCACCACACTGTCTTCCACAATAGTTGAACTAATTTACACTCCCACCAACAGTGTAAAAGTGTTCCTATTTCACCACAGGCTCATTAGCATCTACTGTTTCATGACTTTTTAATAATTGCCATTCTAACTGGTGTAAGATGGTATCTCAATGTGGTTTTGATTTGCACTTCTGTAATGACCAGTGGTGATGAGCTTTTTTTCATATGTTTCTTGGCTACGTAAATGTCTTCTTTTGAAAAGTGTCTGTTCATATCCTTTGCCCACTTTTTGATGGGGCTGTTTTTTTCTTGTAAATTTAAGTTCCTTGTAGATTCTAGATAGTAGGCCTTGTCAGATGGGTAGACATTGCAAAAATTTTCTCCCATTCTGAATGTTGCCTATTCACTCTGATGATAGTTTCTTTTGCTGTGCAGAAGCTCTTTAATTAAATCCCATTTGTCAATTTTGGCTTTTGTTGTCATTGCTTTTGGCATTTTTGTCATGAAGTCTTTGCCCAGGCCTGTGTCCTGAATGGTATTGCCTAGGCTCTCTTCTAGGATTTTTATGGTTTTGGGTCTTATGTTTAAGACTTTAAATCATATTGAGTTAATTTTTGTATAAGGTGTAAGGAAGGGTCCAGTTTCAGTTTTCTGCATATGGCTAGCCAGTTTTCCCAGCACCATTTATTAAACAGGGAATCCTTTCTCCATTGATTGTTTTTGTCAGGTTTGTCAAAGATCAGATAGTTGTAGATGTGTGGTGTTATGAAATTGGGTTTCAGAGGCACTCACTGAGCAGACGTTTTCCAGAAAAACACATATATAGGAGATTGTCAATAAATACAGCAGGCACAGACCTCATCAAAGCACATCTTGGAAAAAAAGCCCTGGGGAATGGAATATTTTGCTTACTGTGCTCTTAACACAGCATAGTGAATAAGGTTAACACCATTCAATGCTGCTGCTCCTGTCTAGGTAAGACTGGAAGACTTATGTCCATTTCTCTCTCATTTCCATTTCCACTCTGCTTTTCACTGTGTTGTCTGTGTTGTCATGTAGAGGCACAACCCTCTTAACCAGGTATAATTTTACAGTTTCAAACTCAGCAAAGCAGAAAGAGAAAATGCCTTTCTAGGTAGTCTTAAGTTTCCAGTGGCAACATAAGAAACTCGGTTTTCTATGCCTTGTAAATCCATCCCATGACTTCCCTTTCTCCCTGTTTTTGCAGAAACCATGCTGACCACATTGACAGAAACAACAGTGGTTAGTTGTAGAGGGGCAGGTGAAGGTCACTGTAGTGCATGTCCAATAGGATGCCATTCAAAATGTATGGAGCTCAGTTCCACTGCCTAATAACCAAATTTGATCCCCCCCACACAGTGGGAACTTAAAGTATGTTCAAGACTATGCACGTACCTATGTTTGAAAATATTTCCATTTCACACCTCACAACAGAGATGAAGTGTGTGAATAAAAGGGAGTCTAATACATTTTAAGAGGTCTAGCATGTGTCTCAACAAGTTTTAAAACCCCTGTAAAGGCTGAACACTAAGTCCCTCAGGGTATAAGGGCTCCAGTCAGAGAGTCAGGATTTAAGAGAGCAGGGTGCTCCTGGTATTAAGATGTTTCCACAACTTGAATAATGATGGGTGTCCAAGTATTCCTTTAGCTGGATTGCTGGTTAGAACTTAGGCTCACTTGGTAGAGAGAATTAAGAAATTACAGAAACATAGCCATTTTCATCCATTGATAATTATGTAAACAGAATGTACTAACCAGAAAAAGAGTTCTATTTACAAAAAGCAAGCACAGTCCATAAATCCTACAGATTGGAATGGATCCAGGTTAAGAATTTCTCCAGATGTCAGTCTGTAAACAGGGCTTCATAAAGTGAATTCCCCAATTAATTGTTGGCAAGAGCGGTCTCTGCACTATGTTGGTGCATTGCAACCCCCTACCATATGTAGGTGAATTGCTGTCTGGCCCTATCGATCGGTAATCGGTTATGATACAACAAAACTCAGAGAAAAGCAGCTGGGGCAGCACAAATTCTTCTGATATGGTGAGAAGTTACTGTAAAATTACTGCTTAGGAACTCAGAGCTCTGTTCACTGAAGGAAATGAGAATTCTTCTATTTATTTGCATTACATCTGTTTTTCTAACACATTTAGTTCTTAACCTAGAGCACTTGGAAAGACACACACCCAGTAAGAACATAAACATGGAACCTAAAAAAACAAAACAAAACAAAAAAACAAAACGAAAAAAACCTCTACTCACTATTTTGATAAAGTCTCCAATCACAATGTTTTTACACATGTTAACAAGGCCATTAAATCCTCCAAACAGGAATACAAAAGTATTGCCCAGCCATTGTGAGAAGGTGGGGAAGAAAAGAAAGTTAATATTTGCTTTTCCTTGCCATCTGATCAATGTCTGGAACATTCTGCAATAAAATGTAGATCTACTGTCTTTCAACTAACTCTTCACTATACGGTACAATGTTTTCTAGTTCGAAAAGAAGGTATTTGCAATTTTTAATTTCCATTTTGTTTCTAAATCCTAAAGAAATCCAATGTACAACTGGAAAGAGACATAATTTTAAGATATTTCCATTTCAAATACTTTCCTTTTCTAACTCCCTCTTCAGAGACCAACACTTTCTCAAAAGTACACATGCACAAATAAAACATTACAGCTACAGTTGAGAAAGAAAGGAAGCCAATGGTTCTGCAATAATAATTTCTAAAAAAAAAATGAAATGAAATAGTAAGAGCATAACTCCACTTTGCCTGGACACCACATAATAAGAGCTAGTGTTCCTCACAGCTTTCCGTCTTGCATCAAGTAGCTATTCATGCCCCAATGATCCTGGCAACATTTCTTCAACTTGAGCTTCTTTCCACATCCCAATTAAAATCCATAATCTTGACCAAACTGTGTTGTTTTTAATAATTACAGAGTTTAGGTGGTGATTAGGAAACTGAGTCCAGCCGGGTCATTGGCTTAGAAACAGGTTGAGAGAAGAGAGAAAAGAACATAGCAGCTCTGGAGTGTGCCTTTTCATCATATCCTTCCACAAAGGATGAAGAAACTGAAGAAACACTCAGGACTCATTCCCAGGCAACTCTACTATCTAATGACATATTTTTAATAGCCCATTAAACAATGTCATATTTTAAAGAAAAGAGAAATATAAATATACACAGAGTGGCAAACTAAACCATTAATCATAGAAAGGGACACTCTGAAAGGGAACATGGCATGGCAAGTTTCATGTGTCTTAAGCAAAGTCAAAGTCTGGGCCTTCATTCCCTTTCCTTTCAATGCAGAAAATATAACGTGCTTTCTGAGAGATTAGGATTAAATTAGATGACTCTTGTAAGGGGTTTATCACAATGCCTGGCACAGAGAAAGACTCCCAGTAAATGTTAGCTATTATTTTCAGTTCTAACTCCCAATATATATCAGTTATTACAGTTACAGCCAAATACACATGAAATGGCAGGCCATGAATAGAGCATGAATTTATATGTGACTTTCCATAAAATGCTCAGGTAAAAAAGTTGAGGATGAAGTAAGTAGACCAGTGGTGGAATGTTTTGCAATTGAACTCAGTGGTGAACAGTAAAATTGTCACCAAAGCATTAGAAGTAATTCACATGAAAATACTGTCCATATCCCTTTTAAAATGAAACCACAGATATTCTACTGTCATAGATAACCACACTTCTGAGATTACAATAGGAATTTTTAAAGGGCTCAAATGATGATGATGATGATGATGACGACGACGACGATGATGACGACCGGGGTACATCATCTCAATCATTGTTTTCTATTTACCAGCAGTGCTATTACTACTGAGAAATGCAAACCCACAAGATAATATGATGCAAATGGACGAAACATTAAGATAAAAGGGTAAAACAGTGGTAGGTTTGCTTTCTCATGGGAAATTGAAATGGCCAGCAGCTGAACCTTAAAAGAGGAAGTCTGCTGATCTAATGTTACTAAACATAGGAGGCAGCCAAGGAACAGAGAAATAGAGCAATGTATTTTAATGTATGCCTTGAAGGAAGCAAACACCAATTATTTTTATATGACTTTAATTCTCCCAGTGAATACTTTATGGGTGTTGGCAAGTCCTTCTGGAAAAGGAAGGGATTATTAATGAAGGATTCAGTGGCAACTGCTCACCAGTGCTCTAAGAAATAACACTTAACAAAGAATCATTTAGTTCACACGTCATCTCTAAAGACATAGAAATTTTAAGGATCCTTTTAAAAAATAGTAAAATATTATGTTCACATGCAAGGCCCTTTCTATTATAGTTTCCAAATGATTCTATAGCCTATGCGATAAACAAATCAGCTTCCCACAGGGAAATAAACATATAGAGGGAAGGAGTTAAATTCTTTTCCATTTATGCAAAGAGTAGGTGCTTAATATTTACTTGTTGACTTAAAAAGGAATTCATGAAACTTGAGGAAATACAGCCTTAAAAAAAAGTCATCATTTAAGAATGTTCCACCACATCATTTCCAGGACTGTGGGCTGAGCATAGCCCACTAATGTATAGGCTAGTAAATCTGAGGAAATGACCAATCAGCTTCTGTATTCTATCCTGTTTCTCCAAAAACATAATCCAGTCACTCTGGCAAATTCCTATAATATGTAAAATGAAATCTCTCTGGCTAACTGCTTGCTCTTAAAATTCTCCAGTTGCTTCAAAACACGGCCTCTGGAGTTAAACCATCAGAATTTTAATCCCAACTCCACCATTATTAGCTTTTTTTAAAAAAGAAAAACTAGTTACTTAATCTTTTTCTGCTTCCATTTCCTTATGTGTAAAATGCAGATAATAATTATACCTAGCTCATAGGGTAATTGTAAAGATTAAATGAGTAAACCGATGTAAAGCACTTCAAATGGTGCCTGACTCACAGTAAGTAATACACAAGTATTATAATAATAAGCATTTACGGCATCAGCATCATTTTTGCCTAATATTGCCAAATTATTACAGCCTAAGCCTGAGATTCTTATGTAAGATGAGTAGGTACAAAGGGTAGTAAATGTTAAGAAAACAGGGAGCAGCAACTATAGCTATTTAGGAATACCAATAGTTGGGTTAAATAGTCAAATAAAACCTTAATTGGTTGTCTGATCTGGCAAAAAACAAAAAACAGTAGCCAATAAGAAATAACAGCTTGGTAAAGAAAAGACAAAGATTAGGATCCTGATAAATAATATAGGACAACAATATACATCAAATCAAGAACAATTTACTGTCTTTTGACTCCACTTTCCTGCCAGCATCTTCTTCCATTTCCTTGCTCCTTTTAGTGGCAAAATTTCTCCAAAGAGTTCTCTATATATACTCTTTACAACTCTTCTCTTTTCCTTTCTCTCACACTTCCATCCCAGTCTAGCCTTTGACTCTGCCACTCTACAGAAGCTGCCCAAGATCACAGTGAGCTTCACATGGCTCCATCAATAGGCTAATTTTCAGCTCTCAGCTGACTCGACCTGTGAGCAGCATTTGACACAGCTGATCATTTTGTCTTCCTTGAAACTCCTTTTTGCCTGACTTCTAGGATACCACATTCTACTGACTCTCCTGTTACCTCACTGCAGGCTCTTTTTCAGTATTCTTTGCTGGTTCCTCCTCTTCTCCCAAACTTCCTGAAAGTTACAATATTCAGCACCCAGTCTTTGATTCTCATTTCTCTTCTAAACTTACTGCGTTGGTGACTTTATCCAGTCTTCTGGCTTTAAGGTAACACTTTCATGCTGACAACTCCTAATTTCGTAACTCCAGCCCAGATTTCTCTGCTGAACCCCAGACTCAAACCCAACTACTTACTTAATATCTCTACTTTGATAGCATCTCAAACTCAACATGTCCCCAACTACTCTTAGTCTTCTCCACAAACCTTTCCCATCTCAACTCTATCCTTTCAGTGGCTCGAGCCAAAACAACTAGAGTCATTCTAAATTCTCTTCTTCCTCTCAAATATCATCTCCATTCTGTTAGGAAATTCTGTTGTTTCTACATTTAAAATATATCCAGAATCAGACAATTTCTCACCACTATCACCACTTTGGTACACTCCATCATATCTTACCTGAATTACAGTAATCTACAGTTTCGCTGTTTGTAGGTTAAGTTACCTGTGATCAGCCACAGTCTGATATATTAAATTAAAAATTCCAGAAATAATTCACAACTTTTAAATTGAACTCTGTTCCGGGTAGCATGATGAAATCCTGGGTCATCATTCTCCATGCTGCCTAGGATGTAACTCATCCCTTTGTCCAGCACATCCATGCTGCATATGCTACCCTCCTGCTATCGTGTAGGAGAAAACATAGTGTGCACGGGGTTCAGTACTATCTGCAGTTTCAGGCAACCACTGGGGGTCTCAGAACACATCCTCCAAGGATAAGGGCATATTACTGTATTGCTAAATTGCTTCTCTGAGTAACCTTAAATTGGACCTGCCCATTTTTACCTTCTGACCCCCACTACAGTCTATTCTCAAAAGAGTAACTCGTGATCATTTTAAAATGTAAAGTCATGTCATTCCTTCATTCAAAATGGTTTTTCCCATTTCACCCAGAGGAAAAGCAAATGAGCAAATGTCTGCACAAAGGCTGCACATGACCTGGTCCCTCTGACCTCATCTCCCACCATACCGCCTCACTGTCCTCCTTGTTCTCCCTGGAAGACACCAGCCCCATTCCCACTTTAGGGATGGTGCTGGCCATTACCTTTACTTGGAACACTTGGCCCTCTGATTTCTGCATGAATAATTCCTTCACCTTCTTCAAGTCTTTGTTCAAAAATTGCCTTGTGAACAAAGCCTACCCTGACCACCCAATTTAAAATTATTACTATGTGGTCCTCACCCCTTTTCTGACACACACTTTCTTTTTCTGTAACATTTAACATTAGCACTTATTACTTTCTCACATACATAGTTTACTTATCATGCTTATTATTTATTATCTTCTCTTGGAGAATAAGAGTTCCAAAGTGGCAGGAATCTCTGTCTAATTTGGTTGCTACTATATCCTAAGTCTTAGAATAGTGCTTGGCACAAAATAGGCACACAATATTTAGTTGTTGACTTAAATGAATTAATTTAGGCTGAAAGATTAGAAGGAAGCAATGGAAACCAAAATCAATTCTAATTTTTACATAGTATTGTCTACCTTTTCCACTGGGAGGTTGGAAAGCAGTTACAACAGGACATAGCATAGAATCTCTTCTTTCTACTCCCCAAGTAGACCTGGCTGCTCCGTGAACCAAAAAATGTTCTGAAAAAGTTCTTTACTTTAGTTGATACAAATCTTTAGGAAACAAATCTCACTGGATGAAAACACATGGAGAATTTGTGAGACCGAATAGGTGCAACAACAAAATATCCATCCCAGAGAAGAAATAAGATCCTGGCAGGAATTTTTGTAGGAGTCAAACTCAAAAAGAAGTAACAGAGCACTTGTAATTCTAGTTCTTGATAATAGTTATTTGTGGATGAAGAAACTGCAAAGGAAGGGACAAAGACATCTGTCTGCTTGGGAAATTTCTCAAAATGAATAAAAAAGGATCCATGTTATATCCACTGGGGCATCAAGTTATGGCCTGGAACAGTATGTTTTTCCCAGGCTACTTCAAATCTAAACGTGTTTTTAAAAGCAAGCCCAATGAAAGATTAGATAAACAACTGGACAATGTTTTTTACACTCTGGTAACATAAACATTTCAAATTCCTTCCTAACTCTTTACTAGCATAAATCTCTAATTCCAGAGAAAGTGAAATATCCTGAAAGTTTAAACATTACTTTGAATTATTCACATTTACCTCCATTTCTATCTTATGTTTTTTGGCAATAAAAAGCCAGGTTTTGTCCAAACTATGGTACTATGACTCCCTTGCAATTGTCAAACAATTTGGACTAACCCCAGCTCTACTTTCTTTGAAGATGGAACATAGCAGCCCTTCCCAATGGTTTCTGTTCTTTTCTTTCTTACCTCCTATACATCCTTCACTGCCCTTTTTAAACCAAGATTTTATAAACACAAAGAGGAAATGTAGAACTGTCTGCCTGCAATTAAGCTATGAAAACAATTTAAAAATGGTATCAAACACGAAAGAGATCAACTGAAATAAAAAAAAACATCAGGCAGAGGAGAGCACTCTCTATGGTTAAAGAAAGGGGATATAGAATAAGAGTCCAATAAGCAGCTCTGTGGAACCACCACAGAAAGAAGAGAAGGAAGGGAGAGAATGGAAGGAAACAAAGGATGTGAAAACCCAGAGGGAATGAGGACAAGTGGCTCACTGTACAATCCACAAGTCAGAAGGTATAGGAATGACAGGGTGGTGGCTGGCAGAAAAAATACTGAGCTGAGAGAGCTGTCCCATTTACATCATAGTCCATGGTTTATGAAAGAACTTCACCTGACCCTGGAACTCACAACTTTGAGCAGTAGAGTAGGTAAAAATCTGCACCTTTTTTTCCCCAATTTTTACTTTAGAATTGGGGGTACATGTGTAGGTTTGGAAGGGGTATATTGCATGATCCTGAGGCTTGGTGTATGAATGAATCCATCACCCAGTTAGTGAGCACAGTATCCAATAGGTAGCTTTTTTCAACCTTTACTCCACTCCTATCCTCCCTTCTCTTATATTCTCCAGCGTCTATTGATTTCTATGTTTGTGACCATTGTACCCAGTGTTCAGCTTCCACTTATAAGTGAGAACATGCAGTATTTGGTTTTCTGTTTCTGTATTAGTTCACTTAGGATAATAGTTTCCAGCTGCATCCATGTTGCTTCAAAGGACATGATTACATTGCCTTGTATGGCTGCATAGTATTCCATGGTGCATATGTACCACATTTTCTTTATCCAATCCACTGTTGATGGGCACTTCAGATGATTCCACATCTTTGCTACTGTGAATAGCACTGCAATGAACATACAAGTGCATGTGTCTTTGGGAGAATGATTTAATTTTCTTTGGATATATATCTAGTAAGGGGATTGCTAGGCTGCATAGTAGTTCAACTGTCAGTTCTCCAAGAAATCTCCAAATCCCTCTTTATAGCGGCTGAACTAATTCACATTCCTACCAACAGCATATAAGCAACCCCTTTTCTCTGCGGCCTCATCCACATCTGTTATTATTATCATTATTATTTTGCTTCTTAACAGAAGCCATTCTGACTGGTATAAGTTAGTATCCCATTGTGGTTTTGATTGGCATTTCTCTGATGATTAGTAATGATGAACATTTTGTCAGGTTTCTTGGCTGCTTGTATGTCTTCTTTTGAGAAGTGTCTGTTCATGTTCTTTGCCCATTTTTTAATGAGGTTATTTGGTTTTTACTTAAGTTCCTTATAGAACATCTGAACCTTTGAGCCCTAGAAAAACCAGACATCAAGTTAACTCTTGGGCAAATTACTCAATACCTTTGAGTTTCTATTTCTTCATTTGAGAAATGAAAATATCTTCCTAAAACTGATTGTGAGGAGTAAATAAAATATAATATAAGACATCAGAAACAAAGTCATGCTCAGTAATTGGCAGTTATTACAATAAATGATAAAAAAGACTGACTGATCCAAGGTCAGACAGTGAGCCAACGACCCTGTTAGGAGTAGAGCCCAGGCCTGCTGTGTCATGAGTATTTTCTACCAAAGCACACTGCAGTAGTGAGAGAAACACAGAAGGCAGAAATTGAAGGAACTCATAAAAAGTATGGATGTACAAGGCAGGAATGTACAGATGATCTACAGTTTAGATAAAGCAGACAACTAGTTCCAGACTATGTGTTTTGAGGGGTGATGAACTGGATGCAATTTTTATATAAAAATATGGTAAGACCAAGGTATATAAAGAGACAAGGATCTTATTAATCATAATTGAATAATAATTATGTTAGTATCATTTTTTTGTACTTATCTGCCAGCCATTGTGTTATTTCATGTTTGCTCATTCAATAGTAATATAGAATGGTAGTTATTAGTGTCTCATTTCACTAATGATGAAACTAAGCTGTAAAAAGCTTAAGTGACTTGCCCAAAGTCACATACATAGTGATTGGGAGAACTTGAATTCAAATGTGTAATATGCTGACTCCAAAATTGAAGTCTAAACTATCCCATTATCTTGCTTCTCCTTGTCAGAAAGAAAAGACACACAGAAATGCAGTTGTGAATTACTGTCTAAATAATCTGAGTTCTAGATTGGCAAAAATAAGACCATGGTGTATACACCATATACTCAACACCTGCTACATCCCTTGCTCAAAAGAAAAGTGAAGGGTTTAGGAAAATGCCTGAAGTTTCCTTTTAGTAAAAAAGGAATTAGCATAGAAGTAATTTAAAGGGACACCAATGAAGACAGACCCTTAGACTGTCCAAAAACATCTTACATTGTTTTAAAAGAATTCAGAATTGGTATATATTTCCACAGGAATCCAGCATATAATTACAAAAGAGAGAAAGTGGTTCATTAGAGTAGATAAGATTTACAACAAGAAAGAAGTAAAATAATAAAGTGGAAAATAAAGCCTTTACTAATTATGTTGAGGAAAAAGACAAAATCAGTCTTCTGAAAGTTGGGAAAATTCAAAGGAGTTCATAGAGGATAAAATTTAATTGCAACAAATATAAAGGAAAAATGATTAAAAAATGATCCTAGGGAAGGGAATTCAGTATCTTTCTAATGATGCTGGACAGTGGTAAACATTTAACATTTACAGGGAGATCTATTTTCCAAAGTTAGCATCACTGTGCTAAAAAACCACCCAAATCCCTGAGTACAAACTCATTCAGGAAAAAACTTGAGAGCAATCTCATCCAAGTATATGTATGCAAAAATCTAAATTAAGATTAATATCTGACTAAGTCAAACTCAGAATCATATTTTTAAAGTATAATTAAAGTTACTTCATCTAGAAATGCAAAATGATTCAATTAGTGTAAGTCCTCAAATCAATATATCAAAATGGAATCTCAATAGAGGACAATATTTAACATCCACTTCTAATTTTTTTAAAAAATAGAGATTCTATAGTGTAATGATGAGCACTCTGAACTCTAATATTAAAAAAAAAATGCCAGTAAACTAGGAATAAGGATCTGAAACTAATAGGCAACATAAAATTTATAAGTAAAGCAGATAAAATATTCACATTAGTATCAGGTTAAAGATGAGGATCTTAGCTGTCACAACTACTACTTAACATTACTCTAGAAATTCTAGGCAGTATAATAAGATATTTTAGAAAGGAAGAAATGCATGCATTACAAAAAAGATAGAATGATCATAATTTCCAGATGTATAACTGAAGACCTAAAAAATTCCAAAAATAACAAATAAAAAGTCTTATTTTCCACCTATCACATAGACTAGGTGGAAGATTACAAAATATATATACAATATAAATATAAAAATTGATTCATTTCTCCCTGCATTAACAATATCCACTTAGAAAATATAGTGGAAGAGTTATTATATTCAAAGTAACACCAATTAAATTATATCCTCTGCCAGGAATGTTCCTTTAAATAATATTCTTCATGAATCAGCTTAAAGAATAACAACTATGTTAATAATTCTAGAAATAATAATTACAATGGATAATATCTCTCAGGTGCTTCTATAAGGCAAATGCTATTCTAAATGAGATACATATAATAACATTCAACACCAGTTACAGCCTCTTCAAGGTAATGCTATTATAATCCCCCCTTTACAGATAAGAAAACTGAGGCACAGAGGGGTTAAATAACTTACCCAAGGCCACACAGCTAGTGTGAAACTATGATACAAACTCAACCATAAATGTGGCTCTAAAACCATATTCACAGCTTTGGCCTCTCCAGGTCACTTCCTCTGTATAATTTTCTCTAGCTCCAAATCCAGAGTCAGGCCCTAGCTCTCAAACGCCCTAGACTTTCCCAAAGGGCACGTCACATGTTTTAGCATCTTTATTTGTGCATCTCCTGTACCAGATTCTCCTATGCTGAGGGTTTTATCTTATTCCAGCTTGAATCTCCCATAATTAAGCACAATAACTGGGATTAAATGGCTTTCAATAAATAAACAAAAATTATATAAGAAAATTAAAGAATACAAATATCAAGAATCCAATGAGAGAAATATATATATATATAAAGACAGTCAAGGGAGAAAGAAAAGTAAAGAGAAAAAGAAAGAAAGAGAGGGAAGAAATAAAGAGAAGGAAGGAAGAAGGAAATGGAGGGAGGAAAGAAAGAAGGAAGGAAAGAAGGAAGGAAGGAAAGAAGGAAGGAAGGGCGGGAGGGAGGGAGGGACAGACCTAGTCTATGGATAAATAAGTCTGTCTGTCTATCTATCTATCTATCTATCTATCTATCTATCTATCTATCTATCATATATCTACCTACCTACCTACCTATCAATCATGGATCTATCAAATGGATGTGGGCTGATGTAACAATATCAACCAAAACACCAAAAAGCAAAAGAAACAAATAAAAATAGGGAGAAAGGGTAGAGGGGAGAAGAAACAAAAGTAGTGAGCATCCACCACTTGTCAGGCATGGTGCTAAATGCTTTCATATTAAGATATGTCACTGAATTAGTCAAAAGGAGATTTCTTCACTACTATGTCTAAGCTGGTAAGGTTAGCCTTAGAAAAAATACAATTGTTTTCAGACATATATAGGTCAAACTGTAGATACCAGAAAAATGAAACAAAAGAGTATATGAAAGATAATGTAAAATACAGGAGAAGGGACAGGCTTTCACATTACTTAGTTCTGGACCAGAAGTCTTGTTTCAAAGGCTGGTCCTCTGGTAGCAGGCAGGAATAGACGTGGTATGGGGCTCCCACCAACTGAGCAGACGTGCAATAGCATGGCAGTCGTCAGGGACACATTTAACAAAGCAGTATAAGGATGGGAAAGGATGTTGCCAAGTTTAAATTAAGAAAAGTCTTCCATCACCCAAATCCTCATGTTCTCTTTAAGTCCATGTAAACATACAATATGGCAGATCAGCTCCTGGAGGGCTTTAAGATGTTCCTAACTAAATGTTTACTAAATTGAATAAAATGAATGGGCAGGAGGTCAACTGAGTAGAAATAGAACCTGAAGGGCAAAAGTGTCCAGAAATGCTAACTGTGTAATTTTGACCTTGCGAGCATCAGATGCGTGTGTGTACATGTCTGTGTGTGTGTGTGTGTGTGTGTGTGTGTGTGTGTGTGTTGCAGAAACGAGGTATAACTATGAAAAGGGAACAGTGATCATATAACTCTTGTACTTAAAAGCCTTAGGTGGTTCCTCTTAGCTTTTCAGAGTAGACTGCAGTTCTCACAACCTGTCTTGGCCTTCACTTAGCCCCTTCCCAGCCTCCCTTGATGGGCACCACCCCTTCCAAGCAGCCCTATGGGTCTGCTCATATTCCCGAGCCTCCTCCCACTGTGCCCCACTTCTATGCCTCTGCATACATACAGTTTACTCAACCTGGAACACCTCTGCCTCCTTCTTGGCCTAACTCCTCCATATTTTCCAGTATCCTTTCAGATGTCTGACAGGCCTTTCCTGCCCTTGGACCCTGACTAAGCAAACTCAAGGACTTTGGGTCAATATTTGTCACAGCAAAGAGGGGCTAAGGGAAGGTAAGAAAACCAAGCAGAAAAAAAGACAAGTCACAATTTTACATCAAGCCTTAAGGAAAAGAAAAGAAAATCACAATGTTCTGCAAAGGCTCTCCGAAAGGCTCACCAATGTCTGACTATGGTGTAATATAATTGGAAGTAAAACTGTCCAGACAACACAAAAGAAGAAAAATAAGAAAAAAAGAAAATAAAAGAATACATTAATCTATTAAGAAGCTGATAGTAAATTATTCAATTGTGTGTGTTTAAATTCATGTGCATGAAAAGCAAACTGAAACAGAATATGCTATATACATTATGGCTTTTACTTTCTAAAAACCCTATAAGGATAAAATGAGATCATATAAATAATTTTGGAAAGGTCAGAATATCATATAAATGTTAGTGGCTGTCATCATCCTGGAACCAGTAAGGCTTTTGCTCCCAAACTACAAGAATAACCCTGTTGGCAGGTGATACTTCTTTCATGAAAACAAAACCAGCCATTTATCAGCTAGGCTCTGTTTGTTACCACTGAAGGCTGTTCAGGTAAGTAGATCTAGCCAAAGGCTCTGAGTAAGTTACATGTGCCTTCCTGCACTACAATTGCTTCTTTATTTGATGTCTATTTGTCAAGCAGAGATATAGCTAGACAGGCTATAAAACAAAGCTCTGTTTTTACAGGAACAAGTTAAGGCTGAAGTAAAGTGGCTTTTTATGTACAAGAGCATGGGCTTAATGTGCCACAGCCATAATGTTTACAGATGTAAATTAAAGTCTCTGGACATACAGTGACCTTCCATTTTGCCAGTGAGAAGAACTTACCCTGCTATCATTTAATTCTACCAGAAAAACTACTTATTTTTTAAACTAATGTGCTATTTTACAGTCTTTTCCCCAAAACAAGTACAAAGTGTCTTGGCCCAAAATCAACATTTTAGAACACAAAAAAAAAGATTATTCTCACTCTCTTTCTCTCTCTCTCTCTCTCTCACACACACACACACACACACACTATATATATATATATATATATATATATATATATATATACACACACACACACAAACTTTTGGTAAATGGTAGACAAAAGCTTTCTCTGATGGCCATGGCCAAGACTGGTTATATAACACAGCTTGGTATGGATACTCACCAATGTTAAAAACAATCTTTATTTTTTCCAAAGGTTCTGCTCTAAACAACATGGGTCACAATGCAGAGACAGCATTAAACCTCTAGCCCTCTAAGTTACTGAATCATGGGTTTCATGGAATTTCTAAGCATATAAAACTGAAAAAAAAAATTATCTTAGGATCCTGGCTGAATCCATCACCCTATATATGTTCAAACTGGAATGATTTCTGTTGCATCCCTTTCAGCTATTTCTGGAAGAAAAGAATGAATAAATCCCATCTGCCAGTTTGATCTGTAAAAAATTTTCCCTCAGTGAAATTATTATTTTAACAACCTTTTAGAACACTCTCTGGTTGAGTCTTTCACAGGATTCTTTGATGTTTTCTCTGGTCTCTTATGAACTGCTTATGGGTAGCCATTACTTAAAAAGGGAAAACAAAGTCTTTTCTGGCAACATAAGCAATAGGATCATTTTGCATACAAATAAGCAATCTTATTTCTTTTTTTTTTTTTTTTTTTTTTTTTTGAGATGTAATCTTGCTCTGTCACCAGGCTGGAATGCCGTGGAACAATCTCAGCTCACTACAACCTCCGCCTCCTGGGTTCAAGCAATTCTTCTGCCTCAGCCTCCCGAGTAGCTGGGACCATAGGCACGGGCCACCACGCCTGGCTAATTTTTGTATATTTAGTAGAGACAGGGTTTCACCATGTTAGCCAGGATGGTCTCGATCACCTGACCTCGTGGTCCGTCCACTTTGGCCTCCCAAAGTGCTGGGATTACAGGCGTGAGCCACCACGCCCGGCCACAGTCTTATTTCTTGACTGTTATCTACTTTATTTTTATCTAAGTCTACTTCTATAAACTTACTTCTACAGGGTCCACTACAATTACACTGATGCTAAATAAGCATGTTAAAAAACTGTCAATTTCTCCCACTGTCCCTGCAAGACAATGTCCATGATTAACTTTCTGTTCTCCAGTGATCACCTAGTAGACGTGTCATCAACTAACCATGTTACCTGGGCTAACTGAGCTTCATGACAGAAAACCATCTAGTATAGAGGGTACAGTGCTGGAATGAGACTCCTGGACTTCAGTTTCTGCTCCACAGCAGAATGGCCTTTGGCAAGAAACCTAACCAGCAGAGGCCTCCATTGAGTCATCTACAAAGTGGGGGAGTAACAGTATCCATCTTGCAGGATTTTTAAAAAATTAAAGTTCACATAAAAATATGCCAGGTATACAAAAGTTGTCGACAAATGTTAGTTATCATTATCATAAAATGGTTTTAAAAGAGATAATTAAATAAAACTTTTTGCTGCATTTATGATATTCCACTTAACTAATGACACAGAAAGGAGAGTTCTTCATTAAGAATATACTAGGTATGAAGCAAACATTATAGATTACATTATTTTTGGTTGGTGTTCTGATCCAAATGAATGAATTTGTCCAGTTGAACATAAACTGCTTAGTTTTAAATTTTTAAACAAACATTTGCCTTAGACTTAGAGTGAGGATGTGGAGGGAATTGGGTAATTCTCTAATCTGTCTTGAAAAGCTTGGCTGACATTTTAATTTTTTCACCATCATCAGGGGTACTGGGAAGCTCACTAACACTTTATTGAAATGGATTCTGAAGTCTGGTTGTTGTCCAAGTCATCTTATAATTTAACTTCTCTTCATCTGATCATTAAAACGATAGGTAATATCCTAGCCACTGTTGAAACTCTTTTATGTTTGAGGCTCAAATTGATGGAAAACAAACCTCAGTGCCTCAAAACAGGGCTGTGATACACGCTGAGGCCAAACCTTCTAGACTGTAATAAATATATTTAAACTCTTAACAATTTAGAAAATGAATTCCCCTTTGCATGCCACAAATAAATAAGACCAACTTGAGATAGTGCATGGCTTGGTGACCCTAAGACCTGGCAATACTAGGAAACAAGACAAACACACTGTCCTGTTCCAACTCAGATAGAATGGGGTCTTCTGTACTGGCTCTCTTTCAGCTCATAATGAAGTGTTTCAGAGGATAAAGTGGTTGGTTAGTCTTTTTCGGAGGCCCCTGCAGGGCAGGATGAGTTCCAAGCTAAACACTGAAAAGGATGGCCCTTCAAAAATTTCCTACTTTTATTAGGAATTTCAAATAGGAATGTCCAATACTAAGATTTTCAAGTTGTCAGGACTTAGGGCCAAAGAGCAAGCTTTAGCTTTCTGACTGTGGGGAAACAGACAGCCCTGAAGCCTGGTGGGAGATCAGAGCCTGCAAAAGGCGGCAGCCTAAAGCCGCCTGAATGCTCTTTTTTGAACACTGAGGATTTTCATATTCTGGTGCTTTTAATGCATATTTCCTTTGAGCTTTAGTCCAATGCTTCATACTAGTTCTTGCATATGTTCTTGCATATGCTTTGCTAAGTATATTCTGAATCCAGTTGGAAGACTACACCATTGTCCTTTGTCCTAGAAATATAGGGAAATATGAAAGCTTATGTACTGATATGGAATAGATTTTTAACAGCTCAGGAATCTCAGAGATGAGTCCTTCCCAAAAGGCAATGCAACATAAAAACATAAATTCCTACCTGATACCGTGGTACCGTTTTTTTTTTTCTTTTACTTTTTTTTTTTTGCAGGCCATGGCACAGAGATTGTGCTAGGTGAGTGGTAATACACTCAACTTCGTATGTAGCTTCTGGTTTATCTTCCAGAACTTGTAAAAACTAGGCTTCAGTAATTTAGCAGAGTTCTCCACTAAAACAACAGAAATATGCAGAGCAGTGTAAAAGTAGTCTTAAAGGGCCTGCACAAGCAGGTGACTTCCTGTGACAGAGAAAGAAACAGGGCCTGACATTGTCTTGCTCCATTCCAGACCATAGCTAAACAATTATTGTGATTTCTGGGGTCTGCAAGTCATCCCACTTGGGAGTGTCCTACCTAGTAGGGAAGAATGAGCACTGGAGTCAGGAGTCCAACTTACTCATTTTCTACCAGCTCTACCTCACCACTGTACTGCAACCTTGGAAAAATTCCTTAAAAATCTCTAAGCCTCAATTTTCTCAATACGCTGGTGGTAACAGCATCCCTCCTTATTTCAAGATTGATGTAGAAATCAAATGTGATAACTTGTGAGAAGCCATGATAATAATATAAAATTATTACAAATAATGATAAAAATAAAGTAATGGGGAAAGATATATCTGAATCCAATTTTCAGCCTTCTTAGCAAGAGGACATCTCTTTAAGGCTTTTAAAAGATGCACTGATAAACTGTTTCATGCAAGGGTGATTGAACCTATGAGATCACCACTCTTATTCATCCTCTTAAAAAGTTGAAAGGAATACTGGGACAACCAAGAGCATGTAGCACCAATTCTTTTCTGTCTTCCTCTACTTGGGAGAGGTTGGAATATCTTTTATTAAAATCACTTCATATTTTTAAAAGACAAATATTTACCAGCCTGAAGGCCTGAAGTTTAGATCATCCTATCACCAGACCTATTCAAGTCAGGGAAGGTTACATAATAGCAGAAGCCAGGTAAGAGCCCCACTTGTGAATAAAGAGATGACTTCTTTTTAATTAAGCATAAGCAACAAGTCCAACCTATAACTTCAAGAAAACTTGATGTTTTTAAAGTATGTATATTTTAAATTTAAAAACAGCAATCAGTTAACAGCTAAAAGGAAAAAGCTTTAAAATGTCTTCAAATTTTCCTTTGAAATAGTCTTTCCACTCACTCTGAAATAACCAGTCAAACTCTCTATATATAGTTTATAAATAAACTATATAATAAGTGTGTGTGTGTGTGTGTGTGTATGTGTGTGTGTTTTCTATGACTTCCAGTACAACTGAAGTATCCTTCCCTGTATCAGAAATTTCTAGGATAATCTGTGTGGTCCCAAATATCTCTGGCTCTGGCACCAAATAATTTGGCAGGGGGGAAATAATAAAAGACGTCAGGGAGACATCTTCTTGTCTGTGCTGCCAGGACTTTATCATACAATCGGCAGGCCAGAGCTTTGAACATGCATGTGACCCTGAATGAGTTACTTAGCTTCTCTGGGCCTCATTTTCTTCACCTGAAATCATCTCTACCTTGTTGGGTGATTGGAAGGGAAAAATGCTTTAATACATTTAATGCGCTTAGAAAAGTGGCTAGCACATAGTAAGCACTGCCCAAGTATCTGCTGCAAACTGCTGACCCACAGTTGGTGAGAAGAAAGGGCAAAGAGTTACAGCAAATATTAAAGCAAAAAAAGGACCTTAAAGGTTAAATTCAAAATAAGTTCTTTAGCTTCTTATATTCACTATTTGAAAAAGGTTTTCCCAACTCCATGCCAAAGTTTGATGTTTATAAAAGAAAAGATGATGTGGTGTGGGTGGAACAAGTGTATGTTTGGAGATCCAGTTCTAGTCACAGCTCACCACTAAAATGCTATGTGATATCGGACAAGCCTGTAGGCGCTGGGACCCCACATGCACAATGGAGGAGTTGTAGTGGACAGCCTTTAAGGCACTTCCTGTTTTAATATTCTACCAGTGAACCACCTGAAGACAAAGACAGCATTGCCACCACTAATGCCAGCAACTACAAACCTCAAGCTAAGTGCAAATAGCCCCTTGTACATCTGAAATGGGAACAACCAAATAGCCAGCCTTTATTATTTAGGAGTTAATATTCTCATAGCCTGCTTTCTTCCACTCCTTGGCTATCTGCATCTTGACTATTTTACTGTACATTACTATCTCTACCAGAGGGTAAATAAGAAATAAAAAATAAAGAAGAACAAATCAGTCAGTAAGGACGCTGATGAGTACCTTGGATAAAGTTCTATTTCAGAAATAGCTAAAATGAAGTTTTAAAATTAATTATCACTACCTTTAAGAAAACAAACCTGTATCTGCACAAAGTAATTACACAATTTTTTTGCAATAGTAAAATAGTTGAAACTACTTAAATGAGAGTGGCCAAATAAACTATAGTATATCCATAAATTAGAGAACTATAAAGCTTAGACAAGAATAAAAAAGAGCTCTATGAACTGGTAGGAACTAACATATAGGATATAGTGTTACCCTGCAAAATCGAAGTACAAAAGAGAATATTTCATGAGCTACCATTTTTACATATTGAAAAAGCAGCCTAGGGAATAGAACAAAAGCAAACAAATCATAAACATTTACTTCTTGGTGCAATTTTCCTGTCCACTGAAGAATCAAATGGCAATAACACAGCAATAGCAATAAGCACACCTACTACTCAGATATTGGATTTTTCATAATATCACCTACTAAAAGGAACCAAGAAAAATTGCTGATTTCAAGCTTGGGAAGGTACAAAATGGTCCAAAAATGTCTTACCGAACCAGAAAAATTAGAAAATTAGGTAAAAAAATGATGGGGGCATGTTAAAAGGACATAGGAAGGTGAATTTTGTGGCATGTGAATTGTATTGCAAAACAATTATAAGAAAGAAAGGGAAGAAGAGAAAGAGGAACCAAGGAGGGATAAGAGGGAAGGAGGACACAGGAGCCTGAATTATTTTATTCTGGTCAAATCTGGGAAATTTTCAGTATCAAAATAAGCAAAGGTAGTAGTGAACTATAACCATTGAATAAAATGAATCCATCAATCCTATATTGATATTTAAAAATGGATAGGTAAATAGTGGATTGATTGATAGACAAGAAGAGAAAGTCCTCCAACAGCTCAATAGAAAAAAAGAAAATCCAATTAAAAATGGGTAAAAGATTGAACAGACATTTCTCAAAAGAAGGTATACAAATTGCCAACACATATAAAAAATATGCTCAACATCACTAATCATCAGAGAAATGCAAATCAAGACCACAACGAGGCATCATCTCACTCTAGTTAAAATGGCTTTTATCAAAAAGCCAAAAAGTAACATGACAGTGAGGGTGTAGAGAAAGGGGAAGATTTTTTGTACACTGTTGGTGGGAATGCAAATTAATACAGCCGCTATGGAAAACAGTATGGAGGTTTCTCAAAAAACTAAACTAGGACTACTGTATGATCCTGCAATCCCACTGTTGGATATATATCCTAAAGAAAGGAAATAGGTATATTGAAGAGAGACCTGTATTCCTGTGTTTATTGCAGCACTATTCACATTAGGCAAGATAAATAATCAACTTAAGTGTCCACCAATGGATGAATAAAGAAAATGTGATACATATACACAATGGAATATGATTCAGCCATATAAGAATGAAATTATTAGCCGGGTGCGGTGGCTCACGCCTGTAATCCCAGCACTTTGGGAGGCCGAGGCAGGTGGATCACGAGGTCAAGAGATCGAGACCATCCTGGTCAACATGGTGAAACCCCGTCTCTACTAAAAACACAAAACATTAGCTGGGCATGGTGGTGCATGCCTGTGATCCCAGCTACTCAGGAGGCTGAGGCAGGAGAATTGCCTGAACCCAG